>NC_081351.1:17148836-17156019 GCF_029784015.1 Lycium ferocissimum
GACTTTGAACAAAACTAAATGTGACGAATGATACGAAACTGACGAACGGTACTTCTCAAACACAGAACCATGAAAAACCGGATTAACATTCGACAGATCTGGTGAAAAACTAACTCATAGAACAAGGGTCCAACAATGGGTAGTCTCAACAGCTAATACACCTCAGCTTACTTGCCCTCCTTCCCAAATCGCAAGACACCCTTGTCGGGTGTAACATTAAAACACGATCATTAACTCTCACCTAGCGCTCTGCACAGCAGCTCGGCTCCGGTTCCGTACCTTTGATTCAAATTTCCTTCATAGTTGATTCTCGAATAACAATTTGCTTTTACTCGAATTCTGATTGGATAACTCTGCATCTGATACGCGATCAATAGGCCCCGTAAACAACAAACCAACGCAATCTTCTTGAAACACAGTCGCGAACGCCCGTTACGAACCCGATAAAATACACTGATTCCGCTAACTCCTTCTCCCATATCTTCTTAAAGCCGTTACTCGCACCGTAATTTCTTAGAAACATATGAATACACATACCAAAATTCTGAACTCATAACTTACTCTCGCCAGAAAGAATCCTAGATTCATCCACGATGTCTACGCAATTCTATCAAAAAGCGGTCTTACGGCGGACCAGCCGGTTCAAATCTTTTTGAACCTTCCGAATCACAATACGGGAACCGTACCACTAAATATCTCGTCGAGCAAACAATCGATCACTATAGAGACCTACTCCCATAACGTTCCTCCTCAAATCATCACTGAGCTCGTTACAACTCTTATTCGATCCACTAATATTTGTTTCTCGAAGAAATCATCAAATCCACTAGAAAACCCTTACAAAGCCCGGTAAATCTGTCATACCCCAAATCTGAGCCGAAACACTTTGAGTCCTTAGATATCTTCCATGAGGTATAATCATAAACCTTTAAGCTTAACTCGAATCATGCTGACCCTGAATGAATGCACAACTCTCTAATATCACCAATAGTCATTAGAACCGACTCTGAATTTCGAAACCAATCACAGACATACCACGCATAACAAATCCTGTCTATCACTTTTGACTCCTAAATTGAGTCCTATCCAAGTTATCAACTTAGTGCGAAGAGCTATACCTTACGATTTCAATCTTCATATTTCTCGACCTTTACCGTCTGTTTTCGATAAAATCCCGAACATTTCGACGAAACACGAAGCCTCGTATAGTAATTATATAACCATCGAACCTCTCATAGTATCACCTTAATGTGCTGTAAATTCTCAAAGTATCCGATCTAACAACGCCTCTCTCTAAATCTCATGGAATCACCCCCCGAGTCTTTAACACTAAAAAGCGACTTATCCAAACTATCCGGTCAATACCCCTACTTTTGACATAAACTATCGGCTACGAGCGAGGTCTCGCCTCGAAAATATAACTCTAGTCCTCACATAATAGGGATTCCACAATCTTCTCTCTTAAGGCATGCTAACTCATCCTTTGTAGAATGTTACGAAACTTATCCGACGGTGTAC
The DNA here is from genome assembly GCF_029784015.1 of Lycium ferocissimum. NCBI lineage: Eukaryota > Viridiplantae > Streptophyta > Magnoliopsida > Solanales > Solanaceae > Lycium > Lycium ferocissimum. The sequence continues at coordinate 17,150,355 of NC_081351.1, forward strand.
CACCAAGCCACTTCTTATAAACCTCAACATGTCGGTTCACTGAAATTTGCCTCTCACTAGTCGCTGAACACGAACCTCACGGAACTCTTTCTTATCACATTGTCCATTCCTGTAGATTTCCTTCTTAAGCTCGCGCAACAATCACGCATCTCGGCGGGAATGTGCAAGATAACGACACATGATCCATCTTGACCCCGAAATCTCTAAGATGTACCTTTTCCTTATTGATTCACAATCAACTATACCTTTCTCTCGACTCGTCAATTTCCCAATTTCTAATCAATTCACGATCATCAATACCGTAGTCAATCCTCGAATCCACTCAATCGAATACCGCATAATCATAAGTTCTGCAAGCTAGCTGAATCAATCCAGGGGATAGGATTATACCACACACTCTGCATATTAGAGTTTTCTTAATGCTTACAACTCGAAATTGAACACTCTCTAAATCCAGTGTATCACACAACAGTCTTACTAATATCCTCATGTATTTCACTGAAGCGTCCTTACCCGAATTGCCTTATTCAATTCCAAAATGTATACCGAACGTAACTCAGTTAACCCATTATCGCCTATTCTATCATTTCAAGTATCCATGTTCACTAATGCCTTGCTCAAATCCTTAACGTTACTAGTTCTCGAAGAATCACCTCTTACCTCAATTATCAAATCTGAACACCTCTAACCACTGGCACGACGATCCCTTTTATTCAATCACATGAGCAGCGTTATAACCACCACTAGTAGCGGGGTCTACTCAATATTTACACGAGGAATACAAGGTTCCCAACCTTAGTCCACCATTAATCTCTATTAGTCTATGGCATAACCGAACATACCAACTCATCCATAAACTCTCAAGCCCACTCTGCTTGTACAATCGCACTAAGGTCTCACGTCATTAACTCTTGTTTCCGTGATTTTCTTGATGCCACTTAACCTCGCGGATCCCGATTAATCTCATCGGTCCTCTTTTCTTGTCGTCACGATATAATGCCCCCGCATCCAACCTGACTCGCGTACTCGTATTACCCTCACCTCAAGTCTTACGAACCTCAATCTTGAACCGTAGTAAGATGCCTCATTGTAACCCTTGATTCCGTATTCCATCTCAAATCACTCTATCACTATCAACCAACAACAATCAAATCCACTTGATCGTCTAAACCAATCAACCCTTTGAGCCGAACAAACCACAAACAATATCAATACTTCTCCTCAAATTGAAGTGTAGCAACCAGTAACTTTCCAAGTCATTAACTCATTGCATACGCCCATAATTGAAGTCATTTCCATCGGTCGTTTACTAACTCCTCAAAGCTTACAACCCAATCAAACTTATCGATCAAACGATGTGCCCGTAGCATTCACTTAATAATTGAGTATTCATTTAACATCGACTAAATTATATCAAGAATAACCTTATCACCAGTCACCACCTTATCCTGACAACCATGCCAGGTACTAATTTTTCCCTTCCCAATCTCTCGAAAAGTAGTCATGCCGAAGATATTCTACAAAGTCTCACTTCGCTACGCGCTTTCCACCAAAGTCTTGCTTCATGTCCTTATTGTCAACTTCTTTCCTCTATTACACGTGATCGCAATACGTTGTCCACATTCGATGTCATCACCGAACTTACACTTGTTCTCACATACCAAAGTCTAATACTCTACCGTTGCTGAATCGTTGGCCCGCCATTGGTTCGCCAGTGCCATGCGCACCATCATAAAGTCCTGATGAAGCTAAAGTCAACCGATCATATCATTAACCAACCCACTATTGTGAAGCCTTAAATGCACTTTGTCACCTCCGAGCAACCCAACGCTGAAACATAGAGACCCTGTAACCCTCTGAACTATCTTTCAATTCCTCACGAACTTCCATAACAAACGAGTCTAATTGCAACTCTTTAGAGCAATCGAGTCTAGTCACGACTTCACACAATCAAAACCTCAGGCCATAACTAGTGACCGAACTGGATCACGCGTCCGAATCAGGATAACACATCTCGTACCATTCCACAAACATCATAGATCGACCGTTTGCATAAGAATTTAAGAATGGATTTTTTTCTTCCGAGGATGATCAAGAAAAGAAGGTCCAGATACTAATTGGGATCAACTAGATACCAATTCAAATAAACTAGCATGAGAGAATGAAAGAATTTGAAGTTTTTTAAATGTTTTATAGCCTCTTGTAGATAAGTACGGAGCTCATCGTATCGATCCACGAGACTCTACTAGACACGCTCTTGTATTATAGACCGGATAACCTAGGCCTCTGATACCAACTTGTCACGATCAAATTTGGCTAAGCCGTGAGGGCACTTACCTTTCTTATCTCGGTAAGCGAACCCTCAACCCAACAATAATAAAGAATATGTAAATAAATCAAATAAGCGAAAGAGAATATAACATATAAGTTTGACGGTAATAATATAGAGAAAGTGCGAAAATAAAGAAATACGCCCCAGAGTATGGTCTAATCCATACAAGAGCATCTAACTAAAATCTCCAAGTGTGAGTATCGATAATACATCAAGTCTGAGTATGTCTTGAAATAGAAAATAAGACATAAATAAAGAAGAATCTTTAAGGCGGCGGATGTCTCGTGCTCATCCTATGGACTTTAAGCAAATCTCAGAGTGACTATCAGGCACGAGAACCAGAAGCAGATCCAACCTGGAACTCTGCATTCATAAAAGAATGCAGCAAGTGCAGGTTAGTACAAAACCACAGTACTGGTAGGTATCGTCGGCCGACTAAGTATAGCTAATATAATTCAGACAATAAAATAGGATAGGCAGATAAATCAACAAGTATAAGTCAAAAACAATCAGAACAAGTATCCGTCATCGCCTAGGTTGAAGCATCTAAACCCAAGTATGCCAAGTCTCAATATAAATCCAATTCGAATCAAATAACGCAGTGAATCACCAGATCATCACAATATAAGCAAAGATGCAATGCAATACACTGATGTAAGAAGTCCAATGCAATGTAATGCAGTGTACACATGTACTCCAGACGAAAGTATCGATGTCCCGATAGTACAATGTCACGACCCGACTAGGGGCCATGACGGGTACCCGGGGCTAACCACCGAGCACCGCTCGTACCATTACCCATCGTACTCATCAAGCGTTCATTCATTAATCTTATACTCTCAAGTCATAGGAAAAATATTTTTCACTTCGAAACATAATTACCTTTATATACATAAGCCCTTTGGCTATCAAAATAATGTACATGCAATAAGGACATCGTGAAACCATACTACCCACACATACGCATCTACGAGCCTCTATCAGAATACTAGATATATGATCGGGACAGGACCCCGTCATACCCAAAACATATATATATATATATATATATATATATATATATACACAAAAGAATAAATCAATGGCACCTCCGGAATAATGGGGTGCTTTCAAAGTCTGCTAGTAGCTCCTACGAGTCTGAATCACCTCCCTGCCTACCTGTGGGCATGAACATAGCGTCCAAAGAAAACGGACGTTAGTACGAACATTGTACTGAGTATGTAAGGCATGAATGAAATGAACATAATAGAGAAATCATAAGACATAAGATGAAGATATAACTTTGCGTAACTTTTAAGGGTGGATACATTTCATACATATATCATATATAATCATAGTACATGTATCATCATAGCGCATACATCATCGTATCATATATATATATATCATCGTTAACCCGCGTTCGGGTAACCATTATATCCCGCCCACTAGTGGTGTCATGCCTGGCCCTCTAGGCTCAGTGTAAACATAGCAGCCCACCTTAGAGGTGAGATGCCCGGCCATTTAGGCACGGTGGAATCGTATGTAGCCCACCTTCGCGGTGACATGCCCGACCAACTAGGCACGGTGAAATCGTATCGACATATAGTCAACGTAAACTTATCATTATCACATATCTCATAGGCATATCATAAACTTATCATAACTTAGCATCATCATACATTCATCATTAATCATACATTAAAACTTGAAGGTAACCATGGCTATGTGGGGGTGACATGAGGTCATGAACCCCCGACTACGTTATGGAGTAATCATAATCGTTATATCTCACCTTGGAGGGACTAACATTTTAAGGTGAGTGCACACAAGTAAAAGCATCAATGGAACTATACTTAGGGTCATTAGATTGTAGAAACATCATATCGTATCCATAGCAAGAACTTTATGGAATTAGCATATCATGAACTTTAGAACTTTTAGGCTCGAATCATAGTCATCATCCTCATACTCACATCGTATCTCTTTTCTTTATCTTATGAAAAGCTCTTTATAACCATAGACTCATAATTTTTGATGTGTAGGAAAGTCATGAAAATATAAGAGAATTCATGCCATAGGAGTCATGCCTTAGAAAGAAGGGACTAGCCTCACATACCTCTTTAGTTTAGCTATTCTATCGTTTGATCGTTCTCCTTCGATGCTCGCGTTTCTACCTTCAAGAAAGTTCGTATTAACATTAGCTAATCGATTATAAGAACATGCTTACTAAAACTAGAGAAAATTGGTCAGCATTTCCTTTGTTTATATAACTTTCCCCATATTCCATATCAACTCCCAAACATCCATAACAATATTCACAATATTATAAGCAACAATCATCATTCATCTACATCATCCACATCTCACAATTTCACTTCAATTCCTCTATAATCATGGTCATAGTACACTATTACGTTTTCTCACATATAATACTTATCCCATATTCTAAATGTCACTTATAGTATACTTACAATCACAGCATATCAATATTCATGATTCACTCCAAACTACTACTCAAAATCTCATTATTCCTATCTTTGTGCCCCATTTTCTATCTTCTTCCATAATCTAAGTATTTCAACCTCTCATTACCTTAAGCTACATGAAAAGGTCATAAAACGTACCTTAGATAGTGTAGGAATAATCCTTGAGTGGAGATACTCCTCTTGAACCAAACCCTAGCTTCACTTCTACGTAGATTCCTTGTCTTGGATGAACTCTAGTGAGCTTCTTCCACTTAACTCTCTTAGTTTGATGAAGTTGATCTTGAATCTCTCTTGAGTTCTTATTGAAAAAGTGTGTGGAACCCTCTAGAAGCCTTGAGAAATATGAAGAAGTGTGGGAAATGAAATTAGTGAAGTGGGATCACATTTATATAATTGAACTTAACTCAGCCCGTCGGGACTTCCACGGACACTTATACGGTCTATATAACATTGCACGGCCCGTATAAGTGGTCGTGGTTCACCATCAGGCAATCATCATCTCTACTGGGTGTTATACGAACCCTCATACGGACCGTATAATGTTATACGGACCGTATAATGTTATACGGACCGTATAAGTCGATCGTATAACCTCATTTCCCTGAAATGATATCCGTCGTTCGTTTGATCTCCAATCCTTATGGAACCTTCTTGACACTTGTTTAACACCTCATTAACAATCTAAGGGACATTATAACTCTTCTCCAAAACATCATTAAGCCATCATTAATGTTACACCTTGGAAATTTTTCGTTAACGTGTAGTGAATAGACTAACAAGAGGGCACGACGTATATGATATTTTGATAAGTAATACATAGAATTTTATGACCCTAATTGAGATTTCAAAGACATGTAAGGTAAGG
>NC_081351.1:17156119-17171092 GCF_029784015.1 Lycium ferocissimum
TATATCCGTACGCATACATGATTATGATATGATTACTCACCGAGTCCCTCCACTAGAGGGCCGACGATATATGTACGATGATATGACGATATGATTATGATAAGATTTTACTTACCGATATATGCATATACATGACAAATGTTTCCAACAAAAGTCTTGTGATTTTTCCGTACTCTTTACTTTCGTATGGTCCCTCTTATTATATTTCATGCTTTACATACTCAAAGACATATTCCGTACCGACCCCCTTCCTTCGGGGGGCCGCGTTTCATGCCGCGTGTGACACCTAGATGAGTTGAAGATATTAGCGAAGATGTTCACGGGATTGGCGAGCTCCATTTTCCGCCGTGAGGCCGCCGGGTTTGAGCATTATGATATGGATTCATGTTCCGAGTTAGAGACTTTGCGTACGTTGTCGGGTATAAGATGTCGCTTTGTAAGCGCTATGTAAGCCGAAGTGTCATTGTGTATTGTATTATAAGTTCTATATGTTTCTATATGTTATAGATTCTCTCGATTCGAGAGAGGTAAAATGTATATTATTCTTCAAGAAATTTTCATTATATATTTGTGTCATGATCTGAAAGCCGCCGTGATTATGAGTATTATATGAGCCGGCCGGGTTCGCTCTCCGCCCTAAATAAGGTTTGGTCCCTCACACCCCAATGTAAATTAAAGTGTGACGTACCTGGGGGAAAGAGGTGAGGAAGGATGGTTGGAAAAATGTTCAGTGAAAGGAGAATCAGGAGAGCAAATAGGATGGTTGTAGGAGTATGGAGGTAAATCATCAATGAGAGGAACAGGAAGGGGAAAGAGGGAAGGATGGGAAGGATAAGAGTAGGGGAAAATTGCTTCCTGAAATTGAATATCTCTGGAAAAGAACACAATATGCTTGTTTATATCAAGAAGTTTGTAAGCCTTTTGGGTCATGCTATAGTCAAGAAAAACCACAGGTAAGAGATCTGGACTTGAATTTATCTCATGTGGTTTGGGAACTGCAATAAAGACAAGGCAGCCAAAAGGCTTGAGGTGGGAGTGTGAAGGATCAGACTTATGGAGAAGAGGATAAGGGGTGGAATTGTTCAGTAAGGGTGAAGGAAACCTGTTTATGAGATAAGCAGCAGTAAGGATGCATTCTCCCGAATACTCAACAGGAAGTTTGGACTGAAATAAAAGTGATCTAGCTGTTTCTAGGAGAGGTTTGTGTTCTCTCCACAACACCATTTTGTTGTGGAGTATGAGGAGTGGAAGTTTGATGGATTATTCCTTGGGAAGAGAAAAAGGAAGCTGCTACAGAACTGGAACCTAGTTCAATTGCATTATCGGACCTAATAGTTTGGGCTAAAGTATGAAATTGAGTCTGGACCATGATGATACATGATTTGATGAGAGTGAAAGCATTGAATTTTGTGGAGAGTGATACGCTCAAATTACACCTATTAATGGTATAACGCGAACGTTGTCAAATATAGTAACCCAACAAGGTTGGGGTTGAATCCCACAAGGAATATGGTATGAAAAGGTTACTAAAGTCATAGAATGCTATGTTTAGGTCTAATGTCTTAATCCGATAATTTTGGTAAAAGTTGGGTTTTTTATTAACTAATTGCTAACTATTGCTTTGGTTGTGAATTTATGGTAAAAGAAGCTAAGGTTGTGTCCCCTTTAGATAGGGTGTATGATCATGGGTATTGATCTTGATATACTTCTAATGGATCATTATATGAATGCACTTAATCCCTATATGAATCTCTACTATTTCCCAATAAATAAAGATTATTTCTTTCTATGATTTTCCCAAATATAAGAAAGTAACTATGAAGAACAATTAATCATGCCAAGTAAATTCTTCTTATTCCTAAGTGAATTTATTAAACAAAGTTTAAATCTTTGAGTTCTTGTTGTTTATTCTTACCAACCCTAATTATTTTCCCAAACAAATCAAGGTTTATGGCTTTAATCAATGTTTGCAACCATTAATTATGAATGAAGAATGAAGAATAAACAAACCCTAATAATCCATTATTTGTATATCAATCACAAACCTAATCACAAAACACCCATCAATTGGGTTCATAACCCTAGTAGGGAAAATTAGCTACTCATGACAAAGAACAAGAAACAAGAAATTGAAGAATTCATAATTGCTTACTTTGGAAGAAAAGAGGAATTGAGAATACTTGAATTGATGGTCGAACCTTAAAAAACTAGAGAGTATTTAATGTTCTAAGTCAAAAGCTAAAAATATGAGAATTGATGATAATTAAAACCCTACAATGGACTATTTATAAGTTTCAAAACGTAAAATTACAGAATTTGCACTTAGGTCCTAGGCGGCACTTATACGGTCAGTACAAATTTTCACGGACCGTACAAGACTTCTACGGCCTTCCTTCAGCTTCTTCAGAGAATAGTACGGACTGGCCTTCCACGGTCCGTGCAATGTTATACGGCTCGCATAATCCCCGCTCGTGAAAGTATCTTCCATTATCGTCACATCTACTTATACGGGCCGTACAATATTGTACGGTCCGTGTAAGTGTCCGTGGTTCAAAGACCTGTCCACCGAGACATTCTGTTAAGTTGCCACTATTTGTACGAACAGAAATACGGTCCGTGAAACTTTCTACGGACCGTGAAACTCAAGCTTCAGTGCAATTTTTCTGTAACTTCTACTCCTTGAACCCGAACTTCCTGATTTACCTGAAACATGTCAAAAACACATCAAAACAACACATACTTGCCTAAAAACAAGTAAAACTTCTCGTGAAAGAGTGTCAGATGTGCCATAATTTCCCGACACATCAACACCCCCAACTTAAAGTCTTTGTTTGTCCTCAAGCAAGTAAAGTGACGCAAACTAGACTCAACTAACATCTAGATATCATAGAGCAATAGTGTCTCCATTGGTTTTGACTTCGAACTACCGGCATGCATGTTTTTTTTTTTTTTCTCAAGGAGCCCCTTCCTTTTTTCGATTGTCAAACGATATACACACCCCAAGAACGCTATGACTAACAACGAGGCTTCAATGCATGACATCACCTTATCGAGCATATTATGGTGCATACAACCGCTACGTTAGGCAGTCAATTCAATTTGCTCGAGTTTCATCCTTATGCCGTCACATAGACCAACAAATGTCCCAACACACATATATACAATAAGAATGGGACGAAAACAAACGAGAAGAGAAAAACACTCACACTCACAAAGAATTTCATATCTACACATGCAAATACCGTAGGCTTGCCCTTATTTTCTATGTTTTCACCCTAGGCTCATTCGGTTGTGATCACATTAAGACTTGTTTTGGCCATTAATGTAGGCTTAGAGACGGGTAGGATACTTTTTGATATCAGTGACTTCCCCCTCCTTGAACACTACACATCTCTTCACCTCAATTCACCTCTTTTCTTTCTAACCCCTTTATTTTCCTTCAAGTTTCGACCTCGACGTGGTTTTATTCCTATCCAACTTGTAGATCTTTTTTTTTTTTTTTTTTTTGTGTTACCCTTTTCTGATTTTGATTTTGCTCTTTTTATTTTTTTTATACATGCAACTACCACATCGGATTCACACTAGCAAACTCCACCACCCCCAACTTATGTTTTTAACATCTACTCCACATTTAATTCACCCCCAACTTAGGCATTTTGCCTCATCTATCTAGTAGCATCAAGGAGGGAACGGGTGCGAAGATGGATACATTGCAAAACGGGAGAGGTTTCATATTTGGCTAGCCAAGAAAAAGGTCAAAAGGCTCAAAAAGGGAAACTAGGGGTATTTTCAGCTTTGGGTACGGCTTATTTAGGCATAGTGACTAGTTATACAAAGAAAGCCTAAGATCATCTCACAACCAACTAACTTTCGGATTTCAAACACGACCAACCTAGCAAGTTCTAGATTATACATGCATAGACAGGTAACTAAACGAACAACTCACACACACATTGGCATAAGGACAATTACTTTCGTAATGACCTCAAAGTAGTCATTTATCGCACACAACACCCCAATAATCATAATGTCATATAAAGAATCACTCATGTCAACCAATAATCATTCTAAGTATGCATTTGTCCAAATTTCGAGGGGTCCAACATTTTCATCACACGATCACAACATGCCATTAGTTATAGAACAATACCAACTAAGTCAAAACTACTCTACTCAATCTAAACAACATCCTAAACACGTCAACAATGTAATAAAACCCCTCGTGAAAGAAACTCGGCAAAGAAAAGCCAAGGGGGTTACTACACAAGTATATATAACAAACAATCTGATCATGTACCCCCACCCCCAACTGAAAATCATGCAATGTCCCCAATGCATCGACTCTAGGTACAATGGTGAGGGATATGGGCGCCCTAGGCGCTATGTTCCTCGACTCGGATCGGTCTGCCGCCTCGCACGCAAAAATATCGCGCGTTCCTGGGGCCGGGTCGCCCGATGCGCCCATTGGGTCTGGGTAGTTGTCGCGCAGCGAGTTCAAGGCAGCCGCTCTTATCATCTCCTCCTCCAGCTAGCGCAGCCGCTTGTTACTCTCATTCACATCCTCAACTACGGCATCTAGTGGCCGTTTTCCCCGCGCCTTATCTCCGTACTCTCCTTCATCCTTAGAGTCGGCAAAGCTCTTTGACCCCAGGATATGAATATCCAAGTCGGTGGGCGGTGCCAAAGCAGGTCCTGCTGCTCGCGCGCCTTGGCCGCCTAATTCGACCTTAAGTGTCTCCACCCCGTATGAAATGTGGGTTTTAACCGCCACTCGCTTTGACTGCTCCAAAGCAAACAGCCTCGTCTCAAACCCATCCAATAGTGATTGGAAAACCTCGCGAGACTGAGCATATTCCTCCCGAAGTTCTCTCTTGGTAATGTTGATTTGCTTAGTTATACGGGAGCTTTAGTTGTCGTGATTACCTCGATTTGTTTCTCGACCTTTAGTGTCAAGGCTAACCCCGTAACTTGCTCTCGAAAATGGGAACAAATCAGCTGTAGCATCGCGCGGGGAGGTGGAGCAGTGTCGTGGTGGGACCGCGAGTGGCGGGGGTAGGGTCGGGAGGTGGTGACGCACGATGGCGGCCGATAGAGTACCGGCCCCCCCAACCGCCCCCGACTTTGGACCCCATTAGTATGGGCGCCGAGCCGTAGGAGCGATGTCACCGCCTCGAGCGCCGATCGCAGCAATCGTATCTCCCATAGCCGCGTACTCCGACGGCGGAGCCCCTATGTTACCGCGGTGCGGGACCACAAATAACTCCGGTGCATCCCTCTTTTTACCCTTACGCCAACCCTAACCTCCTTTTATGCTTTTTATTAAGCCGAGGGTCTTTCAAAAATAACCGTCCTACCGTGGTAGGAGTAAGGTCTGCGTACACTCTACCCTCCCCAGACCCCACGTTGTGGAATTTCACTAGGTTGTTGTTGTTGTTGTTGTAGTTATTATCAGTAATTACCTCTTACAAGAAGCTACACTAAGTAAAAATTCCTAAATATATATGCGATACGAATATTTATAGACGTTTAGTAAATTTCTTATATATATATATATATATATATATATATATATATAGGGTATGAATAAAAGCTATTGAATTCACGTGAATCCACATCCGACATTTCAGATCTGCTGCTGCCATATCCAGTGTAACGGTCATGCTGCTTGATCGAGTTGGACCTCAATTGCATGTATCATAATGATAAGCAAGGAGAGTCCTTTAATTGGTCTAACATACTTAGGTTTTGTATAAAATTTTGTATTACTTGTTAAAGATGTATTAGTAGTATTTTGTAATTATTTTTTAGTATAAATGAAACTTCAATTCCTCTGTTTCATTTTATATCTTAGTTTGACTAGTTACAGAATGTATAAAATAATAAAGCTATTGAATGTTGTGATTTCAAATTAAAAATGTGTATAATGTACCGAAAAATGGCATCGTAATATTAACATATTCTGTGCAATAGTTTTATGAATTCATTAATAGCAGTAGATTTAATATATTTGTATTAATGATACAAAACAGCCTGACCCCTTAAAGTAAGTATCTACTTCAGAAAATAATAGCACTCCCTCCGTCCCAATTAAAATGTCTTATTTTCCTTTTTGGTCTGTCTGAAAAAGAGTGATTCTTTCTATATTTAGAAAGTTGACAATTCAAACATCATACATGACAAGTTTGTAACTACAAGATTCAAATGATATTTTAATACATTATACACATTTTTAATTTAGAACCACAAGATTCAAAAATCTCTTTTCATTTCTTAAACTTCGTGCCTAGTCAAACTAAGACACTTAAATTGGGATGGAGGGAGAAGTAAAAAACATAAAATCCCCCTCACACTTGTCCCAAAAACTCACTTTAGCAATGTAACTTTACAGGTGTTTATATACCTTCCTTGTCACGACCCGCCTAGAGGGCCATGACGGGTACCCGGAGTTGACTACCGAGCACCACCCATCATAATACTATTATGATCAACCTATACTCATATATTCTCCAAGATGATGCTTGCTACAACTGATTATAAGCTACTCCATAAAATATGTGCATATATATATATATATATATATGTATGAGCCCTCACGGCAACAAAAGAATGATATACAAAATATACGATGAGGGTCACATAACATTTGCTACCCACATGTAAGTATCTACGAGCCTCTAGCTGGAATACTGAAGTCATAAGGATGGGACGGGACCCCGCCATATTTAAGTATGTACACAAAAGAATACATCAGAAACTGCACCTCTGGAATATGGAAGTGCTCCTGTACAAGGGCGATCCTGGCCCCAGGGGAATCGGGTCATCTTCCCCTACCGGTGGGCATGAACACGGTGTCAAAGAAAGGACGTCAGTACGAGCAATGTACTGAGTATGTAAGGCATGCATTATAATATAATAAGGAAACAAGAGAATAAAAGATAAGAAGATAACCGGTGACTACTGGCCTCTTAAGGCGGAGTCATGCATGCAAGCTTAGAAAGTAAATATCATCATATCGTATATTACTGCAGAACGTGCAGCCCAATCCATATATCAATATATTGTCGCGGAACGAATGGCCCGATCCATTACTCATATATCCCTCGTCCGGGCATCCCGCGTCCGGGACGATATCATAATATACTAGCTGATCAGGTGGTTATGCGTCTATAGCACCTCACCTTTCCCCATGTCCCCTATATACATATACATATCATATACATATACAATATAAGTAGCATGCATGAGAGCCCAAGTAACAACTACGACTTTATCGGAGTGACATAAGGTCGGGAACCTCCGATTACCTTATGGCCTCATCGTCATCACTATGTCTCACCTTGAAGGAACTAACATCATGAGGCAAGACCTCAGTGAAGAATAGCATCAGTGGAGTCACAAACATAGAAATGTCCATTTCATGAACACATCATTATCATCGTCACTGTCATGGAACATGTCTCATAAGAAGCTCTTGAAAATCTTTAACTTTCATTTTTAGGGATGTGAGAAGGTGCGTGAAATATGGAGAAAATTATAAAGCGGGAGTCATGCCGAAAGAAAGGGGACTAGCTTTATATACCTTTATACCTCCCCCCCCCCCCCCCTATAGTGACTTCGTGCTCTCCTTCCGAATTCACAATTCTACATACAAAAGAGTTCCTACGAAGATTAGATTGTTAGAAGTATACTTAAGTTTAAACTAAAATGACTAAGGCTAACGAAAATTGGGCAGCATTTCCTTTGTTTCAACAACTTTTCCTCATACAATAAAACAGCTCCCAAACATCACAACGACACCCATAATATCATAATACGTAAACTCCTTCGAATTAGACATTATTCAACTTCCAAATTCACCTCCAAGATCCTCCATAACCACAACTGTAATACATCATCATGTTTATCATTCATATAATACTTCCTCAATATCATTAGTGTCATTCATAATAATATTATACTCGTATTACACCATGAATCATAACTCAACTTGTCTTTCAACTTGTCATACCCTGATTAGCATATTTAAGCTCACATTCCATACTTGTTTCTAATTCAAGTTCTTCAACTACTTAACACCATCACTAACATGAAATAATCGTAAAACTCACCTTTGCTTATGTAGAGATGGTCCTTTGAATGAAAATACTCCTCTTAAGAAAAACTCAACTCTAACACCAAAGAGATTCTTGATCTCTATCAACCCTAGGAAGCATCCACACCTTTGATTTTACCAACTTTGGATGTTTGATCTTTGATTTCCCTTCTTGTATATGTGTTAGTGTGATATGGAGAAAATTCTAGAGGTTTTTGGAAGATTGGAGAAGTGCAAAATGGAAAAAAAAGAAGAAGGGTCGTTCATATATAAAAATAAAATTCGGACCCGACCCGAAATGTACGGCCTACTATACGGACCATATAATGGACCATATGTTTCTTCCAGAAACTCACCCTTCACCGGAAGGTTTCAACGGTCAGGTATACAGGCCGTATAAAATATATGGTCCGTATATATGACCGTATAATCCCCAATTTTTCCAAATTCGTTCTCGTCGCTTCATTTGATATCGAATCCTTATGGAACCTTTTTGTACTTGTGTAACACCTCCTTGACGATCTAACGAACATTATATCTCATCCTCAAGACCTTACTAAATATTCGTTGGTTCGATAACCGTGAAATCCTTCCCAAACATAGCTTATACTCCATTTCCTTTGACGAGCCTAGTTTCACCAAGTCATGTAACTTAAAAATCTTATCGTATATGCCTTAAGGTTGCGAATCACCCCCTTCATAGTCATGAAGGCCTCATGTTTGCCTTAAGCTGACGTTAGTCTATTCACGTTGCAATGACATGGAATTGCCGAGGTGTAACACTCTGCCCCTCTTAAGAACATTCGTCCTCGAATGTTAAATTCTCGGGAATCCTACAGAAATTTTGCCAGAGTTTCTCATGTAATTTGGCACTACCATCCTGTCACAGCAACCTAAAATAACTTTTCCACACAGGGCTATAGCATCAACAACAAGAACAATGGTCACACACGACCCAAAAGCGATAAAGTAAAACATTTCATACCTGGGAGCACTGGTGTTTCATCTTGAGTCTCCTATGGGGGTGGGAATAAATGCGGATATTTGGATTTCATAGCTTCCTCTGCTTCCCAAGTCATTTCTTCTCTGTTATTATTCTTCCACAAAACCTTAACTGAGGCAACTTTCTTGTTTCTGAGTTTCCGTACTTGTCTATCTAATATGGCAATAGGCATTTCTTCATAAGCTAACTTTTCGGTGACTTGAATGTCGCTTGCGGGTACTATTTTGGTAGGATCTCCAATGCATTTACAGAGCATCGATACATGAAAAACTGGATGGACTGAGTTAAGCTCTGGAGGTAAGTCCAATTCATAAGCCACTTGTCCCACTTTACGTTCAATATTGTAGGGTCCGATATATCGTGGACTAAGCTTGCATTACTTACCAAATCTCATTATACCCTTCATTGGAGACACTTTCAAAAATACCCAATCATTGACCTAAAATTTCAAATTTCGTCGGCGATTGTCCGCATAAGACTTTTGGCAGCTTTGAGCTGTCAACAATCGGTCTCGAATAAGCTTAATCTTCTTAAACGCTTGTTGGATCAATTCTGGGCCTATTAATTGTGTTTCTCCCCCTTCAAACCATCCGATGGGCGTCCTACACTTTCTCCCATATAAGGCTTCATAAGGGGCTATCTGGATATTGACATGATAACTATTATTATATGCAAATTCAATAAGTGGAAAATGATCCCCCCAATTACCTCCAAAGTCCAATGCACATGCCCGCAACATATCTTCTAAGGTTTGAATGGTTCGTTCGGCTTGTCCATCAGTCTGTGGGTGAAATGCAGTGCTAAATTTCACTTGAGTGCCCACCTCCTTCTTGAAAGGACTTCCAGAATCTGGCCGTGAACTACACTCTTCTGTCAGTAATGATAGACACTGGGATGCCATGGAGTCGCACTATTTCCTTGAGATATAATCTGGCATAGTCCTCTGCTGAGTATGTAGATCTGACTGGCAGAAAATGTGCTGATTTCGTGAGTCTGTCAACAATCACCCAGATGGAGTCGTTCTTACGCCGAGAATGAGGTAAACCCACAACAAAATCCATATTGATCGCTTCCCATTTCCAGGTTGGGATTTCCATTGCTTACAAGAGCCCTACTGGTTTTTGGTGCTCAATTTTTACTTGTTGACAATTCGGACATTGAGCCACAAACTCCGCTATATCTCTCTTCATTCCTTCCCACCAATACATTAATTTGAGGTTATGGTACATCTTTGTCGCTCCTAGGTGGACGAATAACGAGAGTAATGAGCTTCTTCCAGAATTTGACGACACAGTCCCGCAACATCCGAAACACATAGCCTGCTTTGATACCTTAGAATCTCATCTGCAGAGATCTCAAATGGTGACTTCTCTTTTTAGGAAAGTGTATCTCTATAATGGCTCAATTTGGAATTCTCATATTGGCGCCTTTTTACTTCTGCATCTAGGGACAAAGCAGCTGGGTTAAGCACAGTAACTCCTGTATTGCCCGAATCCATTAAGCGAACTCCTAGGCTAGCTTGCTGGTGGAGCTCACGGGCTAATTCTTTCTTTTCCGGCGGGACATCACATTGACTGCCCATGGATTTACGACTAAGGGCATCGGCCACCACGTTTGCTTTTCCCGGATGGTATAGAATGTTTACATCATAGTCCTTTAATAGTTCCAACCATCGCCTCTATCGCAAATTTAATTCCTTTTACTTAAAAATATATTGAAGGCTTTTGTTTTCTGTGTAGATATCCACATGGACACCGTACAAATAATGCCTCCATATCTTTAAAGAATGAATGACTGCAACTAATTCAAGGTCATGAGTCGGATAATTCTTCTCGTGCTTCCGTAACTGCCTGGAAGCATAGGCAATGTGTCACGACCCAACCCTGTAGGCCGCGGCTAGTGCCCGATCTGGGCACCCGTACACACCCATTAACCCGAAATAGCGTACAAGTGGCTTATACCGTGTACAAATTACAAATATTTACGAGAAAAGTGGAACGTCGCCCAAAGTTTGTCACAAATGTACAGATATACATACCGTTATCATAATCCAATGAGATAATATCACAAATAAGCCGATAAGGCTATCATAGTACGGGGGGACGTCCAAATCACAAATTACAACACGACCGAACAAAGGAATATCCATAACCCACACATATATGTCTACAGACCTCTAAGAGTTATAACAGAATCATATGACGGGACAGGGCCCCGCCGTACCCGTGGATACATATATATATGCATAACAACAGAATCTGAATCGAAGTGCAGGCTCCAGAACAAGGGAGCGCTCCAAGTCAGCTGAACAGGAACCCTAAGCTGGTGGATCATCCAAATGAGTATCTGCACCTGCGCGGCATGAAACGCAGCCCCCGAAGAAAGGGGGTCAGTACGGAATATGTACTGAGTATGCAAAGCATGAAATATAGTAAACAGGATCATAGGCAAACCAGAAGTACGGAAAGTAAATGCAATATTCAAAATATCAAAATGCTTACTTATAAAAATACAAATCATGCATAGGGCTCTTAGAACGGTGGTCGCCCGCCTGTCGTTGGCGCCACCCCGACGCATCACACCGAAGGTTTCATATCTCCGTAACCCGACATATCCCCGTAACACATCATAGCCAACCATAACACCACACACGGCATAACACCAAACATAAACGGAACCCGGCCCTCTAACGAGGAGCTCGGCGAACCGTAACACAAGATCACACCGAATATATCATAATGCGCACGAAATATAACCGGCCCGGATCCGTGAACGAAGTAATAACCATAAGCACGAGCGAGTCGTGAGTGACAATAATATGCATAAAATCATAATCATAAATCATCAAGTAAGTAAGAAATCCATATGCGGAAGTCCAAGCGAAAATAGTATTAAATTTTTCCCGAAAGTCATTAAGGATAGCATAGAAAAGCCGCGGGCCCCACGGACGGGTTCCGACCCCATCCGAGCCCGACTACGAGAGTTGGGGGAAAGTTATGTCTTATGAAGTTACCTATTAGGTTTCGGGCGAGCCGAGCTCGTAT
The DNA here is from genome assembly GCF_029784015.1 of Lycium ferocissimum. NCBI lineage: Eukaryota > Viridiplantae > Streptophyta > Magnoliopsida > Solanales > Solanaceae > Lycium > Lycium ferocissimum. The sequence goes on from NC_081351.1 coordinate 17,168,259, forward strand.
GCAAAAGTTACGAGCGTTTGAAGTTCGGGCTTTTTTTTAGCTAAATTCTTTCTAAGACTTTTTGAAATTCAATCATTAGAAAATATCAAAACCTTAGTTAGGCTACACCAAAAGAGTAAATTTTGGAAGCGAATAAGATGCGAATATGAGCTCGGATTCGAGATGGGAGTCACCCCGAGGCTCGTATCACAACCTAATTAATACTAGGACATGCCAAAAGAAGGAAGGGTTAGCTTCACATACCTCGTCCGCCCGCAAGCTAAGTCAAGTCTCAACTCTCGGAAGCTCCAAAATCTACATAATGCCAAACATATTAACATTAGCCATAAGCCTTTAGGCATTCAATTTCAAGCGTACATTAAATTCTACGAAATTTTTCAAAGATTTCCCCAAATACACCAACCCCGAGATTTCAACTCGGCTAATTTCAACAACAACCAAACCAACAACCAAACTACAACATCAATACTCAATTCACAATGCATTCCAACATTACTAGTTCTTTCTACACGACTTTAACAACATACATAATATTCCAACAACATTCATAATATACTCATTTCGATCACTTACGTTCAAACTAATATCAACGTTTATACGTTCGATTACCAATCCAAACCCATTCAAACCATATACAAGAATACTTTAAGCAATTCATACAATATTTCAAACAACCCGAACATTATTCCAACTCACCCGAAACTGCCCCCAACCCGAGAGCATCCACATCCATATTCCTTTCTCCCAAATTCATGCATTACACTAATAATCCACACATTAACAAGGCAATTCTCATAAATACATAAATCACATAAAGTTCACATAAACTTCCAAATCATCCCATGACTAACATAACATTACTTTGAGTCATCAAACTTATATTTTCCTCATAAAATCCATAACGACGATAACGAAAATATTAACGACAATTTATTCATTCACCACCATACTAAAGGGGATCCATTCGGCCAACATCAAACACCCACACAAAGATGATTTTCATTCTTTTCTTCACACTACGACATTCAAAGCATGCTAATTAACATTAATACATTACTTCTACTCCAACTCACACACACACGGTCAAGACCTCATATACACGGCCCAACCTCAACATCATTTCTATCATGAATTTCTTCCTTTTTAGCATACTACAACACATACAAATCATTCATAACTCATAAAACAAGATTAAAACTCACCTTTTTCACTTAGTTCTTCAACATAACTTGAGTTGAAAATTGTATGAACAAAGGCTTGGCTTGATTCAACAACTACTTCATGTTGTTTAGCACCTTCCAAAGAGTGGAAAACATGGAAGAAAATAATTTTTCTTCATCAATTCCTCATGGCCAAAAACGCCAGCTATGGCCGAACAGCCCCTCACTCTCTTCTTTTTTTTTTCTCCAAGTTTCTTCATATTTCTAGAGACATAAAAGATGACTAAATAATTTACTAAGTCATCTTATTATATCCACATGTTATTAATCCAAGTGTACCATGGCCCACAAATCATGTGCATGGCCAATGGTCATCTTTTTCATGAATTAAAACTTCCAAGAATTCACTTTTGGCCCCAAGTTTTCATGAAATCTAACTTTCCATAATTCACCTTTTGGTCCCATATTTCATGAAACACTAGTTTCCATAATTTCACTTTTAACCCCAAATTTTCCTTAATATTCCATTCCAACAAATAACGAGCAACTTATGTCTTAAAATAAAATCGACGGTCAAAAAGCTCAACCTCGCATCCCGGACTAGTCTTGTCCTTAACTTTTCATGGTTGGCTCAGAATGTCCTAATGCACAAAAATGCGGGATATAACACAATGACCTTACCGTGTTGCATCAGTACACAGCCTAACCCGACACCGGAGGCATCACAATACACCACATAACCTTCTGATCCTTCCTTCGGAAGTGTCGGGGCCGGGTCGAAGTCAACCTGACTTTCAGCTCCTGAAAGCTACGCTCACAAGCATCGGTCCACTGAAATTTGGCGACTTTCTGCGTTAGCTTCGTCAATGGTGCTTGAAATACAGGAAAACCCTTCCACAAATCTTCCGTAATAACCTGCTAGTCCCGTAAAGCTACGGACTTCTGTAGGCGTTGTAGGCCTTGGCCAAGTCTTCACAGCCTCAATCTTTTGAGTATTGACCCGAATACCGTCAGCTGAAATAGTATAGCCCAGAAAAGTCACGGAGTTCAACCAGAATTCATATTTTGAGAATTTAGCATGTAGTTTTCGGGTTCAAAGAATTTCAAGGACAGTACACAAATGTTCTGCATGCTCTGCTTCTGACTTAGAATATACCAGGATGTCATCGATGAACACAATTGTAAATAAATCTAGAAATGGCCTGAACACATAATGCATCAAGTTCATAAACACTGCTAGAGCGTTAGTCAAGCCAAACGACATCACCTGAAATTCATAATGACCATATCTAGTTCTGAAAGCCGTCTTCGGAATATCTTCTTCTTTGACTCTCACTTGATGGTATCGTGACCTCAGATCTATCTTGAAAAACCACTTGGCTCCTTGCAATTGATCAAATAAATCATCGATCCTCGGAAGTGGATATTTGTTCTTTATTGTCACCCTATTCAGCTGCCTATAATCGATACACATCCGCATAGATCCATTTTTCTTTCTTACAAATAAAATAGGTGCTCCCCATGGCGATGAACTAGGCCTAATAAATTCCTTCTCGAGCAAATCTTTCAACTGTGCTTTTAATTCTTTCAATTCTGCAGGGGCCATTCTATAGGGAGGGATAGATATTAGCAGCTCGATGTCCGAAACATACATCAATAGTAAATTCAATTTCT
>NC_081351.1:17171192-17180513 GCF_029784015.1 Lycium ferocissimum
TCAAAGGGTATTCCATTGAAAAGTTAATGTAACTTTTTCTGGTCTATACACAATGAAAAAGCAGGGATCCATTCTTCCATTAACCCATTGGTCGCTTAGCACACGTGGTATGAAACACGTGCTACGGTGTTCTCACCTTCTAGTGGCACGTGTGTCTCATTCATGTACTTATTCAACACCGTACAGATCTTGATCTAGACACCTCCAGATGTCTAACCTAGCTTCTCTCTTCAATGATCCTTAAATCCATCTTCTTAGAGAAACTCATATCTAGCTTCAAAACAAGTCATAACATGGTGATGAAACTCATCTCTTCATGTCACTCAACATAAGAGGCGATTGCTCATGTGAGAGAGCCAATCTCGCGACTTGTTTGACACACTTTATCAATAAAATTACATCATCACATGCATATAAGATATGAACACAAATTCAAGAGCAGAATATTGATGAAAATATTATACCAACCAAGTCATTTCACAATACAGAAATATAATTATGTCCTACGCAAACCTAGAGCCATAACATATATCTCAAATAGGTCTCTAGATATCGCCATTGTAAAAAGATCAACTATAATTTCTCGCGTAGGTATGTATTGTAAAGTTACATCTCCACTTGCTACTGTGTCTCTTACAAAGTTATACTTGATGTCAATGTGTTTGGTTTTGCTATGATACTTAGGATCCTTTGTGTATGCAATAGGCGACGACTATCACAATGTAAAATCATTGATCCTTGAGAATTCTTTGCTACGCTAAATGCTCAAAGAATCTTTTTAACTAAACAACTTCTTGTACTGCAAATGCACAAGCCACAAACTCAGCATCCATAGTTGAAAGATCCGTGCAATTTGGAATACTAATACATGAAATGTCTATGTCTCTGAAATAAAATAGGAAATATGATCGGAAGTCTTCAAGGTCGATGGGATGTCCATGCTCACCACAAACTCGAGAGAATGCGGAAGTGTACGATCGACCACGGTCACGAAAGGGATCCGACCGAGATACTTTCAGCGTTCATAAAAGAATGCAGCAAGTGTGAGCGATATAAACAACGATCGGTAGGCATCATCGGCCGACTAAGTATAGCTAACACAATTCAGATAATAAAGCAGATAAGCAAATACACCAACCAAGCATAAGGCAATATAATCACAACCAAGGATCCGTCATCACCTATGTAAAGCATCTAAACCCAAATATGTCAAGTCTGAATATATTCGATCCAATCCAATCATCACAATTCAATCACCAAGTGTCTCAATCAAATCATAAGGCAATGCAATGCAATAATGGTATGAATGCAATGCAATGCCATGCAAATGAGTTGTACACATATACTCCGGACGAAAATATCGATGTCTCGGTAGCACAACCCAACGTGAGTGCCAACTCTCCGAGATCTTTGCCCACGGGAAGTTCTCACCGGTACCACCCTGGGGGGCCCGCGGAGTCCATGCACTAACAACGATTTCGAAAATATCATCGGAATCGGCAGTGCAACAATGATGCCGGAATGGATCATCAGACATCAGTCATCTCACAATCACTCAAGTAAAAGAGTTTATCAAATATCAGTTTCACACAATCAACGATTCAGGAATTGATCACATCGGCCTTCTCACAATCACTCAAGTAAAAGAGTTTATCAAATATCAGTTTCACACAATCAATGATTCCGGAATTGATCCTTAGACATTGGCCTTCTCACAATCACTCAAGTAAAGGAGTTTATCAAAATATCAGTTTACTCAATTAACGATACCAGATCATCACCGGGTATCGTCTATGCATCATGAATGAGTGAAAATGCGTGCAATGCGTGTATCAACATCAACAATCAAGTTCAATATCACAAGTACCACAACGGGATATGCCAACAATATATCAATATCACAATACCAAATAGTGGGTATGCCAACAATGTATCCGAACCGCAAATACCACAGTGGGTATGCCAATAATATATCCAAATAAAGATGAATAGTAGGATCTAATATCTATCAACAACTCATGGCTTCAAGCCAACATAATAGAACAGTCAAGCACAACACAACGGGATGGCTAGCCCCAACACACAACAAGGCCCAACCTAAGGCAATATCCAACCCAATTTCATACCCGAAGGTTCATATGTTGTCTCCCACAATATAATCTAAATATATGATTCGTTATACGAAGTCTCACTAAGAGTAAGCCATAATCTACCTGGATGGCCGAACCGCAACACCAATAACTCACTCATTTGCCTTGCCTTTCCGGTGAACCTCAGAACCAAAGTAGTTTAAGCATAATAAAAATCTAGATTAGAAATCATGAAGAATGATACTAATATTGCTACAATTTCAATTAGGTTAATTCTACCCCAAGAAATTAGGGAAACAGGCCCACAAAGGCAAAATGAAAAATTCGAAAGTAAAATAGCGAATTAAGTACTAGGTGATCATAACCCAACCATTAATTATTGATTTAACTCAAAGATTAGCCTAATTTCTGATTTCAAGCAAAACCCCCAAATTGGGTATAAGCCCTGAGTCTTTGATTCCGAAATTCAACGCTAAAAGTGAAAGATATATGTTAATAACCTTAGATTTATCAAATTTTAACACAAACATCATCAATTTATCATTTTCAAGCCTAGAGAAAGTGTTCATCAAAGATCCTCTTCCAACTTTCATTACTAAGGGATTATTAAAGGGAAAGGGGGAATCTAAGATGGTTATGATTTAAGGAAGAATGAAGTAATAAGCAAGATTTACCTCTAAGATTCTCCTCCAAATATCCCTAAGAACAGTTCTCTCAAGCTCAAATATCGAAATGGAAAATAATGAGGGTCTAAGGGCTTTTAACACTTTATTAATTTAACAAACTGCCCGTCACCCGCTTTATCGGTACTTGGACCGCCCCAGCGATCACCTGATCGCTTCAGCGGTTAAGCCTAAAATGCTTGGACCGCTTCAGAGGCAGCGTTACTGCCTCAGAGGTACCGCTGTCGTAGTGCTGGTGCCGCCAAAGTGGACAACAGACACCAGAAAACTTCCCAAGTTTCACAATTCGATCCGATTTTCTAACTAGTTCGCGAGGTCATCTGCTCACATACCATATACATAGCCACACATAAAAATGAGCTACGAACGCTGTCGTAGCCTTGCAGTAATCAGTGCTCGGGAATACGTAAAAATGCCAAAAAAAAACTATAACGACAAAATGGGTCGTTACAGAATTGAAGTAACTGTTGCAACTATTGACAAAAATATAAAGAGTTTTTCAATTTTTCTTTCTCTTTTTTTTTTTTAACAAATCAATTAATACAGTTTGAGCTGGAAGTAACTGTAGCACCTATTCGAGATATTTGGAACAAGAGTCACTTTTTCATTATCTTTTTTATTTATAGAAAAACTGTTACTCCCAATTTAGAAGTATGCCGGAAGTGGCTGAACTTCTGTTCACAAAAGGCAAAAGTATGCTGGAGGAGTCAAAATTTCTTTGGATAAAACTCAAAATCCGAACTCTATCGGTGAAGACAGACTATAATAGAGTAAGTTTGAGAAAGTGCAACTTAATTATATGTACAGGAATGAAAAGCCAATATACATATACATCATTCGAAAAAGGAGGAAACATAATAACATAACACTTGCCTTAAATAAAAACACAAATATCTTTATAGTATTGTCACCACAAAGAAACAACAAAAACATCAATTCACTTTCCTAACTCTTCTGCAAAGACAGTATATATCAATCCCAGAACTCAACTATTTCTCAATTGGAGTACCGCTCGGTGTAAGCAAATTCCAATTAGGATAACCACCCTCTTCTTTGTTTCCATCTTCGCATGTCAGACGTTTTATACAATCTTCAACAGCAGCTACTACTTCATTTACATTTTATGATGCTTCGTTAGAAGAAAACACATAATCTCCGCGTCCAAAAGCATCATTAATTGCAGCAATTTCTTTAAGTGCTTCTTATTTTGCGCGGTCTTAATTTTCTTTCACAAATTCCTTTTCAAATTGAGAAAGAGTTTGAGTTTTATGAGACAATTGACTTGATGAAGAACTAGCAGCATCACAAAGCATATCGAGCATGGGAGAGGTCTTATTTCTTGTAGAACTTGCTTTACAAAGCATATTCTCTAGACATTCCTGCAAATCTTTTCAAAGATGTGCATCTAACTTCACCTCATCATTCACTACATAACCTAAATCGGGTTGTCTTTTGCCAGATGCACAAGCTTCACACGATTTGTTTTCATGATGCAGTCGAACTAAACTTTCAACACAATGGATCATAGAATCAAATCTATTTTGCAAACTGTCAAGTCTACTTTCTAAACAAGTCCTTTTAGCACTTTCAGAAGCTGCTACAAATGACTTGGTTTCATCATGTACACGAACTAAGCTATCAACAACATTAATCGCACCAACAAATTTTTTATCCAATTCTTTGAAATGGCTATCCAAAGACTACAAAACAAGAAATTTTTAATTAAAAAAATATGAGAGTAAACAAAAACAACAAATGCAACATGCAAAGTATACATATCATATCATATCATATCAACAAACTCAAAAATAAAATTTAAAAAGTCATACCTTTACTTCATTAACAATTGTTGATTGTTCATCATCAAGTGGCTTCTTCACACTAGACAAACCACCCTACATAATAGATAAATAAAACAACACATTACTTTTGATGGCATTAAATTACTTTGAGCAAGTATGCCGGGATAGGCAGAACTGAAGTTTGAAAATGAGAACAAAGATGCCGGATGGGGCAGATATAAAGTTTGCAAAACCAAAAAGTATGCCTCAAGGGGCATAAACATTCATTTCTGTAACCAAAACAGAAAAGACTGCAAAATGTGTTAACTACTAAAATAGTCTACCGGAAGGGATCTAACTCAGAATTCAGTTATACAACCAAAAACACAAAAGGAAAAGTACCACTTACATTAACTATCTGATAAGCAAGTTGAGATGGCAAAACCGCAATGCAAGAACAAGAGCCTGAATCAACAGGAAATTTAAGTGCAACTGGATAATCCGCATCTCTTGTTCCGTACCAACTTGCCAAATTGGGCAAACCAACAATTTATACTAAAGCATTCTTCTTATTCTTTTATGTTAGAAATTAGTAATAGGAATAAGAATCATCTACCTGTTTATGGTAGGAGAAAATTCACTGAATCTTTGTTGAAGAATTACTCCAAGCCAATTCTACTTCACTAGAAAATAGAACACTTCCACAAACTAAATGCACCTTTTGTTTTGTGTGCGTATTCTTTTCTTAGAACACCAGATGAATATTTTTCTAGTTGATTAAGAAGAAAGCGTTCTGGTTTCTTTTAAAGAAAAAGAGGAGGAGAAGTGGTTACTTTGAAAAAAACAGTTCCCACAATTCCACGTTGTTGATGTTTACATTAGTGGTAACCTCTTTGTACGAAACTGCTCATTATTATCCTATTAACCGGGTCGGGTCAACCCAACATTGAGCAACTCGCAGCCCAGCCCATTATCCAACATATCCCACTTCGCTCATGGTGGGCTAGACCCAAAACCAACATTACCTCAACAACACACGTAATTCATATTGGCAAATAATTCGTGCGACCCGCGCGCATCAAGAGCTACAATACTCCTAATCCATCAAGGTTGTACAAAAGCTCTATGTAGAAATCAAATCATTCACTACTAACATGAGGATCTTATTACTCGCAATACCCCAGACATCTTCCGCTACACTAGTAGCTAGCTATCTGATCCCTCATCCTCTAAAGAGGTGAACTTAAGTTCATGTTTAACTTTATATCCAAAATTACACTTGACACCCTTATGGTAAGTGTAATGGTCGGCCTATGAATATAAGTGAAATTAATAATTTTAATTGTCTTCTCTTTCTACTCGAATCTATCTGTTCCAAATCAACTGCTTCCCTAGACATGCACTGCAATGACGAATCACTCATGGGTATTAGTAACATGTTAAAGTAGCAACACTGATTGAAACTTCAAGAAACAACCAAAGGTCAAAGGGTGTTCCATTGATAAGTTAATGTAACTTTTTGGGGTCTCACACAATGAAGTAGCAGGGATCCATTCTTCCATAACCCATTAGTCGCTTAGCACACGTGATATGAAACACGTGCTACGGTGTTCTCACCTTCTAGTGGCACGTGTGTCTCATTCATTTACTTATTCAACACCGCACAGATCTTGATCTAGACACCTCCAGATGTCTAACCTAGCTTCTCTCTTCAATGATCCTTAAATCCATCTTCTTAGAGAAACTCATATCTGGCTTCAAAACAAGTCATAACATGGTGGTGGAACTCATATCTTCATGTTACTCAACGTAAGAGGCGGTTGCTCATGTGAGAAAGCCAATCTCGCGACTTGTTTGACACACTTTATCAATAAAATTACATCATCACATGCATACAAGATATGAACACAAATTCAAGAGTAGAATATTGATGAAAATATTATAACAACAAAGTCATTTTACAATACAGAAATATAATTATGTCCTACACAAACCTAAAGCCATAACATATTTCTCAAATAGGTCTCTAGATATCACCTTTGTAAAAAGATCAACTATAATTTCTCGCGTCGGTATGTATTGTAACGTTACGTCTCTACTTGCTACTGTGTCTCTTACAAAGTTATACTTGATGTCAATGTGTTTGATTTTTCTATGATACTTATGATCCTTTGTGTATGCAATAGCCGCTTGACTATCACAATGTAAAATCATTGATTCTGTAGAATTCTTTGCTATGCCCAAGTGCTCAAAGAATCCTTTTAACCAAATAACTTCTTGTACTGCAAATGCACAAGCCACAAACTCAGCATCCATAGTTGAAAGATTCGTGAAAGTTTGTTTCTTACTTTTTCATGAAATAGCACCACCATTAAGTAAGAAAGCATAACCGGATGCCGATTTTCTATCGTTCCGGTCATGTTACATCTTGAAAATTTCATGTCATTCGCATTATGAGTAGATAATGTAAGCCGAAAGTGGATATGAGGTGCTTATAAGGTTAAGGAGGATATTTGACGCCTTTAAGTGTGTACCCTAAGGTTTTGGATTGATATGAATTGGTGAAAGTAAGATTGTTAAAGGAATTTGAATTTAAGTCATGTTTTGAAAAGATTTCGTATCATTTGAGTTATACATTGTTTATTAATGCCTTGAGGGGGAGATATAGGGCCCCTTATATTTTTAATGAAGTTTTACACAAGTACCAAGAAGGTTTCATAAGGATTGGAGGTTAAACAAATCGAAAATAACACATTTCTGCAAAATCAGGAAAATTGGGCAATGCAACAGACACTCAACAGGTGGCTTCTAGCCGTGATAATCGTTGTTTATATAAAACTTTGTAAGCATTATGACTACATTATTTACCTTTTTTTACTTAATGGAAATGAGTAGCCAAACCCATTAGCTAAGGTCATGGGACCAAATGTGCTAGCCACGTGATCAAGGGTTTCATATTTATACCTCATTTGTATGTTAGTGATGCATTCTATCAACTCTTCATGATTCAATGTCTCTTGATGGTTGCAAACATTATTTGTGCCTAAGTACTTTTACTTTGCTTTCTGAGAAAGAAAAGTAAACGTTATAAAAGAGTTAGATAGCAAGGATTTAGGTTATTAAACCCATCTAACAAATTTTTAAACTGTAGATAGGAAAGTTTTTACCAGAAAGCATAATAGGTGTTAACATTCTCCACATTCTAAGGCTTGATAAAGCTTAGTGATGATATTTATCAATTTGGTTGAAAGACTTTTGATAAAATTACGTAACCCATTGTTAATCGCACCTAGACATTTAAAGAGGTTGAATTGATACCCACTTGCATTACTTTCCATTAGAACCGCAACCTCAGTCCTTTTTACAAATAGTTCACATCTTATAACAACAACCCTTAGTCATTAACGAACAAACATCAAACCAATTACTATTATATTCCCCTCTCCCTTGAAATAGAGACTAATAGTCGAGTGTTACACTTAACAAGTACATTTCTTCATTGTATTTTCTGTGGGATTCGACCCCAATCTTTTTGGGTTCTATATTTAACAACGACCGCTTACTCCTAATATTGAAGGTGTAATTTAGACGTATCAAATTTTGGCATCGTTGCTGGGGAATACGATCTAGAAATTCACTAACTAGTATAAAACTTTACTTTTAGTCTTTATTTCTCTTCTTATTTTCTTTTGTTTGCCGTTAACAGTCGGCAATATGGACGAGGATGTGTAATCCCATTCAAAATCCACACTGCTGGCGGCCATCGAAGAGGTCACAAGACAAAGCATACACTCCCGGGCCTTCTCTCGCTCTAATTGAAAACTTGAGTTTTCACGTGACCAACACAATGCTACACCTGCTCAACACTAAGGGCCTATTTGGCGGTCTACCTAAAGATGACCCGAATAGGCACCTTAGAAACTTTCTTGGGATGTGTTCTACCAATGTGCATCCGAGCGTCTCTAGTGAAGCAGTCAAGCTACGGCTCTTCCCGTACTCCTTAACGGGGGAAGCCACGGCTTGGTTAGATGATCTTTCATTCGGGTCCATCACTACTTGGGAGGAATTGACTGAAGCATTTCTTAAGAAATTCTTCCCTCCATCCCGGATATTGCAACTCCATGACGAAATCAACAACTTTCATCAACTTCCTAATAAGGCTCTCCATGAAACTTGGATTCATTTTTAAAAGAAGGTCAAAAGCTGTCCCAAGCATGGGTTGCTCGATAGTGTGCTTCTACAAATATTTTATAGGTCTTTGACCCCGTCCACAAATCCTTGGCTATGTACATTGTGGAAGGATCTATTATGGATACCTTTTTATGCTACGCTTGTGAATTGTTGGATAAATTAACCGAGACTAATGAGGAATGGCATACTAGGGAGATGGAAGTAGGTAGAGAAAGTTCCTCCAAAAATGTGCTCACTCGTGAGATGATTAAGATGGAGGAAGAGAGAGATGATTCCATGGCAAAACTTGTTACCCAAATTTACCATCTTACAAAAGATATCATGGGTGGTGGAAGTAAGGCGATGAATGCGGTAGGATCTTGTGAAAGGGGTTCTCCGGACAAGCAATGCGTCTAAATGTATGATGAGGAGGCGAGTTATATCAACAATCAGCTTTAGGCTCCCAGCCAAACTACCAAGGTCCTAATCAAGGAACTTGGCGGCAAGGTCAAAGGAATCAAGGTTGGGAAAAAGGATCAAAGGGAACCGGGGGAAGAGATAATCGGACAACACATGGGGAAAAAACAAAAAACTTAA
>NC_081351.1:17180613-17273254 GCF_029784015.1 Lycium ferocissimum
GACATAGTCATTATACGCTACAATCTCCTACGAGCATATCGAGGCGATCCGGTTCCCGTCTACGAAAGTTACGGCCCTTTTTCGACGTAGAACTTTTTAAGAACAAAACTTTTTATGCAACATTTGAAAACCAATTATTCCAAAGACATAAGGGCTATTATTCCATTACATTACGAACGTCAAAGATAAAATGCAAATAAGAATTGTAGGCATACTCGGATCGCAAGAATAGAATTTTCTCGAGGCTCGTGTCATAGCCTGTTCACAACTAAGGCATGCCAAAAGAAGGAAAGATTAAGCCTTACATACCTTGTCCACTTCCTATCTAATCCGAATTTAATTCTCGGCTTCCCAAAATCTACAACAATGTCATTAGACACCAAACATCAGTCATAAGCGCTTAGAATTCCAATTCTAAGTTAGCATTTCATTTACAGAAATTTGGGCAGCATTTCCTCTATTAAGTCAACAACCCCGAGAATTCAACTCGGCCAAATCTTCGACAACAATACCAACAATCATACTAACAACATCAATAATTAATTCAAAATGCATTCTAACGTCAATAACTCATTTCTACAAAATTCGACAACATTTCCATTTACGTTCAAATTAGCCACATACAATCAAACCAACACTAATGCACACATATTCAAGTACTAATCCGAAACCATTCAAACAAGATTCAAGAACACTTCAACCAATCCACATAATATTCAAATGGCCCAACCAACTTACCACCTCACAGAAACCTTCCAATTTCCATATGAACAACAACAACACATTTCTTTCTTCCAAATTCATGAACTACACCAACAATCTACACATTAACAACATTAACCTCAATAATACAAGAAACTATAATAAAATCATATTACCTTCCAACAACCTACAAACGATTACAACTTCAATTTGAATCATTAAACCATCATTTTCATCATAGAATCCATGCAACAACAATCAAAAATACTAAATAGAATTTATCCACTATGTTCTACAAAACGACCACCATTCGGCCACAACACCCACATCCCAATTTCATGAATTTCATTCATTTCTACACTCCACAACACACATAAACCATTCATAACATATGAAAAGAGGATTAAAACTTACCTTCTTCACTTAGTTCTTCAACATTTTCTTGTTCCCATGCTCCTCTAACTCCAAATGAAATTATATTCGTGACTATCGCTGCCGGGCTTCGATTAGTACTTCGTAGCTTGAAATTTCACTCAAAATCCTCAATTTTAGGTGGCATGAGAGGCCCTTTTTATGGCTGAATTTTCTGGAAATATTGGGAACTTTTGTCTTGAAAAAATGAGATTTTTGTCCCTTAAAACGGAATGCTGAAGTCGGTTTTATCGTAGCTACGATGCGTAGCGGTACCGCGGGAATGCTGTTTTCTACGTCGACGATTCGGTTTGTAATGTCTATAATTCTCTACTCCGATGTCCTATCAATGAACGGTTTGTTGCATTATAAACTAGACTCGACGAAATTCATTTTAGGATTTTGAAACACCTTAAAACTCCACATATACTATGAGATATGCGCCTCCAAAGTTGACTAAAATCCGTCCCGCGTTTCTCAAATTTTCGTTGAAACTTATTTTCTTCAATTTGCTCAATCCCGAAATTTTCCGAAATTCTCCATACATGATATTTATCACTTATTACACTAATAATGGCCATGTTCCCGTGTTTTAAAATATTCTTTCCGATTACGACTTACGAGATCGTAATTCACCCTTTTCTTCGTTGTTACGTACTCTCCATGGCTTGTGCCTTTCAAAACATCTCATTACTACGATGAGGTACATGTCAAACTCATGCTCTGAAAACGCGGGGTATAACATGCAATCACACAAACACGATATGCGTGATGCATCCTAAGCAGCAAGGTGTGACAGCAGGTAATTAAAGCACTGGTCAACTGACCCGGCCCGGCCCGACCGGCGATGTTCTTTTAAAAGGCTTTAGAAAAGAAAGAAAACGGTTATCCGATCATTTTCAAAAGGGCATCAAGCCGTTCCATGTTCCTTCTCTTCTAATTACTCATTTCTCATTTATTCCACACTGTAAATCTTCCTCATTAGGTGTTCCTAAAGATTGTAAAGTGCACAAAGCCTTAATCTCTTCATCATCTGTGACATTCAGGTATACACTCTCTCACTTTTATGGTAGATAGCAAGAAAAAGAATTATGCGCTAAACTCCCTGGTAATTAGTGATAAATGTTAAGGAAACCTTGATAATCATGTGAAATCACTGATTGAAAGTTTTGGTTCTATATATATATATATATAAGGGATTCGAAAAAGGGAAATTTGTGTCCATAGGGCCAAGAATTGGTGTTTTGCTTTTATACTTGTACGGTAGTGAATTATGGGGAAGTCTGAGTACCCATTGTGTACGAATTCACTTGCATTAATGTTCGCCTACTACATGCTCGATGAAGTGCCCGAATGACCATTTTGCTTAAGGAAATAGTTGAAGTGTTCAACATGGTTCCTTTCCGCTTGAATTCCTGGCTTCTCCCAATGATAGACAGTGTGACGACCTTCTTAAGGGGAACAAGTCATGTATATGTGTGTGCGGGGGATTGGATATTATATGTTTCAAGGGATAATAGTGGGTTGTCACACTTTGCGGCACAATATGTGACTCATATGTCTGACATACTGAGTCACAGTTGTCATGCAAAGTGTGACACGAGCTACATAAAAGTGAGCCGTTTGTTGTCACATTTTGCAACACAACATGCGACTCGCATGTCTGACATGATGAGTCACAGTTGCATCGCAAAGTATGACAGCAGTGCATACAAAGCTGATCCTCCCTTTTGTCACCTTCTGCGACATTACATGCAAGACGCAAGTCATGCTATGCGTCCCGCATGTTGTGCTAGCAGATGGTGTCAGCAACAACAATGCATTGCTTGGTTTTCTATCCGCTGTTTTGGTTTTATATTTTGCAATTTAGATCATCATAAATATAGTTTGAACATGTGCTTGCAGGATGGCAAGAACCAACCGATCAAAGGACTCCCCCCTCCCTCCCCCCAGCTGTGGATAACCAGGAAATCGAGTCGAGCAAGCGGAAGGCCCCAATGGCCGATGTTCCTCAGTCTGAAGAGGGGGCATCTACGGTTACGATTGTCCCACATGCATCTCAACCTTCTAGAGTGACAACGGTAGGGCTAGAAAGTGATATTGATGCCAAGAGGAAGTGAAGAAAGGCTGAGCATGAACTCCAATTTTCTGTTGCGGGATCCAAGGCTCTGTACTATTTGTGGTGCAAAGTTAAGGAAGATTGAAACCTTACTCGGGGATTCCATGAGGAGAAACAGGTGAACTGAAATAGGCTAAGGGAGTTATATCCCGGATTAGTACAGAAGCTGGAGGCTCAAAGGCTGGAGTCATTCCTGGACCCTCCAGAAAAGTACTGCCAAACATTAGTCTGGGAATTCTATGCCAACTATGAGGCCTTGTTAAACAGCAAACGAGGGTGTCATCAAACTAAAAGGTCAATTGACCACATTAATTGGGTGTCAGTGAGGGGTGTTAAGGTGGATTGTTCTGCCGAGGAAATAAATCTGTACATATGTGGGCGCCGGGAAGGTGAATTGAGCGGCAATGGCCACCTGCTTATTCTGAGTATACTCGACGAAAGGAAGTTCCAACTGAATATCATGAGTGGGCAGCATTGGTTATTTCTACTGGGACACCAAATTGGATAGATCCGGCAGTCGTCATCCACAAGAGTACTCTCAGCCTTCAAGCTAAGTTATGGTTGTCCATCGTGTCCTCTAGAATCCTGCCATCCAAGAATGATACTGGGATTTCCATTGAGAAGGCAATCCTGATCACCTCTCTCGTGTCGGGGTATCCGGTAAATTTAGAGAAGATTATCTAACAAGAGATAAAGGAACGAGCCCATAAAAATACATCATTTCCCTTTCCTTGCATGATCACAGCCCTTTGTCGAAAAGTTGGGGTTCCCCAGTTAGAGAGGATTGATATACCTTTAATAGCATCAAACTATTGACATCACCAGACTTGAACCCGGGGTCAAGAGGAGAAAGGAGGCTGAGCAACCGCGAGGATCAGTTGCAGAGCTAGACCCACACATTATTGGCACTCAGAGTCAGAGCATGACTATTCCTGCCACCCACTCGGGTCCCGAGCTTTCAGGCACTCCGGTAGGAGCTACGGAGACAGTTCCTTCCACCTCCAAGGCCACCTCTTCAGCTTCAGCATCGGGGTCCAATATCTCGAGGAAAGGTATGTGATTGATCCGACTCGCGGATGCCAAAGTGAACAAGCTGGTGACTGAGTTGCCTGTATTTATCAAGGATGCGATTGAGCTGGCATTGGCACTATAGGCTACTGCACTTGAAGAAGTAAAAAAGGAACATAATAAAATAAGCGATCAATTGAAGTCACTTGAACTCCAATTAAAGCGAGTCGAAGGTGATAATGTGGAGGACCTACCCTCCATTCACGCTGATTTGGAACAGGCCTGTGCAGAGAGTCAGGAGTTTGATCCATCCCACATTGGCCCTATCTTACTATTAGCGGCAGAGTTTTTAGCCAAAAAGCCCACTGAGCCACAGGATAACCTTGCTTCTGAGGAAGACAAAGAGGAGGAGGAAGAAGAGAATAAGAGTGAGCACGATGTTGATAATGATGATGAGGATAGGAGATTAGATAGAGCTTGCAAGGAGGCCTTGGCGGCCGAAGTTGATAGAGAGGATATAGACACCATGGTGGGGGTGCATAGGTCGATAGAGAAGCAGCTTGAGACCTTAGGCAAGGGCGGTGATCCTGCACGGTCCAGTAAGACTAGTACGTCAGACCCCCTTCAGGAGCCATTGAGTGGGTCGCCTGACCTCACACCACCATTGGAGACGATCCCTGCTGTCCAGACTCCTCCTCCTGATGCTGCTCGTCCGGACGCTTAAGGCGTCCCAGGAAGCTCCTTACCTCCTTATTTTTTATATTAGATGCATATGGGGACATTGCATATATTTTTGTTAGGGGTGGGGTAGCTCATGCTTTTGTCGTTATGGGGTTTTGAAAATCAGGATTGTATAGCTTTTGTTTTAGGTATTGCAAAGCAACTTAACTTGTATAGTGATGGTTTGATCAGTTTTATAGCATATATATGTTCATTTGGTGTGATAACATATCCCTAAAAAAAATTGTGTTTTTATTGTGCATAAGTATTTAAAAGATAATAGCATAGCTAACATGATTCACTTGGTGACATATTGTTTGCTGACAAGTATCTCTTCATCGCAAAGGCCTGGTTGAGAAGTAATTAGAAAATAGTGTAGTAATCCATGTGCCATGTGTGTGAGGTTTTATCATTCTAGTCTTGTACATAATTGTGATCTAGAACTTGCCCGGAAAGTGTCTCTAGGTGAAATCCTAAACTACACCTTGTTTGAAAGAGGATATTAAGCTTTCCTTAGATCATCACCAAACCTTTAATAGCCTACCCATTGCATGTTCTCCCCTAGTCAACCTTTGAACCTTAACTCCCTTTCTTTCGGTAAAACCATATTACAAGCCCTACCCTTTTGTTCACATTGACTCGTCATTTGACACCAAATCTCCCTCAGTGATTCAGAAACGTAGTTGGCCAAAATGCTTAAGTTGGGGGTGGCGGTTGGAAATTGGTGAAGTGGAAGTGATTAATAGGCGAGAAGGCTAAAAATAAAATTTTAAAAAAAAGGTTGAAGAGCTTTAACTAAATCAATGTGTTTATTTGCAAATAATAGTTGTCTTGTAAGTAATGGTTATGATGGATGGGTGGCATGAAAAGATAGAAAAATAAGCAAATTTTGTGAAGGAAACATTTAGGTATTGCTTAGGGAGGTCTCAAGTCACTCTTATCCAAAACCAATACTACCTTGACCTTGAGCCTTCATTACTACCCACAAGTCCTAATTGATTTTAAATGAGGTGTGTTCACATTAGTGGAGAAATACTTAAAGGGCAAGTTTATGGCATCGTATTTGTGTACTTGTACATATTCTTGGTGAGTGTGAGTTGTTCTTTTCTCTTTCGTCTATTGTCCCATTTCTTGTTGTGAATATGTGTGTTTTGGGACGTTCTTTGGTCTTTTGTGAGAGCATGTGGATTACAAAGCTTTATGAAAGAATTGCTTCTTGACTTAGCATTCGAGGCTATTTCCTTAAAGCGAATAACATTGTGTCACCGAGTGAAGCGTTTGGTTAATGCTCAACTTCTTAAAGAATGCACACTGTTTTGCAAAAGGAAGAATGAGAGGTAATCATATCTTAAATGCCTGCTTGTAACTAATCACTATCGCCATCGTAGCCAGTGTTATCTTTGAAATACTTGAACACCTGTCATGTGTTTTGTTTGTATCTTAGTTGCTTGAGGACAAGCAAAAGTTTAAGTTAGGGGTGTTGATGAGCCGTGAAATTACGGCACAGTCGATGCTGATTCCTCAGGCTTTTGTGACTCTTCAAGAACTTTTGGTTTTACTTTTACTATTGTTTTTGTAATTGTGTAGGAAAAGATATTCGGAAAGCATAACAGAGCAAAATGAAGCAAAATAGGCTAAGGACACACCTTTCACAACATGCGAGTACGCATGTCATATTTGCGGATCCACAAGTCCACCGCATAGCATGACAGGCCACTGAAGAAGAGATATGAAAGGTTGCTAAAATGCGAGCTCAACTTTTGAACCGCATGTATGACATGCAAAGCCACAAGTCAAGCCCACATCATGACAGGCCATTGAAGAATATAGAATGAAAGGTTGCGCAATTTGCGAGATTAACATGCGACTCGCATGTTCAACTTGCGAGACAACAGTGTTAACACAAACCTTGTCCGAAATACGGAAGCCTAAAGTCAAGAGCATAACCTGCTGTTGCTGAGCATGCTTAGCGTCTCGTATGTTTGTCTTGCGACACAGCATAAAGACAAACATGGGAGACGCATGTTGCTTCTGCAGGGTTATTTTTGTCTAAAGTTTATGCACTTTTTAGGGGATATAAATACTCTCCTAGGGTTCTGAAAAAGATGTTCTGCACTTTTTATTGTCTTTAGGGGATACATTTATTATTGGTTGTTAGAGCTTTAAAGGGGAATCTTCCACTTTATTTTGTTGGCTTCTTCCATAAAACTTTGTAAGCATTATGACTACATTATTTACCTTTGTCTTTTACTTAATGGAAATGAGTAGCTAAACCCATTAGCTAAGGTTGTGGGACCAAATGTGTTAGTTATGTGATTGGGTTTCATATTTATACCTCATTTGTATGTTAGTGATGCATTCTATTAACTCGTCATGATTCAATGTGTCTTGATGGTTGCAAACATTATTTGTGCCTAAGTACTTTTACTTTGCTTGAGAAAGAAAGTAAACGTTAGGAAAAAAGTTAGATAGCAAGGATTTGGGTCATTAAACCCATCTAATAGCTTGAGCTAGAGATAGGAAAGCTTACTTGTAGCATAATGGGTGTTAACATTCTCCACATTCTAAGGCTTGAGAAAGCTTAGTGATGATATTTATCAATGATATTTATCAATTTGGTTGAAAGAATTTTGATAAAATTACGTAACCCATTGTTAATCGCACCTAAACATTTAAAGAGGTTGAATTGATACCCACTTGCATTACTTTCCATTAGAACCGCAACCTTAGTCCCTTTTACAAATAGTTTACATCTTATAACACCAACCCTTAGTCATTAATGAACAAAAGCACACCCTAACTATATCACTTTTTTTTTTTTTTTAAAATTTCATACCTAAATTATCATAAAGTTGAGAAAACTACTTAAACTATCACTATCTAGTTTGCAAAACACACCTGAACTAAATGTGTGAACTCACTCTCCAAAAGGCAAGTGAAGCTGAAATTTTCTCAAAAAATTGTTCGCATGGCATAAGTAATGTTATGGTGGCACCTACATGAAAATTAAAAAAATAATATTTTTTAACTGTATATTTTTTTAAAAAAAATGCATTATTTAAAAATATCAGCATTTTCTTTAAAAAATAAAATCTGGATTTAAAAAAAAATATATATATGAAAAAAATACTCCCTCCATTTCAGTTTATGTGAACCCATCTGACTGGGCACGACATTTAAGAAAGAGTGAAGACTTTTGAAACTTGTGGTTCAAAATAAGTCTTGAATATTTATGTGGCTTTAAATCACTTCATAAAGTGAATTTATTTCAAAATTAGGAAAGAGGTCATTCATTTTGGCATGGACTAAAAAAGAAATAGGTTCACATAAATTGAAACAAAGGAAGTAATAATTTTTGTAAAAAAAAATATCAAAAAAATTAGAAAATTAGAAAAAAACGATTTAAAAAAATGGAAAAATTGATTTTTTGTTTAAAAAAATGTGAAAACTAAATAATCAGTTTTCTTTTTTTTAGAAAAAAAATAAGTTTTCCATTTTTAAGCTATGTTTTTTTTATATTCTATAATTTTTGATATTTTTTTACAAAAACTATTATTTTTCAATTTGTTTTTTTAAAACAAATAGTTTTTTTTTTTTTTAATTTGCATGTCGGTGCCATTGTGACATTATTTACGTGGACAACACTTAGCAACATTTTTATATAAAATGGACAATGTAGATCACATGCCATTCAAGAATAATTTGAGGTGTGTTTGCAAACTAGATAGTGATAGTTTAGGTAGTTTTCTCAACCTTCTAATAGTTTAGGTATGAAACTAAAAAAATGTGATAATTGAGGTGTGTTTTTTTACCCTTATCTCTTTTATGAATGTATTTTAATTCTTCTTGATGTATTCGAATTGTCTTGAATTATGAATCTTAAGTATTTTATTATTGTAATGAATGATGTATTATTATTTTTTAATGAAGCATCTTGAATTAGGCATTTTAAAATGTGAGTTTTTTTAACTGAATAAGTTATATAAAAGTTCTTAAGCAAAAGAGTTATATAAAAGTTCCGTTATATAAGTGTGTCATATTTTGCGGTCAAAATGTTGCGCAATATAAGTGTATTATGTAAGGCCGTCAAAAGCGAGCATAGTGTTATAAATAGTAAATAATTAACCCCTATTGCGCATGAAATTCTTGAGCAAAAGTTACTAATGTAACTTTTCTTTTAATTCACTTGCTTTCTTAATTGAACGATAGAGAGAGTTTAGAGTTATACATAGAGTCTCACTCTGGAGTCTTCCTCGGATCTGAGTTTGTGTTCATGATGATTTTGCTTCCAATAGTATTTTCCTAAAGCTAAGAACTTCTTTTGATGTTAAAGAATACAGTAAAATTTGAACATAGCTTTTTGAAGAGTATTCTATCATTGCCATGACAATTGCTTAATATTGAATTTTTTCCGTTTCAATTTATTTGAGCCAACTTTTTTCTTTTTGTTCCGTAAAGAATGACCCATTTTCATATTTGAAAATAATTACATTTACGTAATGATTTATAACGGCACAAAATATATGTGCTCATTTTACACCACAAGTTCAAAAATTTCTTTTTATTTTCTTAAACTCTGTGTTCAATTAAATAGGTTCACATAAATTAAAACAGAAGGAGTAAGTCTTTTAGACGTGTAGAAATATACTCTTCCATTCACTTTTACTTGTCCACTTTGAACTTTTCACACTGTTTAAGAAATAATAAATGAAATGCATAATTTATCAAGGTACTAATATTAATTGGTGCATATTTTTATTGGAGTTGAAAAATGATTTGAAGTGAGTAATTAATACTATTGGTAAAATAGGAAAAAATAAATTATCTTTTCTTGATATAATAAAAGTGACAAGTAAAAGTGAAAATCTATTTTTAGAATACTGGACAAGTAAAACTGAATAGAAGGAGTGTGAAATAATATAATATGATACGAGCATTTATTTCAAATTTTCAAGAATTATATCCTCAATGTAAAGAATATTTGTCGAATATAATTCCGAATGAATGGCATAGACTGTTGGAGAACATACATGGAACCTGTCTGGTAGATTTAACGGAAACTGTAAAAGAAAAATTTGGGGCACACACTTTTAAAGGTATAATTTTTATAGTTTCTGCATTTTTTAATTTATTTCTACTATCTCGTGCAATATTTTGAGGTGTATTTTTTTAAAAAATATCTTTTTAGTGTCTAGTGTAACTTTTTGTGTTGTATATATTAGGATTTAGTGAGACTTTTTGGTGCTTATGGTTAATTTTTTTTTTCCTTCACAGTTCCATCAAATTTAACAAATACTCCCTCCATTTCAATTTATGTGAACCCATTTGATTGGAAGTGGAGTTTAAAAAAGTAGAGAAGACTTTTAAACTTACGGTGTTAAATGAGTCACATATATTTTGTGTGGTTATAAATTATTACATAGAGGTAAATTATTTTCGAATATGGAAAGATGTTATTTTTTATATATATAAATTAATAAAGAAATAGATTCACATAAATTGAAATAGAGGGAATATACATTATTAAATGTTGCATACTAAAAATGTTGACTTTTCATACATAAGGGACCATTTTTGTCATTGGACTGTCTACTTTTTCTGATGGAATCATTTCAGGGAAACCTCCAAGCATTGATTAAAATCACTTTGAAATGTGACGAGAAATTACCAAGAAACACCCCGCCATATGCTACTACTAGATAACGGTATCGTGCTTCGCGCGATAGAATGTATTTTTTAAAATAAATTCCAGGATATGAAAGTGATAAGATATTACTAATAGAAAAGTAAAAGAATGTATAAGATAAAATATATATCAAAAAATAACTTCAAATAGATTCATTCAATAACAATTATAGATTTATAACAAAAAAGTTTTGAGTAACGATTTTTTTAATTGGGATGAACAGATAACACTCATTTTATCGGAAAAAGAACGTGCAATATAAAACCTCTAGCTCTCCATTACTTCTCAAAGGAAATGCCATATCAAGTAATAGCATCAAAATAAACTACAATCGTTCTTAAATGGGAATGAGCATGTAACACTCGTGTTATTGAGAAAAAGAACATATTTAATATAAGACTCCAACTTCTCATTCATATTTATATGGTTTTTCATAAATAAGAGTAATATGTATTAGTGATTGTAATTAGAGGTAAATCTTATACATAATTAGAAATTTTACATAAGTCCTTTGGTCTTACGAAATTCTTATTTAATTAGTGTTCATAAATAATATATTAATCATGTAAACAATACATTTATGGTTATTAATGTAATATTTTTTTTTTTTTGGTCTAAGTTATTAATGTACTCATAAGTAAACGTTATCCATAAATAAAGATATTTTTTGGTGTTACATAAGTCCTCTCATCTTCTATTAAATTGAGAATTTATAATTAGGGAATATACATAAATCGGTTCGTTTGGTTCATTCTTATTCAATGGTTATTCAAAAACAATACATTAGTCATGTAAATAATAGCAGTATTTATAGCTAATGAACTCATAAGTAAACGTTATGCATAGTTAAAGATTTTTGGTCTTACATAAGTCCTCTCATCTTCTATTTCGATATAATTGTTTTTCAAAAATAACATTTTTTATTGTAATAAATAATTAATACTTATATTTAGAAATTCTTAAGATTTTTAAAATAAGGTAAACAAAAAATGAAAATGAAAATTAAATAGGTGCAATGTAACCTTACGGAGTTATGTTCTATGACTTTTTTTTTTTTTTTGGTCTTTCTAATGAATTTTCTAAGATTCTACCAATTGTGAATGTTCAATGAACTTCGAAACGAATTAAATTTCTACCAATTATGTCTATTTATTTAACTTCTAAAATGAAATGGGCAGGGAGAATTGAAATTAAAACTCTTAAAAGTAAAAGTACTGCAATGAGGTCATAAAAGCAGAATTCTTCTTTCTTTCTTCCCGTTTGGTCCTTAAAATAGTGCTGGGAGCACAATTTTTTAAGCTTAGAGATCAAGCGAACATTCGTACCTAGGCTCCCTTGTTAAATATGAGATAATTGTTACCTCAAATTTAGATGAGACTGTTACAAATTTAAGAGATTTCTTTTAACTATAGAATACAATTCATACCATATCAAAAGGAAGTTGGGAAATGAGATTATGAAAAGAAATATAATTTTTAGTTCTAGTATTACACATAATAGAATACTCTGTCTTCCTAAAAGCTCCTAAAATATCTATATCATTCATGACAAGGCAAAAACAAACTTAAAAAATATACTTAATTACTGTAGCTTCTACCTTTAGTTACAACATTTCTTAAACCAATCAATTTGCTTAGAGGAACATCATGTTGTGACATCCGTGAAAGTGAATTATCCTACTATAACAGGTGTTGGATGACCATATCTTTTTACACAATATAACTTCATAACAACATGCAAAGATAGATGATCATTCCATTCGCAAATATGTCAATATGAAAAAAGAAAAAGATAAAAGAAAGTATACTAAACAATATTAACTCTCATTATATGACTTCGATTATCTTCGTCTGAGAAAACTCTTCATTGACCTCAAAACATTTCATTTCATTCCCCAATAATACATTCTAAGAAATGAAAAATAACTAAAGAATAAGAAAAATAAAAGAAAAAAAAAGATTAATAAGATTCTAGATATAAATAGATAGATCGTTGCATGTTAATTAAATAAGATATAATATTAATAAGTAAATAAGATATAATATTAATAAGTAAATGAAACCACACAAAAAATAGAAAGAAGAAGATCGGTCCAGTTTACCAAAATAGGACACTGTTAACATGAAAAGAAATCACGAGAGAAAGGTTGAGAACTCTCACCATGAATGAGGTACGAAGATGATTTTAGGGACAACAGATTAAGATCTTAAACTCATAGACTTGAGACACTTTCGGGACATAAGAGAAAGTTGATATCAAAACTTAATAATCAGTCCTGACTCTAAACGTGGGGTATGGAAAGGTTTTTTGGCCTTTACTAATAAATTTACACTTAATGGTCAGTCCTAACTCTTAAACGTGGGGTAAGGAAAGGATTTTTTTTTTTTTTTTTTGCCTTTACTAATAAATATAATACAAAATTAATGTGGGAAATTATGCACTTAATGATAGATGATTTTCATTTTCAATAAATATTTTGAGGGAAATATAAGAGAAAAAGATCAAAAAATTGAAAAAAAAATATAAATACTAATGGTGTAACTATATAGAAGCACGGGTGGATCGTCGTCCGTTCCACCCAAACAAAAAGAAAAAAAGGGTGGGCCCCATACTAAACACCAAGCAATTTTAAAAAATTAAAAAATATATTAATAATTTTTTGCAGACTTTGTATTCATAGCAAACACTAATATAATAAAGTTTTGGATACGAAGCACAAACTACAATGTTATATTAATCGTGTTGATCAAATTTTTACTTTGTTTCGTTTTAAACATGTAAAATTAATTTAACAATTTGAATTAGAATTATCCAAATCAAAATTTGATAAAAAATAATAAGTATTTTATACCTTTAAATTAATCGAATTAAAATTAAAAGTATCAACTGATGCTTAAATATTGCTATTGTTTTATCTCAAAAAGAGGAAAATAGTTTCCTTTTAAACAAGTCTTCTCTTTTAAAAAGTATTAATAAATTTTTATGAAATTTCTTTGTATTTGTAGCAAACACTAATATAATAAAGTTTTGGATACGGAGCAAAAGCTACAATCTTATATTAATCGTGTTTTGAACATAGTGTATATATATATATATGCATAAAAACAAAGGTAAACTAATAATGTCAAAAAAAAAAGTGCATCCCATATTAAAAAATCAAGCAGTATTCGTGTAATTTCCAAAGTATCTCATTAAGTCAATAATGATGGATTCATTACCATATGCGTATCAACTTATTAGTGGAAGCAAATGAAATTATTGTACAGCAAAAAATATGGACCCCATATTATTGTTTTTCTTCAAAAGGTTAAGTCGCCAAATCATACAATTTTTTTTCTTTTTTTATATTAGCCTGAGATCTAATCTAGATATTGAACTGTTGTATTTGTTATTCCGCCATGTCATTTATTTGTTATGTTTACTAAAATAAATATACTTAAAATATTTATATTTTAAAATAAGATAGAATTTAATTACTTTTTCATTTTTATTCTTACTCTAATAAATGTGAAAAGAGATTAATGTTGCAAAAGAAAAAAAAATATCAAATGAAGATCAAATAATGAATAAGGTAAATTAGTCAAATTATAATTTTAATTGGCATTTTCTTAAAAAATCGTGCAAAAGACAACATGACAAATAAAATTAGCTAAACCGAGAATATTTACCAAAAATAAAAATAAAAATATTTCTTTGGTTAAATAGAAAATCAAATTTCTACTTTATTTCGTTTTAAACATGTAAAATTAAATTAATAATTTGAATTAGAATTATCCAAATCAAAATTTGATAAAAAAATAATAAGTACTTTACACATTTAAATTAATCGAATTAAAATTTAAAAGATCAACCTATGCTTAAATATCGCTATTATTTTATCTCAAAGAGACGAAAATAATTTCCTTTTAAGCAAGTCTTCTCTTTAAAAAATATTAATAAATTTTTGCCGACTTTTAGATTCATAAGAAACACTAATAATAATAAAGTTTTAGATACGCAAAGACAAACTAAAATATTATATTAATCGTGTTATTATGCTAAAATATTATATTAATCATGTTTTAAGCATAATATATATATATATATATATATATATATATATATATATATATATATATATATATATATATATACACTTATATATATTTATTAAAGAATATAAAATATATATATATTATCACTATCCTAACACAATTACATATATATATATATATATATATATATATATATATATATATATATATACACATTATAATTTAAAATGTTGAACAAGTGCATAAAGACGCATACGCCATCTAGTAGATTACAGAAGCACCGGTTTTAGGCAGGAGGGTCGTCATCCATCCAAGGGTAATTTTGAAATTGTATAATTTTCGTGCCTCAGAATATTATATTTGACTGCTGTATTAGGTGTACTTTTATCATTGTTATTGGACATAAAACCGCCAGTATTTTGTTTTCAACCTTTTTGTCCAATGAAAAAGCTGCACCTCAATTCAACTTCCTATGCTATGGGTCCATCTGCTTTTCCTACTTTCACGGCTCTTTGGTTCCTTACATTTTCTTTAAGACCAGTGGACCCACCTCTTTATTTTGGATGGATAAATTCCATTTCTCTTTACTGTGTATTACTACTATTAATATGCTACTACTATTAATATGCTTATTAATTACTCTGTTAATATATATTCCTCCCGTTTTAATTTATGTGAACTTATTTGATTGGATACGAAATTTAAGAAAATATAGAAGACTTTTAAATTTGTGATGTAAAATGAGTCACGCATATTTTGTATGGCTATAAATTATTACATAAAAGTAAATTATTTTCAAATATAAAAAAAAGTCTTTTTTTTTTACACAAACTAATAAGAAAATGAGTTTATAAAAATTGAAACAGGGGGAGTATTACTTCTATTAACTTGTTCATTTTAGTGGCAAATCAAATTTTTTTTATTTAAGTCATTCAATTTTTCATCTGAATTCCTTCAAATGTTAATTACGTACTCCATTAATAGTCATATTTTATTTACAAAACATTTTATTGATGAAATAAGGAACTCATAGACTATGTGATTGTTGTTTGTTCTTATACTAATGTTAATAATATTTATCCATTATTAATTTTACGTTTAATGAAATGATTTATTACCAGACAAAAATATAACTTTTCAAAGCGTTTAAAATACTCTGAAACAAAAAAAAATATACTATAACATAAATTATTGAATCCGTGCTTCCAAAACTTTTAGCTTTTCACACGTGATTTTCACAAAAAATCGTAAAATATGTAGAATTTTTTTTAATTGCATAGGGATAAAATTAGTAAAACTTATACCTTTTAATAGGTTCTAACAATTTATAGCTACAAGTTGCAAAATTACAATTCGTAATTGCTTTTGTTGTATTTCTGGTCATTTTCGCGTTTTCTCGAAATACAGCGAAACACAAAATCGTTATTGAGTCTGGTCATTTTCGCGTTTTCGAAATACAGCGGAACACAACGAAATACGAAATCGTTGTTGAGTCTGGTCATGTTGGCAGTTTCGAAATACAGCGAAATACAACGAAATACAAAATCTTTGTTGAGTCTGGTCATGTTCGCGTTTTCGAAATATAACGAAATACAACAAAATACAAAATCATTGTTAAGTAAAAATTAGTTGTATACACTGAAAATTGGTGTGAAAACGGCTGTATACACTGAAAAATACACTTGGTGGGCATGAAGCTAAAACGACAAAAACTTAGGGATTGTGGAGCAACACATTTAATTAAAAAAAGTGGGGTAGCTATGAAATGTAAATTTTGAATAATATAGCTACTAAACTTAAATATTAAAAAAGGTAGTTACTATCAATAATTAAGTTTTAGAAATAGTTATGACAAGTAAATTTTACATAAAATTATATATTGGGCCCGTGTAGGCACGGGATCCGGTGTCTAGTTCTCGTAATATGAACATTTTTTATTCCGTATAAATACTGTTTCAAATAAGTATGAGAGGAAGGGGACGTCAAGCTTAAACTCCAATATTACATAAGATAGAAGAAAACATCATCTCTTCTTATAATTTCAAGAATAAGCTACTTGTTTCTAAAGTCCAAATTCAGGGAGAAAAATTTCCTCAGTTGCAGAATGAAGGTGCATTTCAGGCTGGATTTCAGCACCTAAAGTATGGCCATTTGGCAGATTTTTGGTGCATTTGGGGCTGCATTTTCAGGAACCTATTGCAGCAGCAGATTGACTACTTTTTTGTGCATTTTCAGGTGCTTTTTCAGCTGCATTTGTGCACAAAATGCAGCAGCAAATTGGTTACTGTGCAGGCATTTTTTTGGTTGCATTTCAGCACATAATGTAGTAGCAAATTTCTTGTAAAACTGGTCCATTTTGGCCGTATTTTTCAGCAGCTAATGCAACTATAAATTATACCATTTTCAGCCCCATTTTAGACCATTTTCAACAGCCATCCAGCATAATATCACCACAATTTCTGCACCATTTTAAGCACTAAATTGACCAATTTTTGGTGCATTCTCAGCACCATTTTCAAACTCTTGTGGCGTAATTGTAATGAGAAAAGGCCATAAATAGTCCCTTATCTATGGAAGTAGGTCTAAAATGGTCCCTTAATTATATACTTACCGGTTTTAGTCCTTTAACTATCCAAAAACTTATCAAATTTGATCTTCATCTATTTTTTTATACAAACAGGGTACAAACTCATAAACCTTCGTGATATTAATCGTTAAACCATTCCTCAGACCTATATTTCTCTCTCCCTGCTTCTTTTTCCTCAAGTTCATTCTTTAACCTCAACTTTTTTCCTCAAGTTCTCTCTCGCGTTTCAAAACCGACGGACTGCGTCGGTTAAAACCGACCAAATCAGTCGGTTTTGTTAAAAAAAAATAATAATAAAAAAAAACTGACTGTCTCACGTCGATATTTTTTTTGAAAATTAAAGAATGAAATGTAGGAACTTGGAGTCAAACCCGGGTATGTTCCTTGGCATTAAAGGGCTTTACCACTAGACCACTAATATTTTTTGTTCATATACTTATATTGATTTAATTTATACTGATTTTTCGCTCTAAAAATCGACGGACTCCGTTTCCGTCGGATTTTATAAAAAATTAAAAATAAAAAACCGACGGACTCCATCGGTTTATTTTAGAAAATAATATAACAAATAATTATATTTTTTTACGCATTTTTGTGCAAAAAATAATCGACGCAGTTCGTCGATTTTCTTAAAAAAAAAAGATTTAAAAAAATTATTGAAAAAATTGACAGAATCTGTCGGTCTTTCCGTCAGTTTTTTCCATCAGTTTTTTTCCGAAGGTTTTTACCAATTTTTTAGTAGTGTTTGAGAAGAATGGTTACAGAAATTTTGTGCTTGAGTTTGTCTTTTCAAATTTTAGAGATTCGAGAGCGACATCAGTGCCAAAATGCTTTTTTTTTTCTTTTTTTTTTAACAAGAGGAACTTGAGGAAAAAGAAGCAGGGAGAGAGAAATATAAGTCTGAAGAATGGTTTAATGATTAATCTCACGAAGGTTTATGAGTTTGTACGCTGTTTGTATAAAAAAAATAGATGGAGATCAAATTTGATAAGTTTTTGAATAGTTAAAGGACTAAAACCGGTAAGTGTATAGTTAAGGGATCATTTTAGACCTACTCCCATAGATAAGAGACAATTTATGGCCTTTTCTCTGATTGTAATCTATAAACTTGTAGAGCTTCAAGAATGTCAAACTTATCAGCAATCATGCTTTCCATCTTCTAAGTTTCATGCATGTAAAATCTTCAATAGACCATGGTAAAAATGAATTTCAAGTTGAGAGTTCCTGACGACTTTTAATCCATCTTCAATCACATGAAATTTGTCTTCAGAGCTGCAAAAAAGAAGAATTCCACATATCCAGTTATTTAGCCAGAATTCCACATATCCAGTTATTTAGCCTTTCTAAAATTGAGTGCTCAAATTAATTGCATTTCTTTTAAAAATCAGTTATCCCCAAATGTTCATTAGCAGAAAACAAACTAATTACTAACGTTTGAGAAGTGGCAAATCTGTACTAACAAACAAAAACTTAGACCCAAGAAAATTCAAGTAAAAGTAAATATTTCACATACAAACACGTAAAAAAAAAAAAATGAACATGAACATTCTAAGCTCCAGTTCACAAAACTGCAGCAAGTAATCGAAGGAATAAGTAACCAGGAAAAAAAAAATTGAATTAAAAATACAGTGAAGAATAAAATCACAGATTAGAACCGGAAAACCGAAAGGAATTCACCAAGCAAGCAAAAAATATGTTTGTGTTTAATCCTTAAAGATTAACCAATTAAGTCCAAATCATGTGAATCTGCGTGGATGGATACTTTCACCGCAAAATGCACCAAGCATTTAGTATCATTACAATATAAGTTTGGTATAGAGGCACTTCAAGAACTCACCATAAAGACACGTTTTTCTAAAATAGAAGGCATAATACATAAATAGACTTTTAAACTTGATCTCAACTGGCAATTATGTCCTCTAACTTTGGGTGTGCATAAGTAGGCACCTCAATTTATCTAGAGTTGAACATATGAACACAAATGCTGACGTGACACATAAATTTTGGAGGGTCACGTTATTGCCACGTCCACATAAGCATTTATATTTATGTGTTCAACTTTATATAAGTTGAGGTACCTATTTGTCTTGACGATCAAAATTGAAGGGCATGCTTGCCAGTTGAAATCAAATTTAAGGATCTGTTAATGTATTATTTCTATTTTGAAATAGAACGCAAATTCATGAGAGGGATGGAGACGGTTGGCAACGAAGGGCGACATGAATCTCACCTTGAGTTTGAGGAAGTACTGAATGTTAGGGTTGAGAATTTGGGACCGTGTGATGCAGGGAGGGAAAAATTGGGAATTTGGATAAAAAGACAAGAAAGCTCATGTTTTTAATGAGTTGACAGGACATTTAAGTAAACTAAAGTTTAGAAAAATTACTATAAAAGTCATTTTTATTTCATTTAGGATAATAAGGCCACCTAAGTATTACTATTTTTCTTAAAAAGTACCTAAATACCTCAAAAGTAGGGGTGGGCATAAATACCGAAAACCGAAAAACCGAACCGAACCGAATGAATTCGGTTTTTCGGTTTTCGATTTTTCGGTTTTTCGGTTCGGTTCTGGTTTTTTAAAATAGCAAATTCGGTGTTCGGTTCGGTGTTCGGTTTCGGATTTTCGGTTGTTCGGTTTTTCGGTTTAACCGAAAATTTATTATAATATTTTTTTAACCAATATATAATATAAGTTTACAAATCAGTGAATCACATGAGATATCCAACTATCTTTGCTTCACAAGGTGGTGGTGGTGGTACAATCTTGCAGTCATGGCTGCTGGCTGCTGGCAGTGGCAGTGGCTGGTGCTGCTGGCTGCCGGCTGCTGCTGTTTGGCTTGCTGTACTTGTTTGGCTTGTTGTGTCCACATATATCATATATGTTCTCTCTGAGGAAGCAACAAACAATTTTGTGTCCACATATATGATGCAATCAACATGTAGCCGAAGTACAGCATACCAGATACGGGCTTTGTGATCTCAAGCTTTGTGAAGAAATAGTCGTGGACTTGATGTGGTCCATGGATGTCTCTGTCAAAGGAACTTCTTCTCTGTGTCATTTTATATAAAAGTACTGATAATGTACTTATAATAATTGAGAATTATTAATTGACAGGCATTTGGATATGAATTAGTTACTTGAATAAGGTAGTATTTGCCAAATAGAATGCTGTATAAAGATCTCCACCACCAAAGGTAGTCGGCAAAGAGGACTTAACCAATGACAAAAAACCGAATTAAAAAACCGAAACCGAACCGAACCAAACTTCAAAACACCGTACCGAACCGAACTAATTCGGTGCGGTGTTTGGTTTTCACTTTAAAAAAACCGAAACCGAAATACCGAACCGAACTTTGAAAAAACCGAACCGAACAACCGAACGCCCACCCCTACTCAAAAGTCCCTTTCTCTCCTAGTTGGCATGTCATGTCACTAATGCCCGATTTTTTTAATTTTAATAATAAACATATTTAATTCATCAAACTCATTTAATTAATTTCATATTTTATACTCAATTAAATATCACATGATTAAAAAGCGGCAAAAGAATCAAACCATACTTTTTATTAAGACACTTTTTCGAATCTAAATTCTTTTTAATGTCGATATATTATTTTTCAATTTAAATTAAAGTTCAAGTAATTTAATCTTTCTATTCAAATTCAAGTTTTTTTAAATAGCATATTTTTTTTCACATTAAGCAACATATTCTTTCCACATTAAAATATAATTATACAGATAACACAAAAATTACATTCTTATTGGTTTAACTTTTAAAAATCTAATTAAATCGTATATTTAAAAAATAAAGTTAATGTAAATTTTTTCTCCTTATTTTTAACTATCTATTCTTGTATATGTAGTGTGCAATTTTTGACATTTTTATTTTCATACCATCGAGATCTTTTTATTTCTCATGCAAAAGGTATAGAATTTTCATTACTTCAATACTTATTTTAAAATATTATATTATAACTCTTATTTTTATTTTGAAATATTATATCATTAGTCTTATATGAAATATAATATATTCTTAATTTATTTCATGTTATGTTATGATATGGATACTCCAACTTGTCATGTTAATCATGTTAATACCTAGAAATATATTAAACTAAAGCTCTAAACAACTTTTTCTATTTTAATTTTAAATTTTAATTCTTATCTATAGATTTTTTTAAAAAAAAAATCTCTTTTAGTTCTGATTCATTTAGATTACATGCTAGTTTGTTCCTTTGTCACTTTTTAACCATGTCATATTTGATTAGATATAAAATATGAATTTGATTAAATGAGTTTGGTGAGATAAATAAGTCTATTATTAATAAGTATGGAACTTTAATGACATCGCATGCCAACTACGAGAGAGGGAGACTTTTAAGGAGTTTAATATTTTTTGAGAAAAATAGTGATAACTTGACTGACTATATATATATATATATATGGAGAGAGAGAGAGAGAGAGAGAGAGGGGGGGGGGGGGGTGGGAGGCGGGGAAGGTGGTTTTTGTTAATGGAAGAATTTACTGAGATTTGTTAGCAAGATGCATTAATTTTTTAATTTTCAGTTCAACTACTTAATTTTGATTTTTAACCGATACTTAATTCAACGATAGAGAGAGTCTAGAGTTATACATAGAGTCTCACTCTGGAGTCTTCCTTGTGTTCATGATGATTTTGCTTCTAATAGTATTTAGAACTTCTTTTGATGTTAAAGAATACAGTAAATTTGAACACAGCTTTTTAAAGAGTATCCTATCAATGACATGACAACTGCTTAACATAGAATTTTATCCATTTTAATTTATGTGAATTTTTTTTTTTTATGGGTAAATATATTTTACACAATCACAAATGGCACAACCTGGCACAATTTCACCTTTTTAGGGGTATTAATGTAAATTCACGTGACATTTGAGGGTGTACCAGTAAATTTTTTTTTTTCTATTCCATTGATACCCTTCCGGAAAAGTTAAAGAAAAGTCAAAATAATTCAAATTTTACTCTCTCTTTCTTCAAGATCATAATTACATTTTCTTTCCAATAACATTCAACAAGGAAAAACGTGCAATACACCTATTCCAAGTACATCCATTTACTTATTGTATTGCTTCATTGGGAAGCAAATTAAAACAATAAAATGTTGAAGCTCGCAACATTGGAGTAGTTTTTTATTTTTCATATTTCTTATGGATGGTATAATTATAGTAATAAAAAGTAAGAGGAATCAAAAAACAAAAAAGTACACATTTACATGCCTATTTTTTTTAAATACGACTCCAAAAATATCTTCATTGGATAAATCAGATAATTATCATATGCAACATATTATTGACATGTTAAAAAAATTCAAACTCAATCCAATGGCTAAGGAATTTTTTCTTCCTTCTTATAACAATCGTGATGGTGAACAGATGCTTCTCACTAATTTTGTACCGGCTAATAAGACCGATGGTTTTCAATATAATAGAAGGGCATAGATTTCATTTATTTTTTTTATTCTGATTAAAACTCTTTGTTATTTTATTTTTTTTGGAAATTTTGCTTTTTTTTTTTTTTTGGAAATTGATGTTTTTGCCTATTTTGTTTTATGGATCGATTCAAAATTGAATTAGTGCAAATTAACTAAGATTAGATTAGGATTGAGTAAAAAAAAAAAATTGCTAAGAGTTGAATTAATTTCGTCAATTTAAAAAAAATGTATGCAACAAGTATTCAACACTATGGTTGGGACGAAAAAATGAATCAACTAGAACATAATCTAATCTAAAACTTAACGTTCTCTTCTCTCTCTACACGAAGGCCTGGGGGCGTAGCCATTGCGACGCCTAGTTGACTTTAATCGAAACATTAAATTATAGCAATTTAGCTAAGATTAGCTATAATTGAGTAATAATTAGCAAATTTTGATTTAATTCAATAACTTAAAAAAAATGGACGTAACAAGTGTTCAACACTATGATTGACTTTAATTGAAATATAGGATTGATTCAATTTAGTTAAGTATTATATAAGATTACGTAAAACAAGTTGATGACTATTGATTCAATTTCATCAATTTTTTTTTTTTTAAAAGGTGGATGTAAGAGTTTGTCAAAATTATGGTTGACTTTAATTGAAACATTAAATTATCTCAACTTAGCTAAGTATTAAATATAATTAAGTAGCAATTAGTAAATTTAGATCTAATTTAATCAATAAAACAGTGGATGTAACAAGTACTCAACACTATGATTGACTTTGATTGGAACATTGAATTGCTTCAATTCACCTAAGTATTATATAAGATTGAGTAACAATTAGCAGCTTTTGATTTAATTCTATCAATTTTAAAAGAAAAAAGAAAATGTAATTAGTAGTCAGTACTATGGTTGACTTTAACTGAAACATTGAATTATCTCAATTAGTTATGTATTAAATGGAAAAAAAGTAACAATGAACAACTTTAGATCTAATTCAATCAATTTTTTTTAAAAGAGTGGATGTAAAAAGTAATCAACACTACGGTTGACTTTAATTGAAACAATGAATTATCTTAATTTAGCTGAGTATTAGATAGAATTGAGTTGCCATTAGTAAGTTTATATCTAATTCAATCAATAAAATAGTGGATGTAACAAGTAGTCAATATTATAATTAACTTTAATTGAAATATTGAATTGCTTCAATTTAACTAAGTATTATATAAGATTGAATAACAATTAGCAATTTTTGATTTAATTCAATCATTTTTTTTAAAGTAGATGTAACAAGTAGTCAATACTATGGCTGACTTGAATTGAAACATTGAATTATCTTAATTAGTTAAGTATTAAATAGAACTGAGCAGCAATTAACAAGTTTAGATCTAAATCAATCAATTTAAACAAAAATAAAGGATGTAACAAGTAGTCAACACTATGGTCTACTTTCGTTGAAACGTTGAATTCCTTCAATTTAGCTAAGTATTATATAGGATTGAATAACAATTTGCAACTTCTAATTTAATTCAATCAATTTTTTTTTTAAAAGTAGATGTAACAAATAGTCAATACTATAGTTGACTTTAATTGAAACATTGAATTATCTCAATTAGATAAGTATAAAATAGAATTGAGTAACAATGACCAAGTTTAGATCTAATTCAATCAATTTAAACAAAAAAAGTAGATGTAGAAAGTAGTCAACACTATGGTTGATTTTAATTGAAATATTGAATTGTTTCAATTTAGCTAAGCATTATATAGGATTGAGTAACAATTAGCAACTCTTGGTTTAATTCAATCAATTTTTTTTAATAAAAAAATAGAGGCAACAAGTAGTCAATATATGGTTGACTTTAATTGAAAAATTGAATTATCTCAATTAGTCAAGTATTAAATAAAATTGAGTAACAATTGACAAGTTTTGATCTAATTTAATCACTCTAAAAAAAATAATGAATGTATCAAGTCGTCAACACTATGATTAACTTTAATTAAAATATAAAAATTATCTCAATTTAACTAAGTTCGATAGAATTGAGTAGCAATTAGTAAGTTTAGATCTAATTCAATCAATAAAATAGTGGATGTAACAAGTAGTCAACACTATGGTTGACTTTAATTGAAACATTGAATTACTTCAATTTAGCTAAGTATAGGATTGAGTAATAATTAACAACTTTTGATTTAATTCAATCAATTAAAATAAAAATAAAAAGTAGATGTAACAAGTAGTAAATACTATTGTTGACTTTAATTGAAATATGAATTATCTCAATTAGTTAATTATTAAATAAAATTGAGTGACAATTAGGAAGTTCATATCTAATTCATTCAATTTAAACAAAAATAGTGGATGTTACGAAAGCTAACACTATGATAATGGTTGACTTTGATTGGAATATTTAATTATCTCAATTTAGGAAAGTATTACATATGATTGAGTAACAATTAACAAGTTTTGATTTAAGTCAATTATTATTTTTAAAATATGGATGTAACAAGCAGTCAACACTATGGTTGACTTTAATTGCAATATTAAATTATCTTAGTTTAGTTAAGCATTAGATATGATTGAATAACAATTAGCAAGTTTTGATTTAATTCAATTTTTTTTAAAATAGACGATGTAACAAGTGGTGTCTCTTCGTAGACATTCGATAAAGCTGAAATGATACAAAGAGACATAACAAGCAGTCAACACTATGGTTGACTTTGATTGAAGTTGAATTTTCTCAATTTAGCTAAGCATCAACCATTATTAAGTAAAGCTTTCCCAAGTGTTGATTCAATTCAATCATTTTTTTTATAAAATAAGTGGATATAACAATCAATCAAACACTATGATTGACTTTAATTAAAATATTGAATTATCTTAGTTTTTCTGAGAGTTAGATAAATTTGAGTACCAATTAGCAAGTTTTGATTTAATTCCATCATTTTTTTTAAGGATGTAACAAGCAGTCAATACTATGGTTGACTCTAATTGAAATATTAAATTATCTCAAATTAGCTAAGCATTAGATGTGATTGAGTAATAGTTATCGACTTTTAATTTAATTCAATCAACTTTTTTTAAAAAAAATAATGAATGTAACAAGTAGTTGACATTGTGATTGACTTTAATTAAAACATTGAATTATCTCAATTTGTTGAGCATTAGATAGGATTGGATCGAATAAATATTTTGTAAGTGCCGATTTAATTAAATTAATTTAAGAAAATAAAAAAATAGTGAATGTAACAATTAGTCAACACCGATTTGACTTTAATGGAAACATTGAATTATCTCAATTTAGCTAAGTATTAGATAGAATTGAATAACAATTAGCAAATTTTGATTTACTTCAATCAATTTTTTTTTTTAAAAATAGCGGGTTTAACAAGTAGTCACACTATTGTTAACTTTGAATTAAAGATTTATTCTAGCAAGAATTTAGATAAGTATTGGATATAATTGAGGAACAATTAGTAAGTTTTAATTTAATTCAATCAATTTTAAAAAAAAGAATGACAAAAACTGGATGAAACAAGCAATCAACACTATGATTGACTGTAATTAAAATGTTGAATTACTTCAATTTAGCTAAATATTTTATAGGATTGAGTAAATATTTTTACTAAATTTTGATTCAATTCAATCATTTTTTTTATATAAAATAAATGCAATTTCGTCAAAAAAGTAGACAATTTTTGTATGTAATTTAGGACTTTTTTAATATTGTTTAAACGATATTTATAGGATACATTAACTTGTAGTTTGTATTGATAGACCGTATATATAGGTTGATCAAATAACTAAATTAGGTGTATGTATAATTTTTTTTTTTTTAAAAACAAACCATTAAGTAGACTTAGTGGATATTTCATTAGCCAAACAAAGAAAAACGTAAAATAAAAGAGTCTTAAAACAACAAACAAAAACAAATGTCAGCTAAGAAGCCTACCAAAAAAGCTTTCTGGGTTCATGCTATGTATGTATAAATTATATAAAAATATTAGAGGGAGATAAATTTATGGGTTCTAGGTATTGGAAGTATGAAAAGCTTAAGCATATTATGTGTAATAATTGCTTTGCCTTGAAGGAAAGAAATTTGGAGGGAAATACCACTTATTGGAGCCAAAATCTTCATTAAGCGTTCGGGCTTTTTAATAGGGTTGTGCCAAGTAGTGCCATTTTGGGTTGGGCCAAATAGCATCACCCTTTTTTTATTCCGTAAAGAATGACCCATTTTCATATTTGAAAACAATTACCTTTACGTAATGATTCATAACCATACAAAATATATGTGCCCATTTTACACTACAAGTTCAAAAAATTTCTTTTTTCTTAAATTCTGTGCCCAATTAAATAGGTTCACATAAATTAAAACGGAGGAAATAAGTCTTTTAGATGTGTAGAAATATATGAAATAATAATATGATACGAGCATTAATTCAAATTCTCAAGAATTATATCCTCAATGTAAAGAATATTTGTCGAATATAATTCCGAATGAATGGCATAGATTGTTGGAGAACATACATGGAACCTGATAGATTTAACGGAAAATATAAAAGAAAAACTGGGGGAACACACATTTAAAGATACAATTGTTGTAGTTTCTACTATTTTTTATTTATTTCTAATGTCTAGTGTAAAATTTTGAGGTATAATTTTTTTAGTGTCTAGTGTAACTTTTTGTGTTGGATATATTAGAATTCGGTGGGACTTTTTGGTGCTTATGGTTAATTTTTTTTTTTTTGCTTCACAATTCCGTCAAATTTAACAAATACTCCCTCCGTTTCAATTTATGTGAACCTATTTGACTGAACATGAAATTTAAGAAAGTAGATAAAACTTTTAAACTTGTGCTGTAAAATAAGTCACATATATTTTGTGTGACTATAAATTATTGTATAAAAGTAAATTATTTTCAAATATAGAAAGAGATCATTTTTCTTTGTACGGATTAATAAAAAGAAAATTCACATAAATTGAAATAAAGGGAGTATAAATTATTATAAATGCTGCAGACTAAAAATGTTGACTTTTCATACGGACCATTTTTGTTGTTGGACTGTCTACTTTTTCTGATGGAATCATTTCAAGGAAATTTCCAAGCATTGATTAAAATGACTTTGAAATGTGACAAGAGAAATTACCAAGAAACACCCCACTATATTCTCTGAACCTAGCCTGTTTACACTTTATTTCCCTTATGACGCGTTTTTATTTTTATTTTTGATGAGTACTATATATAAGATGCAGTTTTCCCCTTCATGATACATAGTCCATCAGTTCTTTACATGAATTTCACTACAATGAATGTAACAAGTGATGATGATTCCAGAAAACAATCCTTTAATGGTGAAGTTAAATACTCCTTCTGTTTCAATTTATGTGAATTTATTTTCTTTTTAATCCGTACCAAAATGAATGATCTTTTTTCTAATTTGGAAACAAATTCACTTTATGAAATGATTTATAGCCACACAAATATTCAAGACTTATTTGAACCACAAGTTTTAAAAGTCTTCACTCTTTCTTAAATGTCGTGCCCAGTCAAATGAGTTTACATAAATTAAAACGGAGGGAGTATTCAACAACCATAGGCACAAAGGATGCTGTATTCAGAATCGCATATCTGACGATTATTTTAATTTTTCAACTTCCATCAGAGAGAATAGATGGGAATTTTGTACCAACTATAATATTCACAAGAAAGCCTGTCCTGTTTCAAGCATTTATGTTTTCACTACTATTTGCATTCTCAGGGTCGATGGCGTCGGAATCCAAGAAGGAAAAGCAGCCAAAAATAGCCTTGTATTTTTGCAAAATCGCGGTATTTTCAGTAGCAGTGGCTATGGGGATATTTGCATTTTCGAGTTTACTGTCCTTTTATAATATTGAGATGGTAGCTGCATCAAGTAGCCAAATCTCTGGTGTCTGATTAGAGTACGAATTGCACTCACTGGTCGATTTTGGCTGTGTTTTCCAGCCAGCTAATGCAACTATAAATTATACCATTTTCAGCACCATTTTAGACCATTTTCAGCACTAAATTAACCAATTTTTGGTGCATTCTCAGCACCATTTTTAAACTCTTGTGGCGTAATCGTAATCTATAAACTTGTAGAGCTTCAAAAATGTCAAACTTATCCGCAATCATGCTTTCCATCTTCTAAGTTTCATGCATGTACAATCTTCAATAGACCATGGGTAAAAATGAATTTTAAGTTGAGACTTCCTGTCGACTTTTAATCCATCTTCAATCACATGAAATTTGTCTTCAGAGCTGCAAAAAAGAAGAATTTCACATATCCAGTTATTTATCCTTTCTAAAATTGATTATTCAATTAATTGCATTTCCTTTAAAAATCAGTCGTCCCCAAATGACCATTAGCAGAAAACAAACTAATTACTAACGTTTGAGAAGTGGCAAATCTGTACTAACAAACAAAAACTTAGACCCAAGAAAATTTAAGTAAAAGTAAATATTTCATATACAAACACAAAAGGTAACAAAAAAAAAAAAAAAACCGAATATGAACATTCTAAGCTCCAGTTCACAAAACTGTAGCAAGTAATGGAAAGAATAAGTAACCCAAGAAAAAAAATTGAATTAAAATGCAGTGAAGAATAAAATCACAGATTAGAACCGGAAAACCGAAAGGAATTCACCAAGCAAGCAAAAAATATATTTGTGTTTAATCCCTAAAGATTAACCGATTAAGTCCAAATCATGTGAATCTGCGCGGTTGGATACTTTCACCCCAAAATGCACCAAACATTTAGGGCATCTCCAACCTTATACATCATTTTTTACAGCAAAATGGTGAAAATTAACTCCAA
Organism: Lycium ferocissimum; assembly: GCF_029784015.1. Lineage (NCBI taxonomy): Eukaryota > Viridiplantae > Streptophyta > Magnoliopsida > Solanales > Solanaceae > Lycium > Lycium ferocissimum. The sequence goes on from NC_081351.1 coordinate 17,210,177, forward strand.
TCCATTACACTATTTTTTACATCAAAAAAGAATATTCCTTTTATATTCTTCTCTCTCTTCTATATTATATTATTTTCTTTTAGCTAAATTTTATTTTTCTAGTTCGTAAAACAAATTTTTTTTTTCTTTTTACATATTCATCCCATGTAATTCATATTCCTTTATTATATAATCATTTAATATAAAATTATTTTATACCATAAATTTTTAAATAATATAAATTGTAAGCAAATATTATACGTTATACATATTAATGGATAATTCAAATAAAAGTTAAATCATTGATAAAATATAATTAAATAAATATTACATTATGGTAAAATTTATTTTAATTTCTACATAAATATTCAACTTTCACAATTAGTATATTGCTCTCATAAATGCTCTATTAATAAAAATAATATATATATGAAAATTAATTTATAAAAATTACACTTCAAAATTAAGATGTAAAATTTAATATTATAAAAATATTATATAAAAAATAATTAGGTATTAGGGACCTAAATGAAAAAATTAAAATTTATAATACGTTAAATTAAAAGTGTTATATAAAAAAAATATATTGATGAATAGTAATAGTGTTGATGAATAGTAATAGTGTTGGTGTAACACTATTCACACACTAAATTTAATGCAAGAAATGATGTAAAGTTGGAGCTCCAAAACACCAAATATTACATTAAAATAGAATTTGATGTAAAAAATGGTATAAAATTGGAGATAACCTTAGTAGCGTTACAATATAAGTTTGGTATAGAGGCACTTTAAGAACTCACTGGAAAGATACGTTTTTCTAAAATATTTTGAAATAGAACGCAAATTCATGAGAGGGATGGAGACGGTTGGCAACGAAGGGCGACATGAATCTCACCTTGAGTTTGAGGAACAGAATGTTAGGGTTGAGAATTTCGGAGGGAAAAATTGGGGAATTTGGGTAAAAAGACAAGAAAGCCCATGAGAGAGAGAGAGATGGTTTTTGGTAATGGAAGAATTTACTGAGATTTGTTAGCAAGATGCATTAATTTTTTAATTTTCAGTTCAACTACTTAATTTTGATTTTTAACCGATACTTAATTCAACGATAGAGAGAGTTTAGAGTTATATAGAGTCTCACCCTGGAGTCTTCCTAGTGTTCGTGATGATTTTGCTTCTAGTAGTATTTAGAACTTCTTTTGATGTTAAAGAATACAGCAAATTTGAACACAGCTTTTTGAAGAGTATTCTATCACTGACATGACAATTGCTTAATATAGAATTCTACCCGTTTTAATTTACGGAAATCTATTTTTTTTTATTCCGGTAAAGAATGACCCATTTTCATATTTGAAAATAATTACCTTTGCTAATAATTTATAATCACACAAAATATATTTATTCATTTTACACCATAAGTTAAAAAAAAAATCTTAAATTCTGTGTCCAATTAAATAGGTTCACATAAATTAAAATAGAGGGATTAAATTTTTTAGACGTGTAGAAATATATGAAATAATATGATACGAGCATTAATTTCAAATTCTCAAGAATTATATCCTCAATGTAAAGAATATTTGTCGAATATAATTCCGAATGAATGGCATAGACTGTTGGAGAACATACATGGAACCTCATAGATTTAACGGAAAATATAAAAGAAAAATTGGGGGAACACACATTTAAAGATAAAAGTGTTGTAGTTTCTACTATTTTTGATTTATTTCTAATATCTAGTGCAATATTTTGAGGTATAATTTTTTTAATTTCTTATATCTTTTTAATATCTAGTGCAACTTTTTGTGTTGGATATATTAGGATTTGGTTGGACTTTTTGGTGCTTATGGTTAATTTTTTTTTCCTTCACAATTCCGTCGAATTTAACAAATACTCCCTCCGTTTCAATTTATGTGAACCCATTTGACTGGATACAGAGTTTAAGAAAGTAGAGAAGACTTTTAAACTTGTGGTGTAAAATTAGTCACATATATTTTGTGTGGCTATAAATCATTATATAAAGGTAAATTGTTTTCAAATATAAAAAGAGATCATTCTTCTTGACACGGATTAATAAGGAAAAAAGTTCACATAAATTGAAATAAAGGGAGTAAATTTTTAAAGGGAAAAGGGCCTGATTTGCCCCTCTACTTTGCGAAATAGTTCACATTTGCCTTCCGTTATACTATGCGACCAAAAATACCCCTGACGTTAGTATAGTTGTTAAAAATACCCCTAATTTTATCAGAGGTCCACCGTGGCAAATTCCCATCCATTACAATCCTACATGGGCTGACATTTTGGGTGAGATATTACAATCCTACATGGGCTGACATTTTGGGTGAGATGGAGGCTATGTGGCATGCCACCTCACCACCGTTTTTTTTTTTTCTTAAATACTAAATCTTAATATTTTTTTCTTAGATGAGCTGACAAAATCTATTTTGCAGTAGTCGAAAAAAATGGTGTCGGAGAACGTCAAGCTTTCCAATCAACCCAAAATACCCCTCGACCTTTAAGGTACTCCATTCTTTCTTCTTTCCGTTTAATATCAAGTCAATCAACAAATCTCTTTATAAAGAAAAAAAAAATAAAAAAAGGGGGAAAATGTCGTAGAAGGGGAGCTTGCAGTGACCTGGGAAGAAGAAAAGCAAGAAAGAGAAAAAGAAAAAAAAATAAAAATCTGGTTGGAGCAACACTATTCACACAATCAAATTTGGTGCAAGAAATGATGCAAAGTTGAAGCTTTAAAACACTAAATATTACACCAAAATAAAATTTAATATAAAAATGATGTAAGATTGGAGATGGCCTCGGTATCATTACAATATAAGTTTGGTATAGAGGCACTTTAAGAACTCACTAGAAAGACACGTTTTTCTAAAATGTTTTAAAATAGAATGCAAATTCATGAGAGGGATGGAAACGGTTGGCAACGAAAGGCGACATGAATCCCACCTTGAGTTTGAGGAACTGAATGTTAGGGTTGAGAATTTGGGATCGTGTAATGCAGGGGAGAGAAAAATTGGGGAATTTGGATAAAAAGACAAGAAAGCCCATGTTTTTAATGAGTTCGAGGACATTTGAGTAAACTAAAAAGTAGGGAAGGGGCTAACATGCTATCGTCACTTAGTATGTTAGCAAGACCCAGTATGTGTGTGTATATAGGAGAGAGAGAGGTGGTTTTTGGTAATGGAAGAATTTACTGAATTTTGTTAGCAAGATGCATTAATTTTTTAATTTTCAGTTCAACTACTTAATTTTGATTTTTAACCGATATTTAGTTCAACGATAGAGAGAGTTTAGAGTTATACATAGTCTCACTCTGGAGTCTTCATCAGATCTGAGTTTGTGTTCATGATGTCATATCGGAGAGATTGTGTTCTTTGTCTAATTGAAGACTCCGATCGTCTTCTGCGTTAAATTCCCACCAAGTTAAGCTCTGGTGGAAGCTTCTAGGTGTTTTAGTACTTTTTGGCTTAAGATAAAGACTTACACTTTCCTTTATGAACGCTACGCTGTACTATTTTTGCTTTTAATACTTATAATAATAAAATATCAACCACTAGGCAACTTTGCTTAGTGGTAATTTAAAAAAAAAAAAAAAAAAACTTCTTTTGATGTTAAAGAATACAATAAATTTGAACGCAGCTGTTTGAAGAGTATTCTATCACTGACATGACAATCGCTTAATATAGAATTCTCCCCGTTTTAATTTATGTGAGTCTATTTTCTTTTATTTCGTAAAAAAATGACTCATTTTCATATTTGGAAACAATTATCTTTACGTAATAATTTATAACCACATAAAATATATATGCCTATTTTACACGAATAAATATCTTAAAAGGTCACTCAACTTTGAGAAATTATTTAGTAAAATCATTGAACTTTGCTACATATCAATAAAATCATTCAACTTTGGCCTTTACTTTCATAAAATCACTCAACTAAATATGTCATCAAAAAAGTATGACATGACAATATTAATTAATTTTTTATGCCATATAGATATTGACCCCACAAATTTTTAAAAAAAAAATCATATTTTAATACCTCAACATCTACGCATCAACCCTTCATTTAAAACTCATTTTCTTTGTTGTTTCTACCTTATTTTTATGTGTGCTCTTATTCTTTTTCTTGAAATTATTTTCTTATTTATTTATTTATTGCACTGTCCTTCTTTTTAGCTTCTACAATGTTTCTTTTCGTCTCTATTTTCTTATCTTTCTACTTTGTTTACGTATATCTATTTAACAGATAAGACTTACTCATACAAGATATTTACACCAAATCAATATGTATGAATTTTATGTTAATTAAGAAATAAATAAAATAAAAATACATATTAATTAATCATAATTAAAGAATATATAAAAACACGTGAATGTTACTATGGTCTGGCTGAACGGAAGAGGCCACAATATAAGTTTGGTATAAAGGCACTTTAAGAACTCACTAGAAAGACACGTTTTTATAAAATGTTTTGAAATGGAACGCAAATTCATGAGAGAGATGGAGACGTTTGGCAACGAAGGGCGACATGAATCTCACCTTAAGTTTGAGGAACAGAATGTTAGGGTTGAGAATTTCGAAGGGAAAATTGGGGAATTTGGGTAAAAAGACAAGAAAGCCCGTGTTTTTAATGAGTTGGCAGGACATTTAAGTAAACTAAAAAGTGGGGAAAGTAGTTATCGTGACCCAGCATATATAGAATACTGTTATAAAATGAAGCTAAAAGAGTCACAATATTAAAGGATGAAAACCATAGAAATAGAATGACAAAAGAGAGAGATTTTTACTATTCTTCCAAAATGTAATACAAGTGTATTTCATATGAAAATTTATCTCTATTTATAGTGATACATATGTATTTAATATATGAAATGGTGGAAGAAAATGGGAGGGCATTAACATGGTGGAAGAAAAAGGAAGAACCAAGAACATGGTGGAAGGAGCGATTATATTTGTGAAATGGACGTAATAATTTCATAACACTCCATGGATGTCCATAGATGATGTGCGTCGTTAAAAACGCTTATTGGGAAAAACCACCGTGGGAAAAAGCCTCGGTAATGAAGGAGAAAGAGTACACATATCTGGTAATACGCTTTGAGAGTTGCGCATTAAAAACCTTACCAAGAAAACCCAATGGGACAAAACTTGGTTAAGGAAAAAAAAGAGTACGACGCGTATTTCACTCCCCCGACGAAGACTAAGATTCGGATGTCGGAGTCTTCGCGTTCCAATCTTGAATATCATCTTCTCGAGAGTTGAAGTTGGCAAAGATTTGGTGAACAAATCTGCGAGATTGTCACTTGAACGGATTTGTTTGCACATCAATATCACCATTCTTGGAGATCATGTGAAAAATAACTTTGGTGAAATGTGCTTCGTCTCTCCTTTATAAATCCTCCCTTTAATTGAGCTATACGTACGCGCATTATCTTCGTATAATATTGTGGGTATTTTTGTATCACACTTCAAGCCACATCTTTCTCTGACGAAATGTATCATCGATCTCGAACCACACACATTCTCTACTTGCTTCATGAATAGCTATTATCTCGGCGTGATTCGGAAGTAGCAACGATGAGCGCTTTCGTGGATCACCGGGATATAGCGATGCCTCCGCATGTAAAAAATGATAGCCTATTTGAGATCGAGCTTTGTGGACCGGATAAATAACACCGTATCCGCATAACCAACAAGATGCGTACTACCTTTGTTAGTATAAAACGGACCAATATCGCTAGTTCCCTTCGGATATCGCAATATATGCTTAACTCCGTTCCAATGTCTTCGTGTGGAGAAGAGTTATATCTTTAAAGAAATTAACGAGAGAAATGCTATGTCGGTCTTGTAGCGTTAGCAAGATACATAAGTGCACCAAATTGCACTAAGATATGGTACTTCGGACCAAGAAGCTCTTCATTTTCTTCGAGGTTGGAACGGATCTTTACTCACTTCAAGTGAGCGAAAATCATTGGAGTACTTAAAGGATGCGCATTGTCCATGTAAAACCGTTTTAAAACTTTCTCTATATAGGCAGATTGATGGATAAAGATCCCTTTTGTGAAATGTTCAATTTTGCAGGACCAAGACAGAGTTTTGTCTTTAAAGAGATCTTTCATCTCAAATTCTTCCCTTCAAATATTCAATCGCCTTTTTAGCTCTTGGAGTTCCAATGAGATTTATGTCATCAACATAACCGACAAGTATAATGAACCACGATTTTGTTTTCTTAATAAAAACACATGGACAAATGGCATCATTTGTATATCCTTCGTTTATCAAGTACTCACATAAGCGATTATACCATATGCACCCCGATTGTTTTAAACCATATAATGATCTTTGTAATACGATTGAATACATTTCCCGAGACTTTAAACCAAATGCTTGCATTTTATATCCTTCAGAATTTTCATCTAAATTTCATCAAGTAAGCCACATCAGTGGACAAAGAGCGTCCATCGGTATAAATAATGTGACATTTTCGATGTTTGTTGTTGGTCCAATAAACATTACGTTTACCAAGATGCATCATTTTACTTGGTAATTATTTCTACGTCAACATGCTTTAAGAGACGTGGTATCGGATCCTCATAATCTTATACAATATTGCGCGCCATATTGTATCAAAGATATCGTCGACAAGATATCATTTTGTATCGGTTCGCAATTCGACATAACTTACTGAGATCTCATCACTTCATTATTTTTCGGTACCTGAACCTCGCATAAGGTTTCATGAAGTGTTATGTCGTCGGCTCTTCAAGAGCACTTTGCCTCCTTATTATGATCATTTGCTCCTTCCTTTTTTTTTTCAAGGATTATTATATTTGGAACCGATTGGTATCATGCTCCACGTGCATGTTGTAGACTACGTCCTTCGTGGACATTAGAGCATTTTGCGGATGAAATATGAAATAGTTGGGTCGACAAATGCTTCCGATTTGACTTGAATTATCCGAGGATCATACGATGATAATTCACAACATATTTCTTAGCCGCTATTCTATCCCCACATTTTAGTGACATATGTCCCCGTTTTCTTTGGGAAAATCCATACGTGTGCATCATGGTATATCCATTAATCATGTACCGCACATCAAATGCTAAAAGATGTAAATATCTAGTTCACGACCAACCAAATATGAGGGGAGAATTTATCAAAATTTATTGATACGAACATCAAGTCTTTGTTGTATGCAATATATCATATCTCGGACAACATCCGAAACTGTTTCTCATAAGCAATGGTTTAGGTTGTATTATGGAAGCATCTAGTGCCAAACCAACTTAGATATAAACTGAGCATTATCAAGATGATTATCTTGATTACATATTACGAAAATTGTGCTTCAACTCAATCATTTTGAGCGAGCAACTTCGTAAATGTCAAGCTGACCCGTTGATGATAAACATACGTATGTGACCGTCTCGTTGATCTATTTAAGACATCACATTACGGGTGAAGGGCCCACATTCACCTTTTATATTTTCGAGAATTTTGGGGATTCGGTCCAACATTAGGCGGTGTAATCAACTTATCCCGAGAACAAGCAACACAAACAAATTCTTGAAGAATCTTCTAGTTCTTCAATATGTTTTTAATACTCAATTAGCACATCAGATTTAAATCAGGACAATCAAAATGATCTTGTCTACTGATAAAATTATCTGTACTCGTAAACTTCAAGTTTACTATGACGAGTGCTATTTCTTTTAATAAACTTCTGGTTTACTATTGCATGAAATTATATATCAATAAACTTCTAGTTTATCGTGGTATGTGATCTCATCATGCTCGGTAAAATTTCACATGTGTATTTCTTACCCGTAGTAACTTGAAGATATTTAATATTCCGATCATTTGTAGTCTCAATATGATAACCATTTTTATTGTTAGTAAACTTCAGGTCTACTACAGTGTTCCGATCGTACCAATTACGATCTACGATGAATGGTATTATCATATATAACATCTTCAAGAGACTTCAATTTATTTATCATGATCGTATATTATTTGGACAACTAGTGTCATGATACTTGCAAATAAATAATTAGCTCTTCCGAGCCTTTGATCATTAATTTCTATTACCAAATATTTCTTAAATACTTTTGGTACCATGAAAGTAAATTTCGACACTACTTTTGGTGTCACGAAATAAATATTGAATTCTAAACTTCAATATTTTAAACATCTCCTTGAGGAGATTCATCATTAACATCGATCATTTTGTATCAAAGAGGCAACCATATAGTTATTAATTCCTTCGGGAAAATACATTAATTGTTATTTCCTTCGAGGAAATCAATAACAACTAACCAATAATGTATTAATGTGGTTATAGCGTAACCATTCTACTCTCGCTCCCTTTCCTTAGAATGATATTTTGATAAAATTATTTAAGATGTTTCGCGTACGACGGTACGTGTTGCTATGTCTTAATTTCATACCTTCCAAAATAACATGTATATTCCTTGTATTTTATCTCTCCAGGAGACAGGTTGTGGTATTAGTTCATTCACTTCGGGGAATGAAACCTGATTATTTAAATGTGCTTGAAATACGACATTTATCAATAACTCGTTATTTTCTTCAAGCACAAGAAAATATTGCTTCAGAATATTTCTCAAATATTTTACCGATTCTTTCTGCTTCATGAGTAAAGTTTAAAGTTTTACCACTTCGGGAGTAAAGTTTAAATGTTTACTACTTCGAGAGTAAATTTTAAGGTCTTACTAATTCGGAGTAGATCTCGGAGTTATTTACTACTTCAAGAGTAAATTTCGAATTCTACTACTTGGGGAGTAGAGCTCGGAGGTTACAACTTTCGGAGTAGAGTTCAAAGTTTTGCTACTTCGGGAGGTTTTATGAGTTTACTACTACGGGAGTAAAGCATATAATATTCGAAATATTTCTTCTCAATTATTCTACCTCTTGGAGTTGAGTCGTGATTTCTTCACAACCAAAGCACGTACGTATTGATAAGCTTTACTAAATATTATCACATTCACTTCAGGGAATGGATCTGTATTTTTAGCTTTTATCAAAAGTTCTCATTCTTCAGGAATAGAACACAATCATTTGAACGTGTCTTAAGTATATCAAACCGTAATAGGTGATAACGTCCAAATACACTCCTCAAAGAGAAAGTGTACACGGTCGTATGCAATATATTTACCCAACTATGAGTCGGGGTCGAATCCCACAGAGAACAATATATAGGCGATTAAGAAAAGTATGAAATTTTCACCAACTAAGCTAAAGCCAAACGATAGAAAATATTTTGGTTTTTGGAAAATATTATAACTAATGCGGAAATGTAAACTAACCTAGAAAGCAAGTAACATGATCAATGGCTACAAGTTTGGATACAAAGGATATTACACTCAAGTAACGATCCAACGTATTTTATGATTTTACAACTAAGAGCGGGTTTATGTTAATAGATAATGATTTCTAAAATCTCATTGAAAGTCTTCCAACCAAATCAATGAATTTCACTCTAAGCTTTTCCAAGCCTTAGAGTGTGATATCTAGCACAACAATTTAATCTCAAGTAACTTTCCTATTCCTAGCTCAAGTTATTAGATGGGTTTTATGACCCAAATTCTTGTTAATCAATCTTTCCCAACCTAGATTTCCTCTTCCGAGCTCAATCTAAGTAAATGGGTGAGTCTAGGGTTAGCTAATCCTTTGGAAACGTTCGAAACGAGATTAATTAAATCAACAAAGACCCACTTCAATAGCAATAAGAATCATTCAATACATAAGCATAACAAGACTTTCAAACCAAACTTTAATCAAGAATATTTTCATAAACAAGATTCAAGTCATGGAATAGAAAGTTACACACTTAGATATACAATACAAAGCAAGGAATTGAAGAAATGAATTAAAGGTTTAAAAATACTCAACCAAATCTTCAAATCTTCAACCCCAAAGTGTGGTGAAAAACTAGTCTCCAAACTTGATGAAAAAGCGCAAAGATAATCTATTACAAACCCTAAAAGAGTATTTATATCATCCAAAAAACGGGAACAAAATCTGGACCAAAATACCCTCTTGCACAACATGCTGCACCACATGCTATTCGCATGTTCAACATGCTAATCGCATGTGGTGCCAAAACCGTAGCATGTGGTGACATTTTCTCTGTCACCACGTTTGCACACATCTTTGCTCGCATGTGCAACATCTTGCACCATATGCTACACTCTGCGTAGCATATGGTGCCATTTTCAACGACGACGAATCTTTGCCACATCTTTGCTAGCATGTTGACATGCTTGCACCACATCTATACTATGTAGCATATGGTGCCGAAAACGTTGATTTGTTCTATTTTTGCTCTAGTTTGGTCCGTTTTGATCCGTTTTGCTCCGTTATGCTCTCCGGGCATCTTTTCCTACAAAACAACATAAAAACACAAAAAGTAACAACAAAAGTGCTTAAGGAGTCACAAAAGCTTAAGGAATTAGCGTCGAATATCGCGTAATTTCACGACTCATCAACACCCCCAACTTAAAGTCTTTGCTTGTCCTCAAGCAAACTAAAACAAAAATCTCAATGAGGATCCATTTTAAGCACAAAAACATGACTTTGGTTGGTACCAATAATTAGGCTACAAGCATGTGAAGCTTCAACGAAATAACTCCTCGTTTCAAAATACAATTTCAAGAATGCATTAGAGATTTAAAACAATCAAGCAACAACACTCAAGCCTCGATAAGTGACTCAAAACTACTAGCTTACTAGATATGCTCGATTGACTCAACTTTGAATTTTTCAACATCACCAATCTATCGTAATCCATATGCCCTCACAAGAAAGAAAGTCCCCAAATCACTATATTCACAACAACAACACAAGGGACAAATACACAAAGTCACTCACACTCAACAACGAAATTCTAGTGCTAACAAATATCACACCATAAGCTTGCCCTTATTTTCAATCATCACTAACTCAAGATCATTCAGTTGGAGATCACATCGGGACTTTTTAAGCTTGTCATGTAGGCTTAGGGAAGGGTAGGATAAGTATTTGGGATACAAGTGACTACGCCCTCCTTGAACACTACACATACTTTTTGTCCACTTTCCTCTTCATTTCAAAACATCACTCCTTCCTTTGCATACTAGTTTCCCCAATTATTCCAACTTTTTTTTTTTTCAAAGATACATTTTTTTTCACAAAAAGTTTGCAACCTTTTTGTATTTTTCAAATTTTCTTCCTTTCTTTTGACTTTTCCACAACACCAACCTTCACCATTCTCAAGCAACACTAACACCCCCAACTTAGGTTTTTGGCCTCAAATTTACAATTTCATGTTCAAGGAGGGAAAGGTTCAAAAGAGAGACATTTCGTCAAACAGGGTAAAGGCTTGTAATGTGGCAATCAAAGAAAAGGTCATAAGCTCAAATGGGGTTACTAGTGATATTATTTATGCAATGGTAGGCTAGAAAGGCTAAAGAGGCTTTTTCAAAAATCACAAAGATAGCTCAAGGTCATCTCTCCAACCAACATAATCAAAATTAGCATTGAACGACTAACCGGGCAAGTTCTAGATGATAAAAGTAAACACAAGATTTATTTAACAAACACTCACACACACGTGGCATATGAACTAGTCAAGATGGATCAATTTCCTAGATGGATCAACTAGTGTAATATCTCATAATCCAAAGTAAACACAACTAGTAGGTAAAGAGTCACCAAATGAGCCAAAAAGTTGTCACAAAGATCATTCTTTCCTATGCATCTTGTTTTTTTAACTTTCACAAAACAATTTGGAGGGGTATTCGCATTTCAATTTCACATGCAAGAGACTAAATCTATTAGTACCAAACAAGCCAAGAGTTTTCACATTTTTCCTCCTCAAAGAAAATAAAATAATAAGAGTGACTAATCCACAACATGTCAAAAGAACAAAATTTTCAAAAATTTTGAACAAGTTTCAAAATATAATGCGCTACGACGTGCCACCCCCAACTATAAACATTGCAGTGTCCTCGCTGCACATAATCAAAACAAAACATAAAAATAGAATTTTTTTTTTTTTTTGTACTCGCTGACACCACATGCGATTCGCATGTATGACATGCGAGTCGCATGTGATGTCGCCCGTAATTTTTTTTTTTTTTTTTTTTTTTTTTGGTCTCTCGTCACTGCGATGCGACGCCACATGCGATTCGCATGTATGACATGCGAATCGCATGTTATGACACCAGAAAAAAAATATTTCGCGAAAAAAAAAAATTTTGCGGTTTTTTTTGGGGGCGTCCGGTATCCGATATGCCCAAAATAACTCCAAAAATTCTGAAACTTTGCAGATTAGTCAAAAACCATAAACTAAACTATTCTAAGAAATAAAATTTCAAAAACGATTTAAAATTTTTAAAACGATGGGTTGCCTCCCACCAAGCGCTTAAGTTAACGTCGCGGCACGACGGTTACCTTCACCACTTTTCTCGCCATTTGGAGCTTATGAATTGGGCACCCAACTTGGACTCAAGTTTGTGACCATGAGTGGTGGGGGGTGGTAAGTAGATGAACAAGCCAAACATTAATTTCTTCATTTTGCACTTCTTGGCTTTCAAATGAGGAATGTCATTTTGCCTTCTTACTCTTTCGAATTGCAAGATGTAAGGCACTTGTCTTTCTTCTTCACCATCCAACATGGATGTATGTGGCTCAATTCCCATATCACCATACAAATCCAATGTTGAAAAATGCTTGAGTGAGACTTCAACCTCCCAATTTGCAAATTTTTCCGGATTTTGACATTCTCATTTTCCCCCAACTAGAGTCAACTTCCACCATTTTTCTCAAGACAACGGTTGACTCTAATTTCTTTTCTTCTTTGGCATCTCTGATGAAAATGGATTCGGTTGGAGGATGTTCAATTCTTGATTCCTCCTTTTCATGATTGGCCTCCAACATGGGCATTCTCTCCTCATATTGAGCATTTGAGAATTTTTCTTCATTTTGTTCAAATGCCCATGAAAGATTTTTGTATTCATTCATCAAGCCATTTTGGAGATTAGTTTCCAAGTACTCCTCCAAGGCTTTTTGCTTTTCATTTCCTCCTTCAAATAGGCATTCCATCATGAGCTTGAACTCTCCATTTTGTCCATTCTCAACTTCTTCCACTTCTATTTCCCTATCATTGTCATAACACAAAGTAGAATCGTCATAGTAGGGGTTCGGGGAAGGGAAGGACACATAAGCACAATTAGCCCAATGGCCATTTTGACCACCACATCTATCACATATGCTCCACTCATGGGTTCGAGATTGTGCGCACAATCCTCCCCCCGGAGACTTTAAATAATTTTGCCAAGAGTGGGGTCCTCCACAATAAGGACATGGGTCATCAAAATATGGATTGCAACCATCAAACCCATTTTCATTCCAAGATGCCATGTTTTTTTTTTTTTTTTTTTTTTTATTTAAAAATAAAAACTAAAAAATTTTTTTTTTTTTCGTTTATGCGTAGGCAAAATCGATAAGCTGCTAAAAAATCGATGTTTTTTAAGCAAAAATCGACATGCTTTTTTTTTTTTAAATTTTATGGGTGATTTTAAAATCGGATTTTTTTTTAAGCAAGAATCGGGAAAATCGCAAAATTTTGCAAGAATGGTACGCTTTTTTTTTTTTTTTTTTTTTAAAATAAAATAAAGCAAAGAAAGTTTGAACAAAAGCAAGTTAGCTTAAATCCCAAACTAACCCAAATACGCCAAATTGTTCCCCGGCAACGGCGCTATTTTTGATAACGTCCAAATACACTCTCAAAGAGAAAGTGTACACGGTCGTATGCAATATATTTACCCAACTATGAGTCGGGGTCGAATCCCACAGGAACAATATATAGGCGATTAAGAAAAGTATGAAATTTTCACCAACTAAGCTAAAGCCAAACGATGGAAAATATTTTGGTTTTTGAGAAAATTTATAACTAATGCGAAATGTAAACTAACCTAGAAAGCAAGTAAAATGATCAATGGCTACAAGTTTGGATACAAAGGAAATTACACTCAAGTAACGATCCAACGTATTTTATGATTTTACAACTAAGAGCGGGTTGTGTTAATAGATAATGGTTTCTACAATCTCATTGAAAGTCTTCCAACCAAATCAATGAATTTCACTCTAAGCTTTTCCAAGCCTTAGAGTGTGATATTAGGCACAACCAATTTAACCTCAAGTAACTATCCTCTTCCGAGCTCAAGTTATTAGATGGTTTAATGACCCAAATTCTTGTTAATCAATCTTTCCCAACCTAGATTTCCTCTTCCGAGCTCAATCTAAGTAAATGGGTGAGTCCTAGGGTTAGCTAATCCCTTTGGAAACATTCAAGAACGAGATTAATTAAATCAACAAAGACCCACTTCAATAGCAATAAGAATCATTCAATACATAAGCATAACAAGACTTTCAAACCAAACTTTAATCAAGAATATTTTCATAAACAAGATTCAAGTCATGGAATAGAAAGTTACACACTTAGATATACAATACAAAGCAAGGAATTGAAGAAATGAATTAAAGGTTTAAGAAATACTCAACCAAATCTTCAAATCTTCAACCCCAAAGTGTGGTAAAAACTAGTCTCCAAACTTGATGAAAAACTCCAAAGATATCTATTACAAACCCTAAAAGAGTATTTATATCATCCAAAAAACGGAACAAAAACTGACCAAAATACCCTCTTGCACAACATGTCGCACCACATGCTATTCGCATGTTCAACATGCTAATCGCATGTGGTGCAAACCGTAGTATGTGGTGACATTTTCTCCGTCACCACATGCCGCACGCATGCTGCTCGTACGTGCAACATGCCGCGCCATATGCTATGCTACTGCGAGTAGCATATGGTGCCATTTTCACCGACAGCGAGTCGCACCACGTCGCTAGCATGTTCAACATGCCGCACCACATGCTATTAGCATATGGTGCCGTAAACGTTGATTTGTTCTATTTTTGCTCTATTTTGGTCCGTTTTGATCCGTTTTGCTCCGTTATGCTCTCCGGCATCTTTTTCCTACAAAACAACATAAAAACACAAAAAGTAACAACAAAAGTGCTTAAGGAGTCACAAAAGCTTAAGGAATTAGCGTCGAATATCGCGTAATTTCACGACTCATCAATAGGTTAGAGCTTCTTTCAAAATATTGCTACTTCAGGAGTAAATCGAGGCATATATATGATGTAGAAACTTTTCTCTAACACATCTTCAACTGTAGCCATAGTAATGCATAGAAAATATTGTCCCTTCTGGTGATCATAAACTTAACAAGGTAATACTAAATGGATAACAAAAATTACCTTTGAAAGTGACGAATTCTGCTGATACTCGAAGGCAACCAAAGAACCATAAAATTAATGTCCAACAACTATGGAGATTTGGCAACAAAATTTTCAATGAACATCAAACGAGGAGTAATATCCAAGAATTCTATGTCTGTAGCTTATTAATATTTCCAAGGTATCAATAAGTTTTCTTTCAATACCACTGAGATCTAGTTATTGTTAACACCACTAGAATCAACAAAATAAGTAACACAGAGATTATCACCATCAACTAATGGGTGATGATATATATCCCACCTGTTTTGATATATCATTCATCATTCAGCTTAAAGACACGGATTCAAATTCGACCATAATTACTTACCTGGAAATTGGTTTGAGAATGGGACTCTCACCGCTCTACGAATCTTTAAACCAATGCGCTTTGATCGTTTCAAAATATTTGCTCAAGGTAGAGTCTCGTGCTGATAACGTGTTATAAAATGAAGCTAAAAGAGTCACAATATTAAAGGATGAAAACCATAGAAATAGAATGACAAAAGAGGAGAGATTTTTACTATTCTTCCAAAATGTCCCTCCCATTTTCTTCCACCATTTCATATATTAAATACATATGTATCACTATAAATAGAGGCATAAATTTTCATAACAAATACCAACTTTTTGTAATTCTCACATGAATTTTTGTCTCTTTTTACTCCTAATTAAAGTTTTTATTACTTTGTGAACTCTTACAAATTTTCGGTAATTTTGAGAACCTTAAGGGCATTTTTTATGCCACTAGAGATGATGATGTCATGGAAAAAATTAGTGGTTCCCACAAAACATGCTTATACATATTTGAGTCTTTTATGAGAAATATATTAAATTTGTTTAAAATTATATATTTCCTTAAGAATTTATTATAGACACTTAAAGAATATAATTATCATGTCAATCAAATTCTCCAACATAGGATTAATTATTGAATTAAATTTTATTTTTATAATATTATTTATTATTTATTGATGTTAATTACCAATTATCATTTGCTATTTAAAGATTTCTTCGTCCGATTGTAGATAAAGTTTTTTATTTTTTCCTGTAATTTTGTGTCGTACATGCTGGCAAAAGTAAATAATTAACAAAGATTTCACTTAAGGTAAGATTAGGTCTAAAATCAAAAGAATAAATACAAATAGACTATCATTGTTAAATATACTTAAAAATGAATCAAAATTGAAAATTATAGTCCCAAGTACGTTAGTTAATTATGCAAATTTTACGTGCACACGCTTTCAACATAAAACTTATCTAATAAATTACTATATTAAAAGAGGAACTATAAGATTTTATAGTTATAAAAATACTGTAGTTAAAGAAACCAAACAATAATAATACTAAACAATTGCAAAAAGTGGAGTCTATTTTTTACCTTTTTAATATTAAAATATTTTGCAAAATACCTTATAATCAAAGACAAAATATTTAAATTCAACATGAAAAAGTTATTACAATGTGAATTTTATAAAATGATTTATTAAATTAAGAAAAATAAAAAGATGTTATTTTTTAACATGCATCTTTTGGAAGGAAAATGAAAGCTTAAAGTAAGAACAAATAATTTTATGGACTTTTCAATATTTTTTTCGTGGGTTTAATTTGAGAAAACATCTACAAAATATCTGGTAATATCAAGGGTCTTAATTATTTATATATATTTATAAGTTAGCTTTATTGATTTCATCATACAATTTTTTCGCAGTAAATATTTTTTGGTAAAAAATAAGTAAGTTTAATTCAAAAAACAAATGAAATTAATTTCACATATGAAAAGCCGAATTTGGATCATTGGAGATTTTAGTCTAAAAATATTTATGTAAAATAGCAATTAGAAAAGCCAATGTTTGATTTTTTTTTTTAAAATAAATTAATATATAAGCTAACAAAATGTTTTCCCTTAACTTTCGGATAGAAGTCTATTGAAAGTATCAAATTGATGTTAGAAAAATAAAGGAACAAAAGAGTAGAAAAATTACAAAATATCTATAAATTGAATTTTGTAAGATTAGTTTAAGCCTGGGCCAAAAAATATATATATATATATATATATATGTAGAGAGAGAGAGAGAGAGGGTTTTTGGTAATGGAAGAACTTACTGAGATTTGTTAGCAAGATGCATTAATTTTTTAATTTTCAGTTCAACTACTTAATTTTGATTTTTAACCGATCCTTAATTCAACGATAGAGAGAGTTTAGAGTTATACATAGAGTCTACTCTGGAGTCTTCCTCAGATCTGAGTTTGTTTTCATGACGATTTTGCTTCTAACAGTATTTACAACTTCTTTTGATATTAAAGAAAACAGTAAATTTGAACACACCTGTTTGAAGAGTATTCTCTATCACTGACATGACAATTGGTTAATATAGAATTCTCCCCGTTTTAATTTATGTGAACCTATTTTTTTTTATTTCATAAAAAATGACCCATTTTCATATTTGCAAACAATTACCTTTACGTAATGATTTATAACCACACAAAATATATGCGCCCATTTTACACCACAATTTCAAAAGTTTTTTTTTTCTTAAACTTTGTGTCCAATTAAATAGGTTCACATAAATTAAAACGGATGGAATAAGTCTTTTAGACGTGTGGAAATATATGAAATAATAATATGATACGAGCATTAATTTCAAATTCTCAAGAATAATATCCTCAATGTAAAGAATATTTGTCAAATATAATTCCGAATGAATGGCATAAGACTGTTGGAGAACATACATGGAACCCGTCTGTTTGATTAACGGAAACTATAAAAGAAAAATTGGGGGAACACACATTTAAAGATATAATTTTTTATAGTTTTTGCTACTTTTGATTTATTTTTAGTGTCTAGTGTAACATTTTGAGGTGTAATTTTTTTTAATATTTTTTTAGTTTCTAGTACAACTTTTTGTGTTGTATATATTAGGATTTGGTGGGATTTTTTGGTGCTTATGGTTAAATCTCTTTTTTCTTCACAATTCCGTCAAATCTAATAAATATAAATTGTTAAATGCTGCAGACTAAGTAGGCGTTTGGCCATAGATACAAAAAACAAATTTACTTTTTTTGAAATTTTTGAAGTTGGAGTTGGAGTTGGAGTTGTGTTTGGCCATAGTTTTTGAAATTGTAGTTTTTGGTGAAATGTAATTGTAAAAAGTGAAAAAAATTAAAAAAAGTTTTTTTGTTTTTGTATTTAAGTAGACTAATATTTACGCCAAACGCCCAAAAATAAAAAAAAGTGAAAAAAAAAAAATTATGGTCAAACGGCACCTAAAAATGTTGACTTGTCGTACATAAAGGGACCCATTTTTGTCGTTGGAATGTCTACTTTTTCTGATGGAATCATTTCAGGGAAACTTCCAAGCATCGATTAAAATCACTTTTAAATGTGACCAGAGATACAACCAAGAAACACCCCACTATATTCTCCGAACCTACCCTGCATACGCTCTTTTTTTTCTTTGACGCTTTCTTGATTTTTAATGCTATATATAAGAAGCAGAGTCTCCCTTAATGATATATAGTCCATCAGTTCTTTACATGAATTTCACTACAATGAATGTAACAAGTGATGATGATTCCAGAAAACGACCCTTTAATGGCGAAGATACATATTCAACAACCACAGGCACACAAGACGCGATATTCAGAATTGCATATCTGACGGTTATTTTAATTTTGCAACTTCCATCAGAGAGAATAGATGGGAATTTTGTACCAACTATAATATTCACAAGAAAGCCTGTCCTGTTTCAAGCATTTATGTTTTCACTACTATTTGCATTCTCAGGGTCTATGGCGTCAGAATCCATGAAGGAAAAGCAGCCAAAAATAGCCTTGCTTTTTCGCAAATTCGCGTTATTTTCAGTAGCAGTGGCTATGGGAGTATTTGCGTTATCCAGTTTACTGTCCTTTTATAATATTGAGATGGTAGCTGCATCAAGTAGCCAAATCTCTGGTGCCTGATTAGATCGTACGAATTGCACTCACTGGTGCTTGTGCTTATTTAACTGTATTTTGATTTTAAAAGTAAAACGAACCAAACCAACTCATGTATTCTCCTAGTAGAGAATGTGTTGTCAGTACATGTTTGTGTATTTGAAGTAATCAAGGAGGTAATTTCGTGAAGGACTGCTTAGTAATAATAATAAGCATATTACTTGCTATTAATTGAAGCGAATCGACAGGAGCTTCCCGTTCATAGTAATTGACTAATTCGCCCTTCTGCTTGGGGTACTTTTGTAATTACTAGTTTTTGTTGCTGAGTTATATTGCGCTATTTGGTTTTGAGACTTGAATTTTCACCGTGTTTGACCGAATAACCAAGAATGTTTGCTCTAATTCTCATCGCTAGAAATAAGCCTAGAATTGATTGAGTTGTAAAATTCACATTTTACCCCTCCTTTTGCACTTTTTTACAATAAATGCATTTGTACACTTTTGTAAATTTAATGAAAACTTAGTAGGCGTTTGGCCATCAATTTTCAAACTATGATTTGAAATCATAGTTTCAAATCAGCGTTTGATCATCAATTTTCAGTCATGATTTGAACTCAAATCATCCAAAAAGCATGATTTAGGGTTTGAAACCATGGTTTTAACTTTTTTAAATACTAAATTTAACCCATAAGTTAATATTTTGTAAAAAAAATTCATAAATTGGTAAATATTTTTAACAATTACCCTCATCAATCATTTATCAATCTCAGTAACTTCCACCAACCTTTATTTATGTCTACCAATCTTTAATTTATGTGGGAAGATTATATAAATGGTAGTTACATTACTATTCATGTTAAATTTTCGATTTTATCAAGAAAGTGATTAATTGATGTTGCATTTTGTTATAAATTATGATTTGCTCATTTGGTAAGATTGTATAAGAATTGAGAATGTTTTGATAGTTTTCACAATTTGTAGAGTTTTTATATCTATAAGAGAAAATACAACTTAAAACATTCAAATTGTATGTCCAAACATGATTTGAAATCATAATTTGAAATCAGATTTCAAATCATGATTTCAAATCATATCCAAACGGAGCCTTAGCCTTTTTTTCAATGTCCAAAAAGGCAGTACAGCTGCTGCTGATGTCACATGAGAGTGACACATGCTCTCATAAATTTCAGGTCCATGTGCTCTCAAATTTATTTTCTTCTTATTCTTAAACATAAATTTTATAAGTTGTACTCCACCGTCACATTTTGTATGAATGTGTTTGACTTGACACGAAATTTAAGAAATAAAAGGAAGACTTTTGAAATTTATGATCTAAAATAAATTATAAAAATTTGTGTGGCTAAAAATTATTTCACTATAGTAAAAAGGTTAGTTTAAAGTTAAATTATTACTAAATATAAAAAATATTTTTTTTTTGGGACTGATTAGAAAAAATTGTCATATAATTTGGGACGGTGGGAGTATAAAAGAAAAGCTCATTTTTGCAGACATAAGTAGTATATAAAAGTGTTCATTGTTCTGTTTGGCTTGCTATTTGTTAAAACCATAACCAAACCAATTTAGCTTCCGCTTTTAAATGTTTAAACCATAACCAAACCAAGTAAAATAATAACCACCGGTTGGTTATTGTCATTTGGTTTGGTTTGGTTCGGTTTTTCAATTTGGCGACTAATTTTCCGATAATTCAAATATTCTCTCTACATTCTTCAAATTTCTTGACGTTCTTTTTTCCTCACTACCACAAGGCGAACTTGTCGATATCATTTAGTGAAAGACATGTCAATAAGAATGAAACGAAAAGAGATAAGAGGATTTTTACTTTTTACCCTTATGCTTACGACTTATTAGAGTTTTGATTGTTGATTTCGACATATTCTTTAAGATACGCCTTAAAAATAAGTAATTAAAATTAAATTAATAATTAAAAGGTATAAAATATCTTTAATTATTTATGAAAAGTTAATATTATACATATAAATAATTATAAATTTTATGTATATAATTATCGGTTTGGTTCGGTTATTTATTCGGTTATTTTTTACTATAACCATAACCAAATCAAATATTATCTTTTTTTCAAATTTAAAAAACCAAACCAAACCAAATGTCGTTTTTTTATTCTAGTTTGCTAAATTTTCGCTTTGGTTTGCTTTAACCAAAACTCAATGACAAATTTAGTAGTATACATGAAAGGGGATTGCAAATTTTGATATTAGAATTGTAATCCAGCTCTAAAATAGGGGACTAGCGGAGCTTAATAAAAATTTGACAAAAGTATCATGATGAACTCAGTAAAATCTTTTATGATGTAGACAATATTGTAATTTTGCCACAACTGAACATAGAAATAAAATTCTAAAAAGATAAGGCTTTCCGATGACAGACATTTTTGCGCGGAAAAAATAAGTTTAAAAGTTTGAAACATCTATAGATTTATCTATAACGTATAATAAAACAATATAAATTTGTTTATGTTGGGCCCGGCAAAGCCAAGGCTATCGTCACTAGTTACTATATAGAAGCTAAAATCTATGGCGACTAAATAAATGATGATTCTAATGCACTATACTCCCTCTGGATCACAAAAAAAATCCATTTAGCCTTTTTTTTTTTGTTAAAAAAAGTGTCTACTTATTAAATCAAGAAACAATTAATCTTATCTTTTCAGATTTGCCTCTATTAAATCTTATGTGATAAAATTTCAATGCCTATTTAATTAGGGGTATTTTAGTCAATTTTAATTTTTTTTTCTTGGAGTAAGTATTTTCTTAAAGGGTGTGCAAATGATTAAGTGGACTTTTTTTTTTATCCGGAGGGAGCAATATTTAATGCATATAAGGACTGCTTGAATAGATCTTAATGGTAAATTGTGGGATGTTGAGATAAATTTTTGCATATTGACTTTGAAGGTGGTACTTGAAAGTTGCTGAAAATAGCTTATAAGATATTTTTAATTTTTTTGAGTGTTGTTTATTTCCAGCTTATAAGCCATTTTATGCTTAAAATAAGTCCAAAAAAATAAGTTGACCCGTTTGGCTTAGCTTAAAAAAAGTGGCTTTTAAGTATAAGTGCTTAAAGTACTTTTAATTGCTGAAAGTTATTTTATAAATAACCAATTACATGTTTAGATAAAAGTGCTTAAAGGGTTTTTAGAAATAATAGTAACATTGGAATTAACAGAAAATATAAGGGATAAAAGGTTCAAGTTGTTGGTCAACCAAAATGACTTTTAAGCCAAAAAAAAAAACATAAGTTAGGGTTGAGCAACTTCTTGGTTTTGACTTATTTTAAGCACTTTTAAACTTAATTTAAGTTATTTTCTATTTTTGTCAAACACTCAAATAAGTTAAAAATGATTAATAAGCTGGTTTAACCAACTTATAAGCCAATCCAAACGGGCTCATAGTAAATGAGGAAAAGACTTAAATGGTCCCTTACTATAGCTGAAGGAATATTTCTATCTCTTATAGATAGGGTGGAACATAAAGCATCCCTTAAATATTCAAAAGTGGACAGCTTTAGTCTTTGATTGTAACTGAGACTCCATACTAACGTTAAAAACTGAACCAAGTTAAAACTAACAGAGTTCTGGTAGTGAGTCTCTGCTTCTAAAATTCAATCGCCCTCTCTCCCAAAATCCCATCGTCGACCATTCCTCTCCAAAATATAGAAATCGTATTTCACCGCCAAACATAGTGAATAAAGTCTTAGCCATTGAGAAGATCCGGAGAGACTAAGAAGCGAAATCATTAACAGCTCAAAGACAAATTATTGGTTTTTCAATTTTTTTCGCAAACTGTATTCTTGACTGGAAGAAGACGTGAACATTCTTAAAAACACAATCTAGTTAAAGCGACTACGACAAAAAATTTCAGTCCAATTATTTTGTAAGCTGCGTTCTTCACAGGATGAACACGTTGAAACTTAAAAAACAAAGCTCAGTTAAAGCAAAGAGAAAGACTAATTGGTTGTCCAAATTTTTCGCAAACTGCCTTCTTGAAAGGAAAGAACGCATGAAAATTCTGAAAAATGGAGAGTACAAAGACTCCCGTTTCATGGGCAAGACGCAAACCAATGCCGTTCACGCATAAGGTGTGCATCATTTTCCATATGGTATCTCTGCTTTTAACTTAATGAAAATGGTTCAAATTGTTAGAGTTTATCCTTATGTGTATTAGTTGTAGTAGGATTTTATTTGAGTTTATTCTGTATTATCCTTATCTACACATATGCTGTAACTTTGTATTATAAATATAAATCCTGAGGGTGAGAAAACTCACTGTTAACCCTTCAGTCTTTGTCTTTCATCTTGGTATCAAGAGCCATCTACGATCTTTCTTTTTCAATGGCCCCAGAAAACTCCTCCTCCTCTTCGACTCAACAAACAGTGAATCAATCTTCCCTTGGTCTTCCCGTCCCCCTCCAACAGTTTCTACTATCAAAGGCTTTGTCCCTATTGAATTGACATATGTCAATTACCTTACTTGGAAGAAGGTTTTTGTCACAGTTCTGAAAAGTCACAACCTTCTGTCCATTGTAGAGGGAAAAATATCATATCCCTCACCTGATCACGAAGATTATAAATTATGGATTCAGTGTGATACTATTGCATTGAGTTGGATTAATGCAACACTTTCTGCGGCAGTTCTTGACACACTTTTGAACTATGCTTGTGAGACATCTAAACTAGGGTGGGACACCTTAGCATCGCTATATTTGGATCAAGTTTCTTCCTCCGCCATTCATCTTAAGTCAAAATTTCAGAATTTTAAGAAAGTTCTCTTTCTATGGAGGATTATCTTCAACAACTTCACTCTATTGCCTGCTCTCTAAGGGCAATTGGCAAGCCTTTGACTAATGACGATCTAGTCACTCAGGCTTTGCAAGGACTATCTTCATCTTATCGTACCTTTGTGTCTGGCTTAAATGCCACTGGCTCACTTCCTTCTTTTATTGCATTACGACCACTCCTTCTCACCAAAGAAGCCCACATTACTGCAATTTCTTTAGAAGACTCCAATGCTCAATCTACTTTGCTTGTGACTACTCAAGGCAAACTAATTCTAATGCATTGTCTTCTCAAGGACATCAACCTACCAAAGGACACTCACATGGACGAGGTCGTGGCAAGAATAACAAAGGTCAATATGGTAGTGGTCGAGGATACAATAACTCTCAATGGTCGAGTTTTCAACATAATTTTCGCCATCCTTCACCCGCTAATGGTATTTTGGGAAGACCCCCATTTGCTCCGGCTAAACAGTGTCAAATATGTTTTCATTATAATCAGCTCAAATATGTTTTCATTATAATCAGACTGCCTTAGAGTGCAAAAACAGGTTCAATCATTCATTTGTGCCTAATAATATTCCTCAATCATTTGCTGCAATGAATTTAAAGGAGGTTCACCCAACGATTTGGAATCCGGACTCTGGAGCATCGACGCACATGACAAATAATCCTTCTACCCTTACTTCTCATGCTCGATACTCGGGTTCTTCTCAGGTCATGGTTGGTGATGGTACCCTTCTCTCCATTAAATCTACTAGTTCCTCTATTCTTCCTACAACTTCTAAACCTCTTTTCTTAAAGAATGTTTTATATGTTCCTTTCCTTACCAAAAATCTACTTTCTATTCAACGTTTACGTGCTGATAATAACTGTTTCATTAAATTTACTGATTCTGACTTTTTTTTGTTAAGGACAAGAAAACCAACACAACATTGCTCTGTTGTAAAAATACTGGGTCTCTTTATCCTCTCCGAGTCGTATCACCTGGCTCCTCCAACTTTGGTCTCTTTGCTAATGTCGTGCCTGCTTCCATTTGGCATCAACGATTGGGACATCCTGGTCAACACTCTTTAAGTTCTTTAGTTTCTAGAAAATTGATTATTAGTTCTTCTTCCTTTAGCAATAATTCTTGTAATGTTTGCCATTTAGGCAAACAAACTAGATTGTCATTTTCTTTATCCAAAGAGAAATGCAAATTCTCCTTTTGTTTTAGTTCATTCAGATGTTTGGTATGCTCCTGTTGCCTCAAATTCTGGCTATTGTTATTATATTTTATTTCTTGATGATTACACTAAATTCTCATGGATTTATTTAATGCGTGAAAAAACTGAATCCTTTGAAAAATTCAAAGAGTTTCATGCAATGATTAAAAATATTTTTCGCACCTCTATTTCCTATTTCCAATCTGATGGGGGAGGAGAATATGTTAACTAGAATTTTAAATCCTTCTTTCTGCAAAATGGCATCGTCCATCGATTTTCTTGTCTTCACACTTCTGCTCAAAATGGTAGGGCGAGAGAAAACATAGACGCATCGCTAATGTCCTTCGTTGTCTTATTTTTCAAGCATCTATGCCTTTTCAATTTTGGGCTGATGCTTGTTTCTATGACATCTTTCTTATTAACGTAACTCCTCTTCCAGTGTCGCGTTATAAATCTCCATTCGAACTACTTTATGGTCATGTGCCTGATTACAATTTAATTCGTGTGTTTTGATGTCTATGTTATCCCTTTGTGGCAATTAATCAGTCTAAGTTCCACCCTCGATCAAAACCATGTTTGTTTCTTGGTTCATCAGATAAACATAAAGGATTCAAATGTTTGGATCCTTGCTCAATTAGAATTCTTATTTCTCGGCATGTTCATTTTGTTGAGAACTCCTTCCCGTTTCAGAGTATGTTTCCTACTGTTCCGCCAACTTCTTTATCAAAACCTATCTCATTCCCAACTGTTTTTGATAATTCCAAGCCTTTTACCTCTCCAGTCCATATCACCCGTTCAGGAGGTACTTCAACAGGGAATAGCTCTAAGGATCACATCCCAAATAAGAGTATTCAAACTCCATCTATTCCACAGCTTCCTCTTTCAAATAGAAGTCTTCAGACTCCTCTACATCAGGAGAATATTTCTACCAATTCTCCTCCGTCAATTGGTAATGTTTCTTCTTCCAACTCTGCGTCCCTTTCGGAACAGGTTACTCCCACTCACCGACCTGTAATCTCCTCTGTCGCTTCTTTTGAACGAGATATTTCATCCCCTGCCTCTTCGACGCTCCATCCAATAATCTTCAAATATCTCCCTCTCAATCACCTACCGTACAATCTCAAACTAATCATATAATTATTTGTTTTAAAACAGGTTCGCTCAAACCACGTATCCTTCCTTCTTTAACAGCTTCTACATGTCCCATTTTATCCGAACCTACTTCTTTTTCTCAAGCTTCTAAAGACCCTCGTTGGATGCAGGTAATGAGTTCTGAATTTGATGCTCTTGTCCAAAATAAAACTTGGACCTTGGTTCCGCCTCCTCCAAATGCAAATATTGTTGGCAACAAATGGGTGTTTCGGATTAAGTATTGTGCAAATGGTTCTGTTGAAAGATATAAAGCTTGTTTAGTGGCTCAAGGTTTTTCACAGCAGCCCGGGGTTGACTATTTTGAGACTTTTGCTCCTGTTGTTAAGCCTAGCACAGTGCATTTGGTCCTATCTTTGGCTCTTCATAATAATTGGGTTCTGCACCAACTTGATGTGTCGAATGCATTCTTACATGGTGAGTTATCCGAGACTGTTTATATGCGTCAACCTACGGGCTTTGAACATCCAGATTACTCCATTTTGTATGCAAGTTGCAATGTGCTTTATATGGTCTTAAACAATCTCTGAGGGCTTGGTTCCATTGTTTTGCTAGTTTCCTTCTTGATCTAGGCTTTTAACAATGTTTTTCGGATAACAACATGTTCATTTTTCACTTGGGAGCTGATTGCGTTATTCTTTTAATTTATGTGGATGATATAGCTGTTTTTGGCTCTTCAAATCCTTAGTATCACAATTCATTTCTTCAATGAGTTCAGAATTCTCAATGAAGGACTTGGGACAACTTCAATACTTCCTTGGCATTGAATTAAAATGCAATTCTTTGGGACTTCTCTTATTGCTGCAGCGTTATATTACTTCGCTTTTTCATCGCTTCAAATTGGAGAAGTGTAAACCTGTGCTAACTCCACTTCACTGTAAGTTCGATTGGAATTCTACTTCTTCTCAGTTGCTTGACGATCCTTCTATTTATCGTCAAATGGTTGGGAGTCTACAATAGTTGTGCTTTACTAGGCCGGATATTCAATTTGCTGTCAATATTGCTTCTAAGTTTCTCCACCAGCCGCGACAATTGAATCTTCAGGCAGTAAAATGCATTTTTCGGTATCTCGCTGGCACAATTGATTGATGTAGAGAAATATAGCAGAAGAAAAGTAAATCGGGAAGACCTTCTGCTAGCCCAAGATCGTTAACTAAGATCGGAAGATTCAACTAAAGAAGAGGAAGCTATAGAAAGGAGAACTTTGAAATGGAATAAGACTCTTGAATTGGCTTGAATGATTTTCAATTGGGTTAACTTGGGTTGATTACAAATGTTCAAGGTCACCCCTATTTATACTTGTCTAGGGATGGTTCTAGATATTATTCTAGATACATCTATAAGAAAAATCTAGTTACTCTTATCTCCTACCACTATTCTAGACTATCATGATATTATTCTAGATACAAAAGGATCTAGATAATTCTACCCTCAACTACATATATCTAAGTGTCTAGAATTTCTAGACATTTCCTAAGTATATATATATCAAAGATATTACAATATAACTTTCTAGAAACTCTTCTAAATATCTATGATATTTATTCTTCCAAAAAATTAACTTTAATTTTTCACACTCTCCCTTAAAGTAATTTTTTGGAAGCTATCCTAAACTTGTCGTGGAAGAACTCAGACGAAGCTTTTGAGCATGCCATGGTGAAGATCTCAACAATATTTTCTCAACACTTCTTCCTTCTTCAAATGATGATGATTTTCTGCTAATAATTGGGCCTCCAAAGAAACATGAATACGTCTTGATAAAATTTTCATCTCTTTTACGGCCAGACTTGACAATATTTCTTTTTGGCCTTTGTGAACCACGTGAATCATCTTCATGCTGAGTTTCACATTCTTGAGTTTCCAGACTCCCCCTTTCTCTTAGCTCATTGACAATTGTGTTATTTGGAGAAGCACCTGAGTCGGTGACGATCTGACCATTAATTTCCTGTGAAGACTCAGCACTATCGTAGGATCCACCACCAGATTCCTTTTTCAGCTCCTCAATGAACTGTTTGCCAGCTTCAGAGCATCCGAGAACCATATTACCTGTCTCTCCATATGAAATTGAGCCTTCAAGGTCAACCTCTTCATTTATTTGACCGTCAGCTTCTCCATCTGCTTCCAGTATTTGATCTGAGCTAGTGATTGACTTTGATATGGCAGATGATTGACCAAAGACTTTAACTTCCACTACAACTCCCTCAATGCTTTCTCTAGAATGGTCACCATTGTCATATATAGTTTCAGAAACTTCATGCTCAGGATCTACTTCAACATCCTCTACGTCCAGACTTGTATTACCAATCTTAGGATCTGCTTCGTTGATTTCCTCGATGGCAGCTGCCACGTCACCAGTCTGAACGTCTTCAGAATCTTCTTGCTTTTTGTTGATGATACCAATGCATTCTTTCTCCACGTGATGGACTGTATTATCTCCTGAATCCACGATCCGGTCTTTTTCGAAATTGAGAGAGGCTAAGGCATCTACTGCTCGAGTCTCAGCTACGAAGCACCTTCCCCAGGCTTCTTCTTCTTCAGCAACTTTCTCAGTTCGAGCCATGTTGCTTTCTTTGGCTCGACAAAATCTTTTTATGTGTCCTACTTCACCACATCGGTAACATTTAATATACTTCTTACCATAATTAGAAGACTCCTCCTTCTTTCTTGGCGAGCTTGAACCCTCTTGGAATTGAGAATATGCCATCTCTCTTGAGCCATTTTGCTTTTGCCTTACTTTAAGATTCCTTCGGTTAGCTGCAAGAGCATTTCTTTCCCCTTCTTTGATCGACACACTAGCCATCTGTTTGGCTAGTAGCTCCTGTGATGACAACAAATTCTCAAACTCCTCCAAGGATGGTTGTTGAGCCCATCCTTGAATTGATGTAACAAAAGGAATATATTCTGACTTCAAACCATGCATGATAATTCTTCTCATTCGTGCTTCAGAGATAGCCTCATTTTTGGTTTAATAATGAGATCTCTGAACATAAGTTCTTAATCTTCAAGAAATATTCGGCAATAGAAAGATTACCTTGAGTGGTGTTCACCAATTCATTCTCCAATATTTGAAGCCAGGCTTCATCTTTCTTGTTGAACAAACAATCAAGGGTCCTCCAAATTTCATGAGCTGATTTGCACCTTATAATATGAAAAAATAAGTTGTGCGAGATGGACCTCTTCTGGATGAACTCCGCCTTCGCATTAATTTGCTTCCACTTCTTGTATGCGCTGCTATTTTCAGGTCCGTCAATAGGAGGACTTGTGTAACTATCATTAACAACATCCCACAAATCCTCTCCCACAAGGTATGACTCCATACATGTCTTCCATACCTTGTAGTTGGACTGATGATTCAACAACTCCATCCCCAGTCCATTAACACGGCCACTTAAATCCATTTAGAGAAATCAGTTGAATCTACCACTAACCCGATCATGAAATAAAATCTAGAAGCCAACTGCGGCTATGGCTCTAATACCATGTAAAGAAATATAGCAAAAGAAAGGTAAATCGGGAAGACCTTCTGCTAGCCCAAGATCGTTAACTAAGATCGGAAGATTCAACTAAAGAAGAGGAAGCTATAGAAAGGAGAACTTTGAAATGGAATAAGACTCTCTTGAATTGGCTTGAATGATTTTCAATTGGGTTAACTTGGGTTGATTACAAATGTTCAAGGTCACCCTTATTTATACTTGTCTAGGGATGGTTCTAGACATTATTCTTGATACATCTATAAGAAAAATCTAGTTACTCTTATCTCCTACCACTATTCTAGACTATCATGATATTATTCTAGATACAAAAGGATCTAGATAATTCTACCCTCAACTACAAATATCTAAGTGTCTAGAATTTCTAGACATTTCCTAAGTATATATATCAAAGATATTACAATATAACTTTCTAGAAACTCTTCTAAATATCTATGATATTTATTCTTCCAAAAAATTAACTTTAATTTTTCACAATTGGGGCTTACAGTTGTATAAAAATTCTTCCTTGTCGTTTACTGTTTTCTCCTACTCTGATTGGGCTGGTTGTTCAGCCACTAGACGATCCACAACTGGCTTTTGTATTTTTGTTGGCTCCAATCTTATCTCTTGGTCGGCAAAGAAACAACCTACTGTTGCGCGCTCAAGTACTGAAGTAGAGTACTGAGCTCTTGCTGTTGCCACTGCTGAAGCTACTTGGCTCTAATATATTCTTCGTGATCTTGGTATTTTTCTTACTTCTCTGGTATCTGCCAAATGTGACAATATTGGAGCCATTCATCTAGCTCACAATCCAGTTTTTCACTCCTGTTCCAAACATGTTGCTTTGGATTATCATTTTGTCCGTGAAAAGATCAGCCATGGTGACTTAGTGGTTTAGCATGTCCATACATCTGAGCAACTTGCTGATCTGTTCACCAAAGTATTGGCATCTACACGTTTTCGTGAGTTAACTTCCAATCTTCACGTTCATTCTTCCCATTCAGATTGAGGGAGGGTGCTAGAGTTTATCCTTATGTATATTAGTTGTAGTAGGATTTTATTTGAGGTTAGTCTGTATTATCCTTATCTACACATATGCTGTAACTTTGTATTATAAATATAAATCCTGAGAGTGAGCAAACTCACGTTTAACCCTTATGTCTTTGTCTTTCATCTCAAATTTTTTGTGCATTGTGTACTTCAAATCTATTAGTACTAAAAAAGTAATTACGATTATGTGTCTAAAATCCCTGTTAAAGAGACGACGACATTTAATATTTGAAAGTAAAGTTATTATTCTTTTCGCCAAGAGCAACACGAAAAGCAGTGGACAAACAAAATAGCTGAAGATAAAAAAAAAAAAAAAAAAAAAGAGAGATAGAGTTGAACTTTTGTATTGATAAGATTAGTAAGATAGAAGTTGAGTTTGAAAAAATCAAGACGTATGAGATGAAGGGATAAATATACCGAGATAATATCTCAAATGGTCACTCAACTATGGCTAGTTTACTCAAAAAGTCACTCAACTTTGTTTTTTTAACCAGAAAGTCATATAATTAGTTCACTCAGAAAGTCACTCATCTTTGTTTTTAAATCACAAAATCACTCAACTATTAGTGTTTCACCTACAAAGTCACCTAGCCTATTTAAGTAATTTTTTAATTAAATTTTATTGACATGAAGTTTTTATTTAAAGCCAAAATTGTAAGAAATAAAAAAAGTAAACATTTTAACTATTTTATTGACCCCACACACTAAAAATATATTGACGAAGACCTTTTATTTACCCTCACTTCCTCCTAAATCATCCTACATGCTAAATCGATAAACCTGCATAGGGTGGGTTTATATGCAATGAAGCCAACGCCAGGATAGAACAATGAATTCTTATGAACAGTGAAATTCATATCTTCTTCGAAACAAAATCTCTCTCATTCACATAACCTCTCTTACACCAAATAGAAGTACTCATGTTTCAAATTTCAATTCCAATTCCAAAATGATTACTGCATTCACCTCGAATCAACACTGAATTTTGAACTGAAGAAATTGGAATGGGAATATGAATTGATACGAATCGAATCACTAAGGAAGTGAAATTTGAGGAGGGAATTAATGGTATGAGCATTGACTTTACTCTCTCTATCCGAATTTTTATGGCACCTTTCAAATTTCGAGAACCAAGCAAGTTTTTTCTTGATCGGAATTTTTTTATATGCCTTTTAAATATTTTCAGTTGTTACTTATTGTGATTTATAACATTTTTACGTAGTTTTTAAATATATATATTTTATTTCAAAAACCTTAAAGCCTCTATATTCGAATTCACCGTCAAAATTTAAGAAAAGGGAAGTTGGGAATCATCCTACATGCTAAATCGATAAGCTTGCTTGGGTCGGTCAATAAAATGATTTTCATTGGTACTTTATTATATTTTACAATTTTGGTTTTAAATAAAAATTTCATGCCAATAACAAATAGGTTGAGTGACTTTGTAGGTGAAACACCAATAACTGAGTGACTTTGTAGATGGAAAACAAAGTTGAATGACTTTCTGAGTGAACTAGCCATAGTTGAGTGACTTTGTGGTTAAAAAACAAAGTTGAGTGACTTTTTGAGTGAACTAATCATAGCTGAGTGACCATCTGAAATATTATCATAATTAAGCGACCATCTGAGATATTATCTCTAAATATACCATCTGTATGACTAGTTTTAGCTATTTGTTCAAGGTACAATGGTTACTATTTTATAATTAAATGGTTCTTGTATCAATGACAGAGGCGGATTCAGGATTTAAATTCTAGGAGTTCGATCTTAAGATTTTTAGTATTGAACCCATTACATTTTTAAAGTTAAGGGTTCATATCTACTATTTATTAGAATTTTAATAATATTTTACACATAAATTTATACTCTGCATTGAAAGTTAATTGAACTCCACTTACTAAGCTAGATACGCCCCTGGAAAAAAAATACAACATCAGTTTAGCAAAAGCAGTAGCAGTTCAGCAAAAAACAACAGCGATTCAGCAAAAACAGCAGTGACTCAGCAAAAAGGAGCTTCGGATCATCAGAAACAACAATAGTTCAGCAAGAAACAGCTTCGATTCAGCAAAAAATAGCAGCAACCAGCAAAAACAACAGCGATTCAGCAAAAATAGTGATTCAGTAAAAAGCAGCTTCGCATCAGCAAAAACAACATCGATTCAGTAAAAACAGCTTAAATTAAGTAAAAATAACTTCTGTTCAACAGAAATAGCTTCAGTTCTACCATCTAAAATGCATGAAAATAGCCTCATGCATCAACTTGTTTTCCCACCTCTCCTCTTCTAACCTACAAAAACAGAGAAATATGATTTAAATTTTATAATGTAAAATAGACCTTCAATTCAAATATTATACATAATGCTATTACCGGTAGTTTTTCAGGAGCTGATGATGTAGTTAATTCCCAAAAGGTACACTCGTTAACATTACTCTCCCCACATAGTTATTAAACTTGTAAGTTCGCAAGTTATGACTAGGCTTATGACAAACGCTAGAGTTAACAGATGTTTGTTTCCTTCTCATTTTTGTTCTACTTGCTCCAACTTCACAAAATTCCTTCTTTTTTTTTTCCTCAAGTTTTGCTTTCTTCCTCTCTTTTGTTTCACAATCAACGGAGGCAAAGGAGGAATTTAATCGGATTTAGGCCACAATTGCGATCCATTAATTGGAAGAATAGCACGTTCATACATCCTCCTGTATGTTTCCACCTTATAACAATCATTGATATAGTTAATAACGTCATCATTTTTATCCCAGTTGCTGAAATGGCATGCTTGCAAGGGTATTCAGTTATAGCCCACTTCCTACAACTACATTGTCGATTGTAGAGGTCTACTATCCAATTATTACCTTTGATTGCTCCAAGGATTTCATAGTTCCACTGAATTGATTTCCGAGGAACAAATTCTACAACAGCTTTCTCATTATCGTGCAAAAGATTCTTGATCCTAGGGCAAACATCACCCAAAATCCATCTCTCTCCTTTATCCCTATTAGCTTGCATCTGAGCCATCAATAGATATCTTAATTTCTCCAACAATGTTATAATTGGTTTATCTCGAGCCTCAAGTATCATGCTATTAAAACATTCACACATGTTATTCAACAAGATATCACTCTTAGCATTTGGAGTGAAATGCGATCATGACCATTCATTGGGTGCTTTGTCACTTAACCAAGAAGCTGTTTCTGCATATAAATTGAAAATTTCAAGCATGATAACATTAAAGAACTTCTCTGTTGTAGTTTTTGCAGCAGCCCAAAGTGCACTCTTCAAGGAGGAGCTGCTATACCTAGCCTTCCTAAAATTGCTATTAAGGTGTCTCACATATAACCTATGGCTAACAAAAAGCAACACGTCCTTAAATGCTTCAATAAGACCTTTTTGTGTATCTGACATGAAGGTCCAACCACCGCGTTCATCAATCTCCAAATCAGCAGCTAAGTAGATCAAAAATCATGACCATGTCTCATGTGCAGGGGCTGACCCACGTGGCTCTCTATGAGTGCTCAAGCACCCATTGCTTTGACTCGAAATTCATATTTTTACACAGACAACTGGTAAACCAGGTAAACCAGGAACAAATACTAGACATAAGCACCCATAGACAGAAGATGACTCGAGGGTGCTTTGGTTTTAAGGCGGATATAGGAGCTCATTCTTCAATGAGAATGCAGGATCGAATCCGACTTAACCTTTCTTTTGTCATTTTCTGCTAATGCCTTCTTCCTCCCTTGCTTTGTCTTTATTTGTTTTCGTCTTTTATTTTCCTTTCCAATTTCCATATTCATTCTTTTTCATAATAGAATTGTTTTTTTTTTCCCTTCGTTTCCCTTCCTTGTTTTCTTTATTTGCCTTTTCTTTTTCTTCTTCCACTCCCCCTAAAATTATTTTCCCCAAATAGAGAAAACTGCTTTTTCCGCAATAATAAAACTAAACTAATTCTCCCCCAGAGCTTCTTTTTTTAGCAAAAATTCAAAAACTTTCTCTTCTTTTCTCATTTAGTCTCAACAATTTGGCTTTCTTGCCAAGATAATTGCCCCTATTCATTTTCTTTTGTATGACTTCTGACATAGACTAGCTAATTGGATATAGCTTAAAATTATTTTGTGTAAATAAATAGAAAATTTCAATTTATTTTCAACCTAAAGCTAATAATTTTTCGTAGAATTTGATTTTAAAAATAAATCTAGGGAAAGCAATGATGATATAATATATTAGCTATCGTTTACAAATACTGAGGATAAAATAAATAAATGATAATATTGTAGTTTACTTGTTAAAATATTTTTCTAGTCAAATTTTAATTAGTCGTACATTTATACGTTGTGCTCGCAACAACTTTAGTTAGCCCGCCTATTGAGCAGCCACGACTTCAATATCCTAGATCCGCCAAATGCTCATGTGATTCCTTTTCAACAACTGCATATGCAAACGGAAATATGTTATTATTAGCATCTATTCCAACCACAGCTAACAACTGAGTTCCATACATCGGACCCTTTAACCAACAACCATCTACACCCACAAGCTTTCTACAACTTGCCTTGAATCCCTCCTTACAAGCACCAAAACATATGTATATTCTCTGAAATCTGTGTGACTTGTTAGGAATTTCATCTTCTGTTAATTTCACAAAAATAGATCTACCAGGATTTGTCCTTTCAATCTCATTGCAGTAGTCCCACAACATAGAAAATTGATCTTTAATATCACCATCAAGTAATGCAGTAGCCTTTCTTTTAGCTCTTCTAGCTTGATTTGTACTAACATGAGCTTTCAGTTGCCGACTGACGGTATCTCTGAATTCAGATGCTTTCCAATTCTTATTTGAACTAATTTCATCAAGATATCTCCTTGCAATGAAGGAGATGTGATCTTCTTGTTACGATGATGCCAACTTTTATAACTATGCACTAGATTATAAGTTTTTATTTAAAATCCTTTGTCTCCCTGTGCATTCTTGACGCCATGGTTTCCCATTTACAATTTGAGTGTATGCATTCAGCTCTCATTTATGGTAGGAGTAATATGTAAAAAGGAACTATGTATTTGGCGTCTAAAATAAGTTAAATTTATTAAGAGTTCAGAGAAGTTCATTGAACCACATTATGTTCACGAATGTAAAAGCCAAATACTAGGAGTCACAATTTAGATAATTAAAAAAAAAAAAAAGGTAATGCATATGCGGCCCCCTAAACTTGTCTCTTTTTTCCATTTTGACACCTCAACTAAGTGTTGTTTTTATTGAACCCCTGAACTTGGCCTCGAGTGTGTCTATCAAATACAATCCGACTTACGTAACATATATGGTAAGTTTCATATTTTTTACTCAAGTATGTTTGGTACAAGACCCTACAAAGCACAATAACTGAAATTAAAACTAAAAATAACTAAAAATCAAAACATATTTTACAAAGAGAATCAAGAATTCACATATGAATACATCATCTTACAGGCATAGCATTATCTTTATCAACATAGTCAAATTCCATACATATATTAGCTTAACTTTCAAGGATACATCATGTGAGATGCTAAGTAAGTCTGATTGTGTTTGATAGACACACTTGAAGCCAAGTTCAGGGATTCAATATAAACAACACTTAGTTGAAATGCCAAAATGGAAAAAGGTGCAAATTTAAGGGGCCGCATATGCATTAAGCCAAAAAAAAAAAAAAAAAATTGTTGTGCGTAAACAAACTAAAAAAAATAGGAATTAACGACAGAAAATTTTTGTAGCTATAAAGAGAAAGTCTATCTCTAATCCTATTTAGCGTCGGATTAGCAATAAACTATTAAAAAATTCAGTTAATTACGAGCAATTTCGCGATGGATTAGAGATAAAATTTGTAGCTAATTTTATTTTCTCGTTGGATGGACTGGCTAATAAACATTAGTGTATACTGAGGCGGTTAAAAAATAACCTAGACCAACGATTGCTACCGAAATATGCAGCTTGTTGGCTTTAGTCGGGTACTAAAGACGTTTCCTGGAGCTGGAGAGTTTCCCTAGATTAATAGAAGAGTTTTTTTAAGCTCACGGAATATTTTACCATGGCAGTACCAATGATTATTATTATTATTATTATTATTATTATTATTATTATTATTATTATCCACCCTGGATTTCACCCTCCCCCGGTGGTGGGAGATTTGGCATACATAGACCCCTACCGTGTATATAAATAAAGAAAATGCGAGTATAGTAGAGGGGTATTCCTCATTGGCGTCAGCATTGCATGAGCCTGATGTGGTTATATACATATACTGTGATATATCTCAAGTTAAGTTCAAATGTGTATTTGATGAAGCATGGTAAGATGATTTATACTATCCTTAATCAGATAAGCTAAGTAACATGAACAAAATTACCTCACTCACGATTTAGAAATAACCGTTGGTTGTTTTCCTTGAAATATGACATTATTATTCACTATATGAACCTATAAGAAGTTTCAAATCAAGAAACGAAATGCAGATACTCAAAATAAGGGATTGAAATGTTGTGGATACAGTAATGTGTAGGCTATTTTTCTATGAGGCTTTGCAAGTCCTTAAAAGACAAAATTAACATTTAGTCCTGCATCACGCTATATTACACGCGTCAAATAATTGGTTGCATTGATATCACACCACTTGATTCCAAATAAAGAATTTACTTTTACTATTATACACTCCTATAAGAGAGGATCTCAAAATTTTGTGGTGCTCACATGAATTTTTTTTGTCCATTTTATTCCTAACTAAAGTTTTAATTACCTTGCAAGTTATCATTCAATTTGGTAAATCTGAACAACTATATGGGTTTTCTTAAATGCTACAAATAGTGATGATGTGGAAAAGGTGATAATGACACCACAAAATATCTAGTTATTCAATCAAATTCAAAATTAATCCAAAAGTTATTATCTTTCTTTTATGTGGAAATGATTATTAAATTTGTTTCAAATTATTTTTTTCCCTATGAAATTTACTAAGACAAGTGAAAACGTTATCGTGATGTTCCCTTCTACCTTAGTACAGGCTTAATTATTAAATTAAAATTATTTTTTATATATAACTAAAAATGTTTGAAAAAAATAATTCAAAAATGCATTTAAGTTCTCCGAATAATTATAATAATAAATAATTCGAAACGAGAGTGATTTTTTCACATTTTTGGATATTGGAATGTTTTACAAAAGATGAGATAATCAACGTTTTATATTATTTAGGACAACTGATTAGTTAGGCGTATACTAAAACTACATCGTTTAAGAAATTATAATATAGATTTCTTTAAAAGATAAAATAAATTAAATTAAGAAAAATTTAAAAATAAATAATTCTTAACATGTTTTTTTAAGCACAAAAAGTAAGAAAAACAAATAATTTATTAAGTTTCCAATTTCTTTCGTCCTTTCAATAATTTTAATTATTAAATTTTAAATGCTATCCTTATAAGTTTATTTCATTGATGTTTATCATTCAACAATTTGTAGCATTAAATATTTTGATATTACTTGAATAACGTGATTATTTTTTCTTTCAAAAAATGGGTTAACCAATATTAGTTTAATTGAGAATAAAATAATTACGTTAATCCAACATAAGTTAAAACTCAGTTTGAATCATTAGAAACTTTAATCTTAAAAAATTTCAGTTAAATAAAAAGAGAAGAGCTTTGGTGCATGCATTTGTTTGGAAATAAAAAGGAAGTAAAGTTATTTTCTACCTTACAAATATTTTTATATAATTAGTATTCTAGAAACATTGGGAATTATTGAATAACCTTTACAACAGATATAATATTAAAAAAACAAAATGAAAAGCTAGAATAACAAACAAACAAACAAAAAACACAAAAAGTTACAAATATAAACTTTAATGTCGTTTGGGCCCAAGCTAATGCACTAGTCTATATAATACTACTAAATGATGGAAGCCCGTGCTAGCACGGGCCCAACATAAAAAATAATACCATATTTTTTTTAGATTGTCTAAAAAATAATGATATATTTTTATATTTAGAAATCATTTAACTTGAAATTTACCTTTTACCTTTAATGAAATAATTTAAATTTACACAAATATCTATGACTTGTTTTAGACTACAAGTTTCAAAGATCTTTTTTTTTTTTTTTAAACTTCGTGCCTAATCAAATTATGTCACATAAATTAGGATAGAGAGAGTACCTTTTAGTAATACAATTATGGAATTTTTATTACAGAAAGTATTATAATTCAATTAATTGAAAATATCAATAAATTATTTTTATTAGTAAAACTCCCATATATGATTTTTCTGATTTGATTCTCCAATTGAAAGATTTGAAATACACCTTCTCCTATCGAGTTTCATGCCATCATCTCTTTCTACTCAACAACACTGAAAAGCGCTTTCATGTGTCAGCATCTGTTGTAGTCTTAAATTTTTAAGTATTGACCAACTTCATCATTTTAAGAAAATATGTGTATACGTTTCTTGACCGTTTATATTTCATCTTCTCGATGTTATTCCTCATTATTTGTGTGAGACGTATGTGTCTAAACTTATACCTTTGGTATAAGTTTTAAATCTTTTGGTTTTATGACATCTTTAGCGGTTTTTGTATTCAATTTAAATAGTTATTTCTTTGTCTTGAATTTCTCTTCTTTAAATTTTCTCTAAGCGTACCTTTACCATTTTCTGAACTTATTATCATTATTTAAATGTCCTATTTTTTCTTCTTCACGTGGACCCCATCTTATTATTATTATTATTATTATTATTATTTTGCAATTGTCTCCTAATTCTTCACTTAGACCACCACCTTAACTTTTTTTATCTCTACTATTATGGAAGCATGGGCTCCAACTTAGATTTGTTTTTTTTAATTTCTAATATTATAGAAAAGTGGACCCCAACTTAAATTTTTTTTAAAAAAATTCTACTATTATAGAAGAGTGGGCCCCACCCTTTTTTAAAAAAAAAATTTATTATTATAGAAGACCGTTTATATTTCGTCTTCTTGATGTTATTCCTCATTTATTGGTGTGAGACGTATATGTCTAAACTTATACCCAAAGATATAAGTTTTAAATCTTTTGTTTTATGACTTCTGCTAGTTTTTGTTCAATTTAAATCGTTATTTTTTTCCCCGAACTTCTCTTCTTTACATTTTCTCTAAGCGTCTTTTACTATTTTCTCGAACTTATTATCATTATTTAAATATCCTATTTTTTTTTATTCTTACATTATCCTCCTACTTATTCACGTGGACTAACCTTATTTTTTTTTTTTTTTTTCGTAATCGTGCTTAATTCTTCACGCGGACCCCACTTTAATTTTTTTAAATCTCTACTATTATAGAAGAGTGGGTCCCACCTTAAATTTGTCTTTTTTTCATTCCTACTATTATAGAAGGTTTGGCCCTACCTTAATTTTTTTTAATATAATTTTTTTACTATTAAAGAAGAGTGGGGCCCGTCTTATTTTTTTATTTTATTTTTTTAGAAATTGAGTGACGGACGGCGATCCTATATAGAAACTCATGTTTCTATATAGTTTTAGAAATTGAGTGACCCACTTGTTTCTATATAGTTAAAATATTTCAGTGTTGATTTTAGGAAGCCAGACCGCTTGAAGTCAACTACTCTACCCTAATCTGGATTAATTATAAGAATTCAGATGCATGCACGAAAAGCGTCATCTTTGGCTAGCTACGGACACTTCATGCCTTTTTTTTTTCTTTCTATTTTCACCGTTCGATTTTATAAGATAATATTTCTTTAAATGTTATATTTTTATTATTCGAAAGTAATTTAATTTTAAACTTTCATTTTAACTTTAACATGTTTTATTGTCAAATAATATCTTTAAAACATGAGTTTAAGTAATATGTAATACATATCTGTCTAAATAATTTTTATACTATAAGACCTTCTTAAAGACCTGTTGTAACAGATTACTTATTTCAAGATTTCAAATCTCATATTTTAAAGAGGTTTATCTGTACATATCCTTTAAATAACCAAATAATGTAAAAATTTATTTACACTGGCAATATATGAAACTTAAACTCTCTTAAAACATTAAAACATAAGTTTAAAAGTCTGTATTAATTTTTCTTAAACGTCTATTTAGGGGTGTACATGGACTGGGTTGGTTCGGATTTTTTAAAAACCAAACCAAACCAATTGTGTCAGGTTTTTAAATTATACACCAAACCAAACCAATAAAACCTCGGGTTTTCTCGGATTATTCGATTTTCTTGGATTTTTCGGGTTTTTTTTCGGAATAGTCTTGATACAAAATATATAACTTTTACTTCAAATATTTCTTTAGTCCTAATAAGGTAAAACTATATAATTATGGTGTTTCTTAAAAAAATAACACAAAATGTGAAAAGAGTGATGATATTGTATTAAAATATTTAGTAAAAGCTAATAAAATAGGTTAAAATAAATATTGCTAATTAACAAGCATAAAGAAAATGACCATAATCTAAAAATACTAAGTCATGCTAAAATAAGTACGGCTAATGACAAAGAAAAAAAAAATTAAGTTATGTATTTTCACTCTCTAAATCAATTATGCAAAACTAAAGAATAAATATCTAACATTATTGTCATTCCTAGTAGTAAATTGAATTTCTTTTGTTACATTAGTATTGAGTTGGTTTTGGTTGGGACTTTATTTGAGTTACGAACATCCATAGAATATAAAACATATTGACATTCAAAATTCTAAGTTCAAGCTTGTAATAGATAAAAAACTACAAAAAAATTATAAATTACATTACAAATAAATTAAAAATTGAATACATGTATTGTCGGGTTGGTTTGGTTCGGTTTGACTTTTTTTAGTTAAAACCAAACCAAACCAATTATGGACGGGGTTTTTTTTTTCAATACCAAACCACTATTCGGGTTTTTTTCTCGATTTGACTCGGTTTATCAGTTTGGTATGGTTTGTCGGTTTACTTTGTACACCCCTACTTCTATGTAGTTAAATTATTACTCCACATTAAATCAAAACGGTAAGTATTTCAGGACGCGTTGTACTATCTATTTTTAATTCATAACTCGGCATAAATTCTCCATTCCCTAGCGAATCTACCAAAAGAGAAGATAAAAATTCGACGATAAAAATGGTTCAAAGAGCTAAGAGGGCATTGGGATGCTGTTAGCCAAGAAGATACTCCCTCCGTCCCATGATAAGTGTCCCCTTAGCCAAAAACATGCATATTAAGAAACCAATAATGCAATGTGAAGTTTACTTAACTACCCCTATATGATAAAAATAAATTATATTTTCCTCTTGATTAGAGCATGCACAAGTAGTTAACCTTTGACATTGGGAATTCAACAATACCAAGTTATTATGTGGCTTTTTAAATCATAATTTAGATGTTACTTTAACTTGTCAGTTTTTGTCTAAGGGTAGAGTTGGAAAAAACTGCCAATTTATGTCTTGGTTTCCAAAGTCCTAAGGTGACATTTATTATGGGACAATTTTTTTTTTAGCTAAGATGACACTTATTATGAAACGGAGGGAGGGTGTGTGTGTGTATATATATGTATACATATATGCATATACATATATAAACTTCTACTTTTCTTGGACTTCTCAACTTTTCCAGTTTAGTACTCCTTCAATTATAGATCAAAGATAAGGTCTATTTACATATCAAAGTTAAACTCACTGTAAGTTTGATTTCGTTAACCCTAATTTCAGTCATCATATGTGTAAATGAGTGTAAATGAGGTATGTATAAAAAAATAAAAATAAAACGGATACCGCAGATTAAATGAATGTTTCAAAACAAACTGAGCGTAAATTTTTTACAAATTAATTAGCTTGATGTAGTATATAGTTATAGACAAAGACCATTCACCAACCAGTTCCATGTAAATCGTCCATAAATGTAAGAGTACTCTTCATCTTCATGTCTAAAATATTCATTAAACAAAGTAACAAGTCTTGCGTAAATCCTCTATTCTATGTTTTAAAAATTAAGTAGCACTTAGTCTGCTACATTTTTTGAACTTGTCAACTTTTCCAGTTTAGTACTTCAATTATAGATCAAAGATAATGTTTATTTACACATAAAAGTCAACCCTTTTCTCTCTCTTTCTCTGCATATAAAAACTAAATTATCTACATTTAAAATATTACTATTACAATACAGGATGATGCTTAACACTACTTTCCCTTACCTCAACATGTCATATATATACAAAACTGCAATCACAAAAGAACAAAAACAAAACTAAGTCTACTTCAACTCCCCAACTAACTCACCTCTCAAAATTTCCTCTCTCCATCTCAGCTAAAAAATGTCGGTATCGGAGACGAGGAGGTCTCCGGTGACATTATCGGAGACGAGGTCTCCGATGCCGCTGTTGTTCCGACGAC
Organism: Lycium ferocissimum; assembly: GCF_029784015.1. NCBI lineage: Eukaryota > Viridiplantae > Streptophyta > Magnoliopsida > Solanales > Solanaceae > Lycium > Lycium ferocissimum. The sequence continues at coordinate 17,253,521 of NC_081351.1, forward strand.
ATTCGAGTGGAGAAATAAGAAACTTAGCTTCACTTTCAAGCAGTTTGTTGCCAGCTTTTGGAACTGTGATGGGTGAAAGTTCTGTTAGGCTTAAGAGATTTGTTATTGCTCCTTATGATCGTAGATACAGGTACGTAATCTCTCTATCCCAATTTATGTGAGGGGGTTAGAAGTAGGAGGCTCAACATTTAGTTTTGATTATAAATCCGAGTATAGATTTTTCAAATTTCGTAAAATAAAATTTACATACTTAAAACTACACGAAAACTACTACAATTCGACGTAGTTAATGATTCAAAATATTATAAAAAAGTTTGAGAAAATTATTATCAAAGATCAAACTGCTTGATCCTTGAAACGATTCAATTTGAACATCAAAAGGTGATTAATCAAGCCGCACAACAAAATCTTCCTACAAGCCTTACAAGGAGGTCTACGAACTCTGAATAGTTATTTGGACAACGAGTAGGCCTTAGTGATCCAACCGTGCCGAGTGAAAGGGTCGTTGCTCAACGAATAAAATTTACACTAGGAATAATAGGCTGATCTTTCCGAGATCAAGTTGGCATCAAAGAAAAGGTTTGACACCTCAATGTCGGCTCTTCTTCATCCAGGGTTATAGTATGTTTCAAGGGTTGGGTTGTTCGTCCATTAAAGCGCTACATCGTATCATCAGAGTTAAGTCTAATCGCAAATAGGCCATGAAAGGGGAAAAAAAAATAGTGGAAGAAGAAAAAAGGGGGGTTGTAGCAAGGGCCTTTAATTGAATCTCCTGTTCTAAAACATTATACTTATTAATCGAGTGAAAAATAAATTTTAGATTATAAATTCAAGTCACAGATGTAACACTTTTTAATTGTTTTATGTAAAATCTTGGCTTCACCGCGTAAGAAGGGGGTTGACACCATTTGAGTTTTGCATGTGGTAGTTAGAAATCAGAACTAATCTGACTATTTAGGGACATGTTATAAGCCTAAATCTAAGGGCCTTTAATGAAGGCTAGCTGAGCAGTGTTTTGACTTTATGTTGATTAAAAACCATGTTCAACGGATCTCATGGAGTCTTTTCACACTTTATTGGTTCAGCAGACAAAACTTACTTCTTGTTCAAGTTTCCATTTTCAGAAGTAGAGAGATCACAATTATTCTAGTCCATATATTTCAATTTATGAAATCTTACTTTTGTTTTTAATACTCCCTTCGTTCATGTTTACTAATCCATGTTTGACTTGGTACGCTCCTTAAAAATTAATACAATGAAATGGTAAGTTTACTAATCACTCCTAATTATTCTATATTGGGAAATGAATTGAAATAATTAAGGGTAAAGTAGATAAAAATTGTAAACTATATCTTGATTTTTCAATCTGAATATACTTTTAGCATAGTGGACAATTAAAACTAGACTGGCGGGGGGGGGGGGTATGTTTTAAAAATAATATTGTTTTCTATATTTAGTAATTCTTTAATTCTAACATCAATATCTTTTATACTTTCTTGACACGCTAAACAATCAAACTAAAACACATAAAATAAAAATTTAGTTAGCATAATTCAAAAGTTTTTTCTTTTTCTTTTCGTATACACCGGCAGTGTCACCATTATATGTTGCTATTTTTTCAAGATTGTAAATTTCACTTTTTTTTTTTTGAAAGATTACTTGTAATATTAAATAATCTGAATATGAAAGAAATTATACTATATATATATATATATATATATATATATATATATATATATATATATATATATATATATATATAAAAAATTAAAACTCTTACTCTATTTTTTTTTCCTTGTAAAGGGGAGGGGGAACACGCTCCTTACTGATCGAAGGGTCCACTGTAAGACTGTCGGTACATTTACTTCCAGAATAAATTAAGTTATATATAGGGAGCTTAAAAAGATTAAGGGCCTGTTTGGAAAGCCACCTGGTAATTGGAATTGGTGTAATTACTAGGGTAGTAATTACACAGCCTAGTAATTATACAGTAGTGTAATTACAACGATCTGTTTATTTGTCATAACGTAATTACAGTATAATTACAAGCGCACTGCTTGATTGCACAAGTGTAATTACACAGTTAGTTTAATTTTAAAATAAAATTTAATTATAAAAAATGTAAAATTAATATTTAAAAAATATTTACCTTTATAAATGATATTAAATTATTTTTTTAATAACACATTGTTTCTTGAAAATATATTAATTAATAATCATGTATTTGTAACTAATATTGCAAAAATAGTTGATATATATTTTCAAATTCATAATATTTAATTTTAATTAATTATAAAACATAAAAGAAGATTTTTTTTTTTGTGAGAACATCATGGATTGAGTGTTTGACAAAAAAATAATATTTATAAATATAATGCCACAACATTATTCAAATGTTTGACATAAAAAATCCATCAAATGTAAGTGAAAAATAAACAACATGCAATGTGGAAGCAAATAACTTAAAATTGAAAATATAACCTAAATTCAAAATCTAAAAGAAAAATTTAACACAATACTTTTATGTCAAATTCCAAGATTACTTAAGTAAGTTCCAATGTAACTTAAGTAAATATTTCAAAAGAAAGGGAAAATATAAGTCTATAACCTCATTCATAACGAAATTCTACTTTAATAACGTTACTTTTTATATGCCAAGTTTGTTAATGACTCCTTTTTTCCTAATATCAAGAGGTGTAGTTTCAAAAATTAGAATAATATATGCTAAATGAATAAAATAAAATAAAAACGAACAATTACATGGAACCACAAGAAGTAAAGGTTGGGAATGAGAAGAAAGGAAATGAAAAATAAATAATATAAAAAGAAAAATATATTTTAAAAAATAAAAATAATTAAAAAGTAAAAATAAAAAGAAATTATAATAATAGAAATAAAAAATACATTTTAAAAAATAAAAAAGAATTTAAAAGTAAAAATAAAAAGAAATTAAACTAAACAAAAGAAACAAACTAAAAAGTAACCCCGTAATTACACCCAATTCTCAACCCCACCCCCCCCCCCCCCCCCTATAATCGAAGAGTGTAATTACACCTCTCGCTTACACCTAATTCCCACCTAACCGTGCAGAATTACTTCGATCAAACAGACAGTAGCAAACCGCGTAATTACATCCAATTACACTCAATTTCAATTACCTAGGTGGCTTTCCAAACAGGCCTTAAGGAAGTTTTGATCAGCTATTAACAGGGACAAAAGAGATGGTTAGTAGATTTTTTTTTTTTTTTTTTTTTTTTGAACCAACGAAATTTCGTAAAATAAAATGCAGGAAAGTAAATTGTCTGTACAGAACTGAGATTGATCTAAACGATTCTATCTCTAAAATATCATTGTTTAAATACGGGGTTCAAACAAGACACGAGATTTCTGGAATATCGGAAGCGAGGGTTCAAATCTAAGTTGAGGCTGAATGCCACTTTTGTAACACTGTATTCATCTTTTTTCTTTCTTTTTGATGTTGACCTTTTGCTGATCATTTTTTTAGTTTATTTGTTATTACTTTTTCTATTTCTGGTATATAATTCATTTCTTCTTTCTTTTCAATGTTGAACTTTTGCTGATAATTTTTTTCAGTTTATTTGTTTACTTTTTCTATTTCTTGTATATAATTCATTAGGACAAAAAACTTTGGCTTCCAGAAAACTTCAAAGCGTAAGTATTTGTAACGGTCATCAATGATATTATTATTTATCATTGAAAATATGAAAAGTCGTCAATTCTTAGTGACTAGAAGTCTTTTTTGTTTTTAGTAATAATATTAACTATAGTTTTCAATGACTTGTGACTAGTGTTTTCACGTCCAAATAGATGTGAATTTATATTGAAAAAGTGAGCACCCACGGCCTTAAAATCCTGGGTCCGACACTGGACGGGGAGAATATTAATGATACAGTGACATTCATGAACTAGATATTTTTTCTTTACTTTTTTTTTTCTTTTTTTTAACCTATATATGGCAAAATGTAGATTGTGGCAAACATTTCTGGTGATACTTGTGGTGTACTCAGCATGGGCATCTCCTTTTGAGCTTGCATTCAACAAAGCATCGACTGGAGCACTGTTGCCTGTTGATTTATTGGTCGACGCCTTCTTTGCTATTGACATTATTCTCACTTTCTTCGTTGCATACTTGGACAAATCTACTTACTTGCTTGTTGAAGAGCACAAGAAAATTGCTTTCAGGTATCCTCTCTATATATCTACCTTCATTTGGTTCCAATACTTGAAAATCTTCTCTTATTTTTTACACGCATGTTAATTAGTAAAGGGTTTTTATGCCTCAATAGGATTAGTAAGGTAAGGTCTAGCCTCCTTGTTTGTACTTTTTCCTTTGAGTTTCTCTTTCATTATATAAATAAAAAACTAGCCCTAGACACTTCCCCTAGTGGATTTGTTTTTCTAAAAAAAAATACCTGAAAAGTTTTTAACATGACAATATGTTTTCAAGTGCTCGCATTTTATTTTTATAAGTTTTAGTGATAATTTTCTATGTAATTGCGGAATTAACTGTTCTATAACAGAGAATTAAAGAGAAATGAAGAACAGTTTAACCTAATCTAACATTTTGATTGAGAGAAGAAGAGGGAAGAAGCTTCGGATTTTTATTTCTTAAACTGAATGCAAAATTACATGACAGTGTATATTTATACAGCTGTTAACCGACTCCATCTGTCAACTCTCTAGCAGTCATTTGACTAGCACATGACTGTAACTAACTGCTCAACTACTGTGCTTAACAACCAACTTAACTAATACTCTAACTTCCATTACTTCCCCTCAAGCTGGAGAGTGGTACACATCTAACACTCCCAACTTGGATAATAGTTGATGATGCTGACCTGCTCCAAGTCATTTAGTCAGGACATCTGCCAACTGCAAAGTAGTGTTAAGATATTATGGTTTGATCAAAGCCTGACTTCGCTGTTTCTATGATAAAATGGCAGTTGATTTCTATATGCTTTGTTGTCTCATGGAACATGGGATTACTAGAAATTTGGATGGCTACCTTGCTGTCACAAAACAAGCTAACGGGCCTCTCAACATGAACATCAAGGTCCTGTAACAAACCAGTAATCCAAATCAACTCTGCTACAGTTGCTGTCATGCTTCTACTCAGCTTCTGCTGAGCTTCTACTGATAGTTGGTTGCTTCTTTGACTTCCAAGATATGAGTTACTCTCCTAGTTTGATAACATAACCAGTAACAGACCTTCTAGTGTTTGGGCATGCAGCCGAATTAGAGTCACAATAACCTGTTAACTGACTAACATTACCTCTTTTAAGCATAATTCCCATTCCTGGTGACTTTTTTACATATTTAACTATCCTTAAAGCAGCCTCCCAATGTGACACCTTAGGATGCAGCATGAATTGACTCAGCAGCTGCACCCCAAAGCATATATCAAGCCTGGTGATAGTAAAATAGAGTAACTTGCCCACAAGTTTCTGGTAACTTGTGACATCTTTTAACTCAAAGATCTACTTTCTCCCCAACTAGCTTAGCATCTTCTATATCTTCCCCTTGTTTGTTCTGCTGATCATACTCTGGTGTGGTAAGCTTGAGATTGATTTCTAGAGGTATGCTGACAGACTTGGCTCCACTGAGTCCAACCTCAGATATCAACTGTAAAGCATACTTTCTCTGATTAAAAAAAATACCCTCTTTGGATTTTAATACTTCATTACCTGGAAAATATCTAAGATAACCCAAATCCTTTATCATAAAGTGCTGATTTAGAGTCCCTTTAGCCTCATCAATCAGGTACATGTTATTGCCAGTAATTAATAGATCATCCACATAGACTAAGATAAGCACCAAGGCATCCTTGTGCTTCTTTGTGAATAAGGAACTATCATGCATGTTCTGACAGTATCCAGTATTAAGCAAAGCATAAGTGAGCTTAATATTCCACTGTCTTAATGCTTGTTTAAGTTCATAAAGTGATTTAAGCAACTTGCAAACTTTATACTCCCCCTATCTGTTAAAACCCTGAGGCAACTCCATAAACACATCTTCAAAGATATCACCTTGTAAAAAGGCATTGTTAACATCCATTTGAAACAAGTTTCAACCTTAAGAATCTGCTACACTGATAACAGTCCTCACAGTTAGCATTTTGGCAACTGGAGAAAATGTTTCATGGCAGTCCAACCCTTCCTTCTGGTTGTAGCTCTTAGCTACCAACCTAGCTTTGAATCTTTCTACTTCACCTGAAGCCTTATATTTTATTTTGTATACCCACTTTGAACCAATTGGTTTCTTTCCAGCAGGTAAATCTACCACCTCCCATGTATGATTTTCTTCCAAGCCTTGAATCTCCTTTTGCATTGCTTCTATCCACTGAGGATCCTGTGCTGCCTCTTTGTAGGATTAGGGCTCAAGCAAGGCTAAGAATGAACTCACATAGGCTTGATAGTTATTGGATAAATGAGCATAGGAAATATGGTCTGTAATGGAGTATAAACTGGACTTTGTAGGAATTATATAGTCTTTGGTCCATATGGGAGGTGTAACGGTACTGCCAGTCTTTCTAGTTGTAACAGGAAGAACAACATGGGTCAAATTTGGTGTAGGAACGACATGTTGTGGCTGATCATCAGGTAAGACTGAATCATCCACCTCAATATCCAATAGTACATTAATAGGTGGTTCAGTTGTAACTGGTGCAGGTGCAATGTCTGTACAAGAAGTGCTTGAAAAAGTTTGAGTAGGAATGGTTATGTGATAAGGAGGAGGTGATAAAATAGGTGTGTTTGTGATATTTGGGACATGGCCTTTAAAAAGGAATAAGTGTTCCTTAAAGGTCACATCTCTGCATACAAAGAAAGTTTTATTCTCCAGACCATACAATTTATAACCCTTTTGAGTTTTTGAAAAACCAATTAATACAGCAGCCTTGGCTCTAGCAACAAGTTTATCACTTTTAGGAAAGACACTAGCAAAACTTACACAACCAAACACCCTCAAATGATCCAGTTTAGGGCACTTCCCATATAACAATTCATATGGTGATTTACCATGTAGAACAGGACTAAGAACTCTATTTATCAAGTAATTAAACTGCAGTCGTAATGCACTCTCCCCAAAATCTAGTTGGAATATTAGACTATAGTTTAAGTGCTCTAGCCATTTCTAGGATATTTCTATGCTTCCTTTCCACCACCCCATTTTGTTGTGGGGTGTATGGACAGCTGCTTTGGTGAATCATGTCAAAGTTATTCAAAAGTTCAGTACCACTGTCAGATCTCAGAATTTTTATTGATGATTCAAACTGATTACAAACCATTGTGATAAAATTCTTCAGTACTAGTACTACCACCTTCACTTTAGACTGCAAGAAATTCACCCAAGTATGTCTACTAAAATCATCAACTACAGTCACAAAATAATACTTTCTATCATGTGTGAGATGCTTAATTATGAGGTCCCCATACATCTAAATATTCTAGTTGATTTGATACTACTAGTTGGAAAGGGTAACCTGCACTGTTTTGCCAAAGGGCATATCAAACAGTCATGCTGAGTGTCCTGATCCACTTTATTCTTCAAGTTAGGAATGTGCTACATAACTCCCATTGAGGTGTGTCCTAGTCTCATATGCCAAATTTGTTGATTCTCCTTATTCTTTAGTACTGCTCCAGCTCTTGGTGTAATTTATTTCTTCAAGATATAAAGCCCTTAAGACTCTTTACCAATCCCAATCAACTTCCCAGTAAAGAGTTCCTGCAACACACATAAATCAGGATAGAAAATAATTGTACATTTAAGCTCCTTTGGCAACTTTGACATTGAAAGTAAGTTGAACTTGAAATCTGGCACATGTAGGACATTTTTCAGAGAAAATCTTCCTAAAATTTATGCAATTCTTGTATTTGCTATCTGAATTCTGTTACCTGTTGGAATCTGGATCTTGTTATACTTTTCATCATTCACTGAACTAACATCACTCAAAGGCTCCTTACAATGTGTTATGTGATGTGATGCACCAGAGTCAATGATCCATTCTAAATCTTGTCTACTACTGTGCAATGAAGTAGTCATATATACCTGCCATGTTGAATTTACACTCCTTTGATAAGTCTTTATTCACCATTTCCACACCATCTGGTTATACTGATCTTCTGAGAAGTGTCCTCCTCTATAAAACTGTTTTCCTGAGCTACTTCCTATCTCCCAAGTTGAGTTGTTAGCATGTAGTTTGACTGGTGGCTTAGATCTTCCATATTGTGCTGGTCTATTGGCATTATAACCTCTTTCATTTTGATTCTGCACAAAGCCCTTTGAATTTCCAGTTAGAGGCTTCTTCTTATGCTGAATATCTGTTGATCTCTTGCTTTGAAAATCTGGTGGATAGCCTACTAACCTGTAGCAATCACCCTGAGAATGTCCCTTAAAACCACAATGTTCACACACTAACCCTTGATAGTTTCCTTGTGCTGATTGATACTTTTGAAAGCCTTCATAACTTCCTTGTGTTGGCTGATACTTATAAAAGCCTTGATTCCTTCCAGCTAACATTGTTAGTGGTTCCATTCCTGTATCTGTTACTCTTAATTTCCTCTGACTTTCTTCTTGTATGAAAATTGAGGGACCCATTTTATTAGCAGGATTTATCACTATTTTAGTGACTTTAGCAGCTTGGCCAGTTACTCGAGATTCTCGATTATTCCATTTTCTCATGTTACCAATGAACAATGGTCAAATTGGATCATTTTCATCTTGAGACCTTTTACTTTTTTTTCATTATGTGGGAGTTAGAATTAATTCCTTTTTATCTATTTCTAGCCAAGTGGGGAGGAAAGAAACGTCTGTACTCAACTACAAAATTTATTTTGACACGGCGGGAGGTTCTGTTTTTCTCTTAATGGGAGTTTTCGATGTTGCTTTATATGGTTCTAATGAACCAACATTAAATTTTAAAACATTAGTTAATCAGTCATATCCTGTGGTTTTAGAAATAATCTTCTATATTGGATTTTTTATTGCTTTTGTTGTCAAATCGCCCATTATCCCTCTACATACATGGCTACTAAATACCCATGGAGAAGCACTCTGCAGTACTTCTATACTTCTAGCCGGAATCTTATTAAAAATGGGAGTGTATGGATTAATTCGAATCAATAAGGAATTATTACCTCACGCCCATTCTATATTTTCTCCTTGATTGATGATAATAGGTACAATACAAATAATCTATGCAGCTTCAACATCTCTTGGCCAACATTCATTCACATTAGGTGCAGGTGATCTAAGGAAAATAGCGCTCCTTAATTGTCCATAACTCTCATTCAATCCTACCAGAAATTGCAACATTCTCAAGTTTCTCATGTATTCTATGAATGGTTTAGACTCTTCGCAGTCACATCCAGGTGGAATCATCACATCCAGTTCATCCCACAATTCTAGTGATAAGTGATAACTGCATATGTTCCTTGTGTAAGAGAACCTATCTCTTTCGACAAATGGAAAATTCTATTCAAATTTGATTTATCAAACCTCTCCTTAAAATCATTCCAAATTCTCTTAGAATTAGATGCATAAGCAATACTAGTCATAAGTTCTGGAGCTATTGTTGCACTTATCCATGACAACACAACTGCATCACACCTATCCCACTGAGATTCTTTACCTCCTTTGTATGTACTTCTAAGACAAGTGTCATCCACAAAACCTAATTTATTTTTGACTAACAATGCTAATCGCATAGATCTACTCCACAATCCATAATTCTCTGGACCTGTGAGTTTCATTGGAATTAAAGCAATACCTGGTATATCTGAGTTTTGTAAATGCAATGGATCATTGTTATCTGCTTGTGTTGTCTGTGTTGTGTTCTGTATTTCCACCATTATCGTGAGCTTGCGATTTCAACAATGGCAATTTCAAAAATTGATTGTGCGATTTTGATTTTTTCGAATCTACAGCTTCCCGATCTTAACCAGAAGCTCTGATACCATGATAATTTTCTATGTAATTGCGGAATTAACTGATATATAACAGAGAATTAAAGAGAAATGAAGAACAATTTAACCTAATCTAACATTTTGATTGAGAGAAGAAGCTTCATCGTTTTATTTCTTCAACTGAATGCAAAATTACATGACAATGTATATTTATATAGTTGTTAACCGACTCCAGTTGTCAACTCTCTAGCAGTCATGTGACTAGCACATGACTATAACTAACTGCTCAACTACTGTGCTTAATAACCAGCTTAACTAATACTCTATCTTCCATTATTTAGCTGCGCTATCTCTTATTTTTGTAATCGAGAAATTTTCGTAAGTTATTATTGATGCGCGGTTTGAAACTCAATGGATAATGGGCCTTCCGCCATATACGTTGCAACCTTTCTTTTAGGTTCTTTTTTAATTGTTTTTTTTCTCCCTTTTTTTTTTTTCCAATGAAGACTACAATAACAATATTTTTCTTCTGTTTGAAAAAGGTATGTCACACATCTATGGTTTCCAATGGATGTAGCTTCAACTCTACCATTTCAAACCATATACCGGATCATCACTGGGAAAACGAGCCGAGCACAAGTCTTTGGCTTCCTCAACTTGCTAAGACTCTGGCGATTGCGTCGTGTTAGTAAATTCTTCTCAAGGTATCTATTTATTGTTGAGATTATAATTAAGTACATAAAAATATTCTTTTTCTAACAACTGAAGCTTTCAGATTATATGATCACATATTTCAACAAATGCTCCGAATCAAAGTTGAACTCCACCATTCAATTATATGTTCCATAAATATCATCACTTAACATCACTTAACTTTTAAGTTAGACATTATATTGATCAACTAATCCCTTCCCCTTCCTTCCAGGTTGGAGAAGGACACTCGATTCAGCTACTTCTGGACAAGATACTGTAAACTTATTTGTGTAAATACTTGTCCTCTAAGCTCTATACATTACATTGATTAGTTTTACCTGATCATATATATAATAGAGTTTAAGTTTTATGTATTGACAATATAAAAATTATTTACTCAACTAGATTAATTATAAGGTAATTATATACCAACTGGTATGGTAAAAATTGGTAACTTAATAGAATGTTAACTAACTTGCTTTGAGAAATATAGTGATGCTATAAAATATATTAATATTTTTAGTGTATATAACTGAAAATCTGAATTTAAGTTATACTATCTGTATAATAAATTTTTAAACCACATCATGTCACTTTTACTAGTTACAACAAGTAACCGTCTTATTTTCAAGATTACAAACTCCACATTTTAAGAAAAAATATTTACTCTGATTGTGTATAAAACTTAAACTCATAAATAGTATTTCGTATTTCGATAATTGTGAATGTGCAAAATCTTTACACGGATTATGTATATAACTCAAATTCATATGATACAGGCATATGACTATGTATGTTAATTCTTTAAGTGGTATTGATCTTCATATATATGGCTACAGGTTGTGTTATTTGCAGTGCATTCAGCTGGATGTTTCTATTATTGGCTAGCAACACGTTATCATAATTCAGAATCTACTTGGCTAGGAGCAAATATACCTGATTTCAAAACAAGAAGTATCTGGTTAGGATACACTTATTCCATGTACTGGTCAATTGTTACTGTCACAACAGTAGGCTATGGAGATCTTCATGCTGTGAATATTGAAGAGAAGATATTCACCATATTTTACATGCTTTTCAACATTGGACTTACTGCTTACTTAATTGGCAACATGACTAACCTTATTGTCCACACCGCTGTCCGAACCTTCGCCATGGTACGTACAATATTTGTTTCAATTTATGTGCCATTGTTCGGATTATTTGTGTTATTCGGATTTGGAGAGTCAAACTCTTTAATTTTGATCATAAACTCAGACATGGAATCTTTAAATTTTTTTGAAATAAAATTTACAAATTGGGAAACCACGTAAAGAAATAATACTATAAGTCACAATAACTGATAATTCAAAATATTTAAAAGAAGTATGAAGCAAGTTGTGATAAAAAACTTGCATCAAAGAAAAAAACTGTTTGACTCCCAAAATAGGCCAACCCTCATATAAATTGGGATGGAGAGAGTAATAAATACGGACAACTTAGTTAACTATTCTTGTTTTTATTTTTTTTTCTTACTAGACGTGAAAAGAGCTTAAACAATAGTTAAAATGGGGCAGAAGTCAGAAGGAGTATCCATCATGGAATTAATGAAGTAACATGATAACCATTGAATTGTGTAGCCATTTCATCTATAAGCTTAAGATGTTAGCGGGCACATATTTTTTTCAACACGATTATGTCTTTCAATATAATGTGGTCCCTCACGTACTGTTTGCTTCTTTTTTATGGGTCAGACACGCTACAAAAATGATCATGAGTGGCGATGAGACTTGAATTTTGTCCCTCTGCCTGCTCTAACACATGTTTTGAGTTTTTAGATCATGAGACAGTCACACAATTTAACAAAGACTATAAGATTTAAATAGTATTTTTAGTATGCTATACATACATATCTTTAATTTAAGATCATGAAATTCAAAAGGTTTTTTCATGATATTTTTAAACTTTGTGCCAGTTAAACTAAGACACATAAAATAAAACATTATGGATTCAATGACATGATTTGATGATTAATTAGTTGTGAATTCATGCAGAGGGATGCCATCAATGAGATCCTGAGATATGCACAGAAGAATAGACTTCCGGAAGGACTAAAAGAGCAAATGCTGGCACATTTGACACTGAAATTCAAGACAGCAGAACTACAACAAGAACAAGTTTTAGAAAACTTACCAAAGGCTATAAGATCTAGCATTTCACAGCAGCTCTTTCGTACAACCTTAGAAAATACCAACCTTTTCAAAGGAGTCTCCGACGATTTTATTGTCCAGTTGGTAATGTTTTCATCCCTCGTGCTCATTTCAGTTTATGTGACGGTGTTTGATTGGATACAGAGTTTAAAAAAGGAAAAAAAAAAAAAAAAAGACTTGTGACATTTGTTGTCTAAAACATGTTTTAGACATTTATATTTATAAATCATTTGAGGTATTAAATTGTTCCTGAATATAGAAAAATGTCATTCTTTTTTTGACAGATTAAAACGAAAAATCTGTCACATAAAATGGGACAATGGAAGTATTAACAAAGAGAAGAGGGCTTGTTTGTAGTATTTCCTCTGTCCTAATTTATGTGGCGGTATTTGGACATTTAGAGTCAAACAAGTTTATATTTAGGCCCAGTTTTTTCATATGTCTTTTAAATATTTTAAATTATTAATTATTGTGATTCATAGTTCTATTTATGTAATTTTCAAATATGTAAATTTATTTCAAAAAACTTAAAGATTTTATATCTGAATTCACAATCAAAATTAAAAAGGTTGACTCTCGAAATACGAATTATCACATAAATTGGGGGAGATGGAGTAGTAGTTATCAAACTACAATAAGCTTTTGAGAAAAATAAAGCAAAACTACAAACCACCAGTGTTTATTTCTTCAATAGGCATATGTAAATTGAATTGTTTTCATATATACCTGCATAATCTAATAAACATTTGCTTGATCATGGCAGAAACTTAATTATTGGGCACGAATATGGTGTTGTCAATTAATTCATACTAGTTATTTGTAGTTACCTGGAAACAAGTTAGCAATCAAATTGTTCGTATTTTAAACTTCAACTACTTCCACAGAACTAATTAAGCTATGTACTTTGATTTCTCTTTTAATACTACAGGTATCAGAAATAAAAGCAGAATATTTTCCACCAAAAGTGGATATCGTCATTCAAACTGAGATACCAACAGATTTCTACATTCTCGTATCTGGGGCTGTGGTACGTGCCATTTCACTCAACAAGTCAACTTTTAATTTTCTCTTGGTATATACAGCGTCACACCTCACTACAAGAAAAAGAATATTTGGCAACAAAATTATTTTTGTTGTCATAGATTAATTATTGTTGCAAAAAGTACTTTTGGCAACAATTTTTTTTTTTTTTTTTTTTGTTGCCTAGACTTTTCTCAACGGCTGTTATTGCAACAACGTGCAACAACTTTTCTTTTTTTGTTGCCAAAAGTACTTTTGCAACAATAATCAATTTTATGGCAACAAAATTAAATTCTTTGGCAACAAAAAAGTTCATTTGCTAACAATAAAACTAAGTTGGTTCATTTGCCAACAATAAAACTAAGTTGTTGCCAAATATTAAATTTTTTATTGTCATTTCTATACTTTCTTGTAGTGCCTCTTGATGATAACCACCTATTGAGACCGGATGTGGCTGGACCAATTTGTCCGGTCACGTCGGTCGAATCCTATTCTAGTCTAATTGTAATAGTTTTGGTCTATTTATGGTGAAATTGTAATTATGGTAATATATGATGTGTAGTTCATTAGATTAGGGTAAGGAGGACCTTACTTGTATTTAAGGAGATCATTATGATGAATACAAAACAAAAAGAATTCTCCCATTATCCTTGTCGTTCACAAATTCTTGTCTCTATCTCTATTTAAACACCATAATTTATAACATGTCACTATAATAATCATGTTTTATGTGGAATTGATCTTTCATGTTATGTTATTTTATATTTTATATAATAATATTTTACTATAGCAATAAAAAATTATCTAAACAAATGCTGTTATAGAGAGGTTTGACTTTACCCTGACTCAGTTACTAACTTGGGGTACTTAACTTCTGCAGGATGTAGTAACATACAAGAACGGAACGGAACAGGTATGTACCTATCTCACTTCTCTCTTTGAAGATTTATTAACATTATAAAGATATAAAATATTTTGCATAAAAAACTAATTAAGAAAGAGTGAAATTAAAACCATCTTATAAGTTATACCAACATTTAGGACCTAAGTTGCTCGGACTCTCTAAAAGTGTTGCAGTATCCGTGTCGGATCCTCCAAGAAGAGCAGCATCTTTTAAGGATCCGACACGCACCCTAGACATTTTGTAAGAGTTCGAGCAAAGATAGTTAAGACAGCTAGATAGGATTACATCAATTTATGCAAGGGGATTCGGAAAAAAAAAAAGTTAGAATGTCACACGTGGGATTTGAACGTGTGACCTAAAATAATTTTTGAACCCTTTTATCGCAACACTATAATCTTCACCATGGCAAGAGAATTCAACCGTGCATATACGACCAAAAAAATACTTTGTAATCTATTAACACAGTAATATTTCGACGAAGGACATTCAATTGAACCCCTTGCTCTACATAGCTCCGCCTCTGAGCAAAAGATATCAAAACAGAACTCTTAGAATAATTGAGAGGGCTTAGATAATTAATTAATTGACTATGTCTAATAATCATTCCGATAAAAACTTTCAATTACTCTTGTTGTTGACAGTTTCTATCGAAGTTGGGATCTCAACAAATGTTTGGAGAAATAGGTGTGATATTCAATATCCCTCAACCTTTCACAGTGAGAACTAAAAGGCTTTCTCAAGTTGTTCGCATTAGTCATCATCATTTCAAGCAACTGTTACAACCCCTTCAAGACGGAAAAATAATTCTCACTAATTTTATTCAGGTGCATTTTGTTCCATTTTCCCTTGTATCACCCTGGTTAATTAACTGTTTAATTATACTTATGTGTCACACTTATTTGTTGTTGATCTTAATAGCAATATATTGTGTTATATATCAGCAACTCAAGGGGTTGAAAAATGAGGAGCTAGCAGAGATGCCCCTAGTATCAGAATTTCTCGATGACTTACTTAGCGAGGTAATTTATTTTCTGTCATCAACTTGCAAAACCTATATATGATCAACTTAGATTCATAGAGTACCTAATTTGAGGATATGTTGCTATGTTAGTGAAAGTGTCTTGAATTCGCCTCTAAACTTCATTTAGACATTAAAACGCCTCTAAACTTCATTTAGACATTAAAACTATGGCATGTTCTAGTTGAACTCCTGAACGTATGATAAAGTGTTCATATTAGACACTCCCGTCTCAAATTTTGAAAAAACTTTTGCGCATGTTTACAATCTCTCATTACGTAGTCTTATAAGATGTATCACCTCCTTTAGTTATACACATCAGCATCAATTTGAACAAGCCTGAGGTTTTAAGATTTATTGAGGCTAATTGCTTATAATTAAAGGAGGTGACATATTTTAAGTGGTTAGCTTATCTACATAATGAGCATCTGAAAACCCGCGTAGAAACTTTTCAAAACTTTAGTTGAAAGTGTCCAAGAAATACATTTTCATGTGGTAAGGTGCTCAATTAAAACAAGATCATAGTTCCAATGTCTAAATAAAATTTACTGATTATGTTTAAGGAGCTATCGATGTATTCCGCCAAAAAGTTACCAAGATTTTTATTCTTTAATGGCATAGTTAACTTGCAGAACGAGCTAAGTTTATAACTGCAACCAATGCAGATGCAGAGTCCGACATATGAAAGCCTCCGATATTTTCACTTAGAATAACTTTTTATGTTGTCTCATTCTCTTAACAGGAAGCCACAGGGAATGAGGCCGGAACACAAGACCATGCCGGTCAAGTCCAACAAGATAATGGTACGCTATATTTTACATTTTATAGCGGTACTTTTATCATTCTTGAACCCCGTATCTAGTCAAACAAAATCTCTAAATTGAAACGGAGGAAGTACCTTATTACTTTGACATGAAAAATCTGCCCAATAGGAAAGTGTGGCAAATGTAGCTCATTGAGTATAGTGTATAATTGGACCATTGATTGCTGCCATATTTCCCTTTACCTTTTTCTTGACTTATTAAGGAAACTGATGTGCCCTTAACTTTGTATGACTTAAGGAACATAATGGAAATTTTCTTCAGAAGTTCCTATGCCGATATTAGCAGTGATTTTATTAACTTGATGAATTCTATTTAGAGGCGGACCTAGGGACACTTAAGGGATTCATCTGAATCCAATGAATCTCTTTAATTTCTTCGTGCATTTACTTTTTTTTAATTTTAAATTCCTTTTAGTGAAAATCTTGATTTTGCACTGATTCTAATATCTCATTTCGCGTGCAGTGATATCCACAACTAGTCCTGCCCTGTCAAAAAAGCCTGCTACAAGGGTGATAATTCACGGATATCATCCGGATCATAAACCTAATAAAGGAGGAAATGGAGGAAAACTAATCCATCTACCTGATTCAGTTGAAAATCTCCTAAGTATAGCAGGTGATGATGAAATCTTGAAAGATTGTAAAATTATTATTGGTTCGTTTGAACATAATTTTTTTCCTTTTTTCTCAAAATCTTTTTTTTTTTTTTTTTTTTTGTCTGGTTACACATTAGAATGATTTTTTGGTTTTAGTTCTTTAAGATGAACGTTTCAAATTTGTGAGAAGAAACTCCCACTCACAACACTTTAATTATTTTCATTTGAAATGCATGTACAAACACAACTTCAACTTCAAATACTATAGTATTTTCAAATATCACTCCGTTCATGTTCAAACGCCTACTTAATATTTTTATCAAATCAACAAGAACATTAAAGGAAAGAAACTATGAGAATATGAGAATATTCAGAATTGTGTCTAACTATATAATTTGGTGGATGCAGAAAGTAAGTTTGGGAAAAGAGGAACCACTATTGTCATGAAGGATGGCTCTCAAGTGGAGGATTTGGCAGTTCTACGAGAGGATGATCGCTTGTATATTTTTTGAGAAAAAAAAAAAAGGATCTTATATCAATACGAAACAAATGTACTAAAGAAGTAAACACAATGTGTGTTGATAAGCCAAATCATGAGATATGCATAAGAGTATATGTTGGAGCTGGCAGAAAATATGTTAATGAGATGAACAGAATAGCTTAAGCAATTCTGGAAACACAATGGTGTTATCAATTAATTAATAGCTATTTGTAATTATTTTCGCTTATTTTGACAGCAAAAGTAGCGATTATTTTTATTTATATGGCTTAAGACCAAACTGACCACTTTTTGAAATACACACTAAGGACGTTATCCATCATATTTACACATTTAGGACCAAACAGAATCAAAATTCATACATTAAGTACCATTTTATTCATTTTCTCATTTCTTTCTGCACTAGCATTTCATATATAGCAAAATTTAAGACAACAAAAATATTTTATAATCGGCTGAAGCACACAATCTTGTAAACACCTAGTATTTCCCAAATACGATAATGTCAAAATTTATGCAAATGTTGTAATTTAATTAGCAGCATGGAAGTTGAACGCAGTAGCAAGTCTTTGTTGGAAGGCAAACTGGAATTCCAGCATTAAAAAAAGAACACAATCCTTTGCAATCATCGTTAAAATTGCATTCGAATGGTGTTGCTCCTGAATCCGAATGTGCTAAAACCTTCATAACTCTAGTACCTGCCAAAAATAAAATCATGTGCAAAATGTGTAAATTCCAGTATCTTCTCCAAACACAGCCTTTCTTCTTCAAAAAACAAAAGAAATAATAATATTGCGGAGGGAGGCTGGTTTGAATAAATTGGTATGTGCTAATGTTAATTAAAATAATAATAATTAAAGATAGGGGGGCTTATGTTGGTAATAATACAATGAAAAATACAATTGCAATTGAAAAATATATGAAGAATACAAATTATCTTCAGCCTGAGGCGCGAATATCGGCTCTTTAAGAAGGAGATTCAATACGCTTGCAGAAGTCTTTCACCCGGTTTAGCGATGATCTTCTCGACTTTTCCTCCCAGGGATACGACAGACCCGTCACGTCGTATAACTCAACAAACTGGAGAAGGTGTTGAGTCCAAAGCTCCACAAAAAAAAAAAAAAAAAAAAAAAAAAAAAAAAACACCTTCCTTCAACTAGAAAAACTCTCTTTTATTTTTCTCACTTTTTCAAGAACTCTCCAATATATTTTCTACACACAAAGTAAGGATGACTAACTATTTATAGCTAGGAAAATCATCCTTGAATTGAATAGAATATGAATGGGTAGTAAAGTAGGTAGATAATGGAGAATTATGATTTAGAGGTTACATGAGTTACAAGACTAAAGAGGATGAATATGGGTGATTAATGAGTAGGAGGTTACAAAGAAAATAAAGGTGAGGTTAAGACCACCTTCAGCCTTTTAATGTCCTCTATCGTGAATGATAATGGCTGCACAATTAGACATAAACTAATACATTTTATTATAATATAAATTAATATTAAAATGCTCTGAAGGTCCATCTGCTTATTTATTGGAAAAATGGAAAATGGGAGGGAAGGAAGAATACAAAAAAGAAAGAGTGGACATTAACTATCTAATTGACTAATTAAGGATAAGAATACAAAAAAGACAGAGTGGACATTAACTATCCAATTGACTAATTAAGGATTATTGGTTGTTGAATTGGGTGATTAGCTTATCTAAAAATTTAATGATTTAGGCAATAACTACAAACAGTTACATTCAGGCAGATGAATTAATTTTTTTAGCCTTGTCTGAAGTGTTAATATACCAAAGGTCCTGTCAGTTCTTTTTTACTTGGTCCTTGTTGACTTTACACTCTCCTTAAAAAGGGATTATTTTACTAAATTGTCCTTATATTAAGCTTTGGAAATTTAAGGTTCACTATTACTATTTTATTTAATCACTTCATGATAAGCGCAATATTGAAAGAAAATAATAAATCTCTCTCATTTTACTAAAATGGATAAGTAAAAAAAGAAAAATCTATTTTTAACATAAGTAACAAGTAAAGTGAAACGAAGGGAGTATATGACAAACCT
>NC_081351.1:17273354-17355422 GCF_029784015.1 Lycium ferocissimum
GCGCGTGTGTTTTTTGAGTTGTGTTTATAATGTTCAAAGTAATCTGATGTCGTGGTTCCCGCCACGGCCTGAGCCCGTCATACTCCTGGTAGGGGTGTGACACCTAATTTCCTAAAAATTAGGTGGCGACTCTAAAATGTATCATTTAGAGCACCATTAAGTGGTTGGCGGGTTTTTACAACTTTTCTGGTACGATTCACAACCGTACTTCCCCGGGACACCTCCCTCCTTTTATGAGGTATGTACGAGTCGGTTAAACTTAGAATTTCCAACGCCCGCTACAATATTTTGATAGTATAACACAATGATGGATGGAAAAAGTTCAATATAACTTTTTTGCGAACAAAATAATAATTGCTTGAAAGATGCTTCGTTTGAAAATGCAATACTAGATGTTGAGCAAGGTACAATGCTTTAAAGGTGTCGTAATAAGCTACAGGTTCTTCCAAGAAAATGTGCAACATTATAACTTGTGGATCTAGAGAAAAAAAAAAAAGGTAATAGTCAGCTTCTAACAATCACTCATGGGGTTTGCACTAATAACCATCACCGCAGTGGATAAGCTAGTTATGAGAAAAGACCCGACATTGTCTCATACTTAGCAATTGGAACTGTGTGCAGTGGTGACAGAGCAGGAAATTTATGAAGGGTTTTGTTCAATTGTTGATGACAAGGCCCCTGGGGTTGATGGCTATAATGCATTATTTTTCAAGAAGACACAGCTTTTGCTAAAGCACTAGGTATGTGCTGCTGTTAAAAAAAATAAAAATAAAATCACCCATGGGACACTGAATAAATCTATAAATTGTACTGTTGTTACACTTCTGCCTAAGGTCCCTAACCTTTCTCAATTAGAGAATACAGGCCAATAGCCTGTTGTTCTGTGCTTTACAAGTTGATAGCAAAGGTGTTGGCCTCAAGAATTCAAAGAGTGATCAGTACTGTGATTTCTGAGACCCAATATGGGTTTGTGCCAAGAAGAAATGTGGTTGATAATGTGATATTAGCACATGAGCTAGTTAGAGGGCTTACGATAGAACGCAAATCTCACCTAGATGCGTGATAAAAGTGGATATTCAGAAAGCATATGACACTGTGGATTGGCATTTCTTGGAACAAATGCTTGAAGGGTTAGGTTTACCCACTAAATTCAGCAATTGGGTGATGGTTTGTATTACAATAGTTAATTACTCTATTTTGGTGAATGGGGAATTTACTACTCCATTTAATGCAGCTAGAGGTTTGAGGCAAGGGGATCCTTTGTTCCCTTTGCTCTTTGCAATTTCTATGGAATATTTGAGTAGACAATTGAGAGCGCTTAAATAAGACACGAGGTTAAAGTATCATCCTAAGTGCTCAAAACTTGATATAATTCATTTAAGTTTTGCAGATGATTTGCTAATGTTTGCTAGAGGAGATGCTCAATCAGTAATGCTCTTACATGAAAGTTCAAGTTGTTCACAGCAGCTTCTGGACTTCAAGCTGACCTCTCCAAAAGCTCTCTATATTATGATGGTGTATCTGATGCAGACAAAAATTTGATTCCACAGTAGCTTATTATTGTTCTGATGATATTTATACTTTATGTTATCATGTTTTCATGTTGCAGTGATTTTTCTTATAATATATAATAAAGAAAGAAACTCTCATAGAAAATAACACTGCCATAATTAGTTTTTTTAGATGATTATGTCTGAAATTAATATAATAGAGATTTCATAGCACTGTGTTCCTGAAGCAACTTCATCCATTTTTTTGGCATTGCTCTTATGCTTTTTGCCCTTCTCCTTCTTTGAATATATAAATAAAAGTCAGTGCAAATATTAGTTGAGGGTAGGTAGGACTAATAGATTTGGAGATTGATGATGAAGTGAAAGAAGATTTTATTTTAAAGATTATCTAGGCTATTATCATTTTTTGTGTTGTGTCCTTTGTCAAATAATAATTATAATAATTCGTTTTATATTATTGATGATTTATTTGAATTTATTTGCAGAATTTTTCTGAAAACCTTACATTTGCTTATTTTTTTAGTAATAAAATCATAAAATTGAAGATACATGAGACATACGCCCCATAGATCCATAGGACTTACGCCCTGTTGGGATTTTAAGTCAAGCTTTAAAATAAGTTGGTGTGAATAGAAATGGAGGGAAGAGAAATGGAGGGGAAAATTGAAAATTTGAGCAAAGTTCCTTTTACAAGAGCACTTTGCACAACATTGGTAAAGGGAAAGGGAGAGTTGTGTGTTTATATATCCAAGCGCATCCTCTAGCTCATAAAGGGTGATACAACCCAAGTTGCATCAAGGCCTTTCACAAGGAGCCAAGCTCGTGAACTTCAAGCAATGCAAGGGTTATTCATGAAGAGGGACATACTTCGAGTACACTCTAGAGGCCTCCTTGGATTCCAATTGCTAGATGATCGTACAGGAGGACGGATTGGAGAAAAGTGTCAAGATGACTATGTTGGTAATGAGGCTATTACTTAAAGGCTAGCATTTTCAAGTTTCATTTACGAGGAAGACCAACCAAACAAGGCCCTTACTTCATTAAGGATAGAATTGTAATAACTTAGTTGTCTTCCTTAGCTTTCTAGTATAAATAACTTGTCTAAACATTTTCTAGGGTAGATTTTGATGAATATTGAAATTACTAAACTCATTGAGAGTAGAGAGCTTGTGAAACTTTTGATTGTGAACCTTGTTGAGAGGATTGGGATCACAAGTTCATTGAGGTCTTCCTAAGAGTTTGGTGCTCTATTTGATTACAATTTGAAAGTCTTAGTCATTATAGAACTTTGGTTGTCAAATTGTGTCTTTAGTTGTGTCAATCTAGTTATCTTTTGTTTTCCTTGTCATTTTCTTGCCCTTTTTATTTCCTTTATTATATCATTTGGTATCAAAGTCTAATTTAGGTTTGTTCCAACAAATCTAACCTTGGGATTTGATTCTTAAAAAAAAAAAAATCAAAAATTAAAGCCCCAAAAAGATTTCGTGTTGTTTTGTTCATTCTAGTGTTAGATCCGAGTTTCTTAGTGTATTAGGATTTCAAATATTGAGTTTCAAGTCATTTGAGTCATTTTTGAGTTTTTCACCATTAAAGGACCTTGAAGGTTGAAGAACTCAAAGTGGGTTTTGTAGTAGAACTCGATATTGAAGTTTGAAAGTTATCATGGTGTTTCCTTGCAGAGAAGAAGGTTTAGAATCCGAAATTTGGGACAAAAGGAGTTGATTTGAAGGAGTTGAAATTTTAAAAGTTTCTTGGTGTTCTTGAAGATCTTCAAATCTTCAAGAGGAAGAAGAAGGCAAAGAAGGTGTTTGATCCCAAAAATCTTCAAATCAAAGGTTGAAAAGTGTTTGTGGGCCAAAGAGAGGGAAAAAAAAGAAGAAGAGGGAAATCAGAAAATTCAGTCCACTTTCCAACCCCCCAAAAAAATATATATATTATTTGCCACGTCAGCGTGACTTCAGCCACGCGCAGCAAAAAAAAGCTTGCACGCACGTGCACTTCAGATTCAGAGAGTGTGCATTTCAACACTTAGAAATTTTTTCTAAGTGTTGGACCAAAAACCACCCCAAAATTTTTCTAAGTGTCCAAAACTTCTCCAATTTTTTTCTAAGTGTTTCTCCACTTCTTATCTACTTTCTTTGATTCTCTAAAGCTAATTAACAACTATTAATTATTTTTACTTGATTGTTAATTAGTTCTTGAGTCCCATTTCTTTTCGTACCAATTCTCTTCATTCTTTTCTTTTTTAACTTCGTCGAAACTTCTTGATTCAAGTCCGCTAGTTTGAATTGAGTCATTCGTTCTTCTAAGTTAAACAAGAATCTATTCCCACCAAGAGTAAAACTTGAATCCCTTGTGACTAATCGCAAGATTAACAAGAACACAATCAAAAGCCGAAACAATTTGTGAGGCAATTCAAAGGTGTGCTTACTTGAGAGTTTGTGAGTTGTTTATCACTAACTTAACGTGTTTGCTTGTTTTGTGTGTGTTTTAATAGGTACCATGGCGAATGAAGATGAAACTTCAACTCCCACCCGGGGAGTAACACTTGATGATTTGGCCAACGATAGCCACCTTGGCTAATCGAACGGGAAATGTGGAGGAGAGATAGGTCTTTGTGTGGAAGCATGGAATTGTCATCCTCACCACAAGTTCACTATCAAGGAAACACAAGTGGATTGCCTCGAGCCACTTCACTTACCTTGTCCCCCGGAACTATCCACCAATTTAACAACCATACTCCTCAAACCACCAACACCTTAAACAATACCCTACCACCTCCACAAGACCAAATTCCAAATGAAACCGAACCACGACCGAATGTCACTCTACCCCGTCAAAACCTTCCAAACCCCCGACAAGCCATCCGAAATGTCCCACCCGTGAATGATGACTATCAAGGAGAAGTGTATGAAGATGATGTGGTTGATCCTTATGCTAATGCGTTAAAGGACAACGAGGACACATACAAGGCCCGCAACAAGGTAGAGGTGGAAGGAATGGCCCTATCCCTCAAATGGGTAGGCAAAGAGGATATCAAGCTCGTGATGGTTACCAAGGTCGTGATTACCAAGGTTATGATTATGATGAAGAACCTTATGGGAAATATGGGAATGGTGGAGCTCGAGATATGAATGTCAACTCCATCAAGGTTACTCTCCCAACATTCAAAGGGGGTAGTGATCCCGACGTACTTCTTGATCGCGATGCATTGTGATAGAATCTTCTTGACAAATGACATGTCCGAGGTGAAAAAGGCCTCTGGCGCCATTGCTCAATTCGAAGGATTCGCCTCACACGGTGGGATACTCAAGGAAAGCGAGGAAATTGTATGGACTTGCCCCTACACCTACTGGGGAAGGGCCAAAGAACATCTTCGAGGCGCAAGTATGTCACCGAACGTTATAAGCGAGCAACTCAAAAAGGTATATACTTTGAGGCAAGGCAAAAAAAGTATGGAAGAATACTATGATGAGTTCCAACTTGCGAAGATGAAAATAGATTTTGAAGAGGACGCATTGAATGCTATGACTCGTTCCGAGTCAAGTTAAATGGAGAAATTGCTTCCCAAATGAGACTCCACAACTATAGTGACATTGATGAAACTCTTGAACCGGCTATTGAGATAGAGGAGGGTCTCAAGGAAGACAAAATCAATAAGTCGAGAGGCTACATAAGTTCATAGAACAACAAGGAAAAAGGAACATCTTCCTCCAATTGGCAAAAGAATAAGGGCACTATGCAAGAATTCAAGAAGCTCTTTGTGAAAAACAATCAAGTTGAGAAGCAACCCCAAAATTTTGCTCCAAAAGAAGGAGGTACAAAATCTAACCCGATCCGATGTTTTAAATGTCAAGGCTTTGGCCATATAGCAAGTGAGTGTGCCAATCGGAGAGCATTTGTTATGAGAGAAGCGAGTAGTGATGATGAGGGAGAATATGAGGTGGAAGATGATGAGGGTAATTATGGGAATGATGAACGTAGGAGTGATGAAGAGCAAGATGATATGGAGGGTGATGGAGATGTCACCATTCCAAATTGTTTGGCAAGAAGGGTGATGACATGTATGGCCAAGCCTCAAGAAGGGGAGATCACCGTCCCTAACCATGCGGTAAGGAGAACAATGATAAGCAAGGCTATGGATGATCCTAGCCAAAAAGAGAACCTTTTCCATTTTAAATGTGTTATCAACCAAAATATATGTGTCATGATCATTGATAGTGGGAGTTGTGCAAATGTTGCAAGTACGACGTTGGTTGATTTCTTGAAACTTCCCACCACCAATCATGAAAATCCTTACAAACTCCAATGGCTTAATGAATGTGGAGAATTGAAGGTGACTCAACAAGCTTTTATCAAGTTCAAAATTGGGAAGTACCAAGATGAGGTCCTTTGTGATGTTGTTCCCATGCAAGCTTGTCACCTTTTAAAGACCTTGGCAATATGATAGGTCAACCAAGCATGATGGAAGAACCAATCGGTACACTCTTGTTCATAATGGGCTCAACCATGGGTTATGTCCTATGACGCCTTTACAAGTTAGTGAAGTTTACCACAAAATAAGGGAGTTGAAAGAGAAGGGCAAAGGTGTACAAGGAGATAGTGAGGGAAGTGGGAAAAAGAAGGAGTCGATGGGAAAGGCTAAGGTGGCCCTCTTGGAAAATCTAGGGGAGATTAGGGAAGAGTTAGAGGAGCGACAACCGGTGATCCTCCTCACTCATAGGGACTATGCTTTGCACACTAACGAACTAACCTCTTCTTTGCCTAGTTCTATTACTTCTCTTTTGCAGGACTATGATGATGGGTTTCCCACGGAGCGTCCAAAGGGATTGCCACCATTAAGGGGAATTGAGCACCAAATTGACTTTGTCCCGGGGTCTCAATTGCCAAACAACCCGGCTTATAGGGCCAACCCGGATGACACCAAAGAACTTCAAAAGCAAGTGGATGAACTCCTTGAAAAGGGGGTTATGTGAGAAAGTATGAGTCCATGTGCCGTGCCCGTGATCTTAGTGCCAAAGAAAGATAGAACATAGCGCATGTATGTTGATTGCCGAGCCATTAACAAGATAACAGTAAAGTATAGCCATCCCATACCTCGTCTTGATGACATGCTTGATGAATTGAATGGTTCATGCATATTTTCTAAGATTGACCTTAGAAGCGGATACCATCAAATCCGAATGAAAGCCGGAGATGAGTGGAAAACGGCATTCAAGACCAAATTTGGTCTATATGAATGGTTGGTGATGCCTTTTGGTCTCACTAACGCTCCTAGTACTTTCATGCGATTAATGAATCATGTGATGAAACATTTTATTAGCAAATTCGTGGTTGTTTACTTTGATGATAGATTGGTGTATAGTAGAACCATGGATGAGCATGTTAATCATTTGAAATGTGTGTTTGAAGTGCTTAGACAAGAACAACTTTATGCTAATGTGGCTAAATGGTCTTTTTGAGTTGATGAAGTTGTCTTCTTGGGTTTTGTTGTGAGTTCAAGGGGCGTTGAGGTTGATGAATCCAAAATAGACGCTATTAAGAATTGGACAACTTCTAAATCCATTGGTGATGTGAGAAGTTTTCATGGATTGGCTAGTTTTTATAGGCGGTTTGTTAAAAGATTTAGTACCATAGCCGCTCCTTTGACCGAAATAATCCGAAAGGATAAGCCTTTCTCTTGGGGGTAAGGAGCAATGGCTTTTAAACTAAACAAAATGCTTAGCTCCGCACCGTCGTTGTTGCAATTACCCGATTTTGATAAAATCTTTGAAATTGAATGTGATGCTAGTAAAGTAGGTATTGGTTCCGTTTTGATGCAAGACCAAAAACCTATTGCTTATTTTAGTGAAAAGCTTAAAGGTGCGATGTTGAATTACTCCATCTATGATCTTGAATTGTATGCTTTGATTAGAGCTTTGGGTAATTGGCAACATTACTTGTGGCCTAAAGAGATTGTTATTCGAACTGATCATGAGTCTTTGAAACACCTTAAGGCCCAAGGTAAGTTGAACAAACGGCATGCCAAATGGGTTGAATTTCTTGAAACTTAATGGGTTGAATTTCTTGAAACTTTCCCTTATGTAATCCAATACAAAAAGGGGAAGGACAATGTAGTGGCGGATGCCTTATCTAGAAAACATGTTTTGATAAATACTTTGTCTTCCAAATTGATGGGTTTTGAAAGCTTGAAGACATTGTATCCCGAGGACCCTATTTTTGCAAAAATATTTCAAGATTGCGAAGAATGGGAAAAGGAAAGATGGATTAGGGATAGATTTTCTACTCCCTATTAGAAATTTGATGGTTTCTTATTCAAGAACAAGCGACTATGTGTGCCCATGAGCTCTTGGAAGGAATTATTTATGAGGGAGGAACATGATGGGGGATTAATGGGACATTTTGGAATTGATTAAACTTTAGAAATTCTTGTGGATCAATTTTATTGGCCTAATATACGTCGGGATGTTGCTAAAATTTGTGGGCAATGCATTGAGTGCCAGGATGCTAAGTCTGGGCTCCTTCCCCATGGTTTGTATACCCTTCTCCCCACCCCACAAAGGCCTTGGCTTAAAATTTCAATGGATTTTGTATTGGGTTTTCCAAGGACAAAAAGGGGGCAAAGATAGCATTTTTGTTGTTGTTGACCGCTTTTCAAAGATGGCTCATTTTATTGCATGTCTTAAAATTGATGAAGCATCTCACATTGCATCTTTGTTTGTTGAACAAGTGGTCAAATTGCATGGTATTCCCAAAGCCATAGTGAGTGATAGGGACTCTAAGTTCCTTAGCCACTTTTGGAAGGAATTATGGGGACGACTTGGGACTAAATTGTTATTTTCTACATCTTATCACCCACAAACCGATGGCCAAACCGAGGTTGTGACTAGGACTTTAGGTTCTATGCTTAGGGCCATGGTTAGGAGAAAATTAGCATCTTGGGAAGATCATTTGCCTTTAGTTGAATTTTCATATAATAGAGTCATTCATAGTACAATTGGCATGTCTCCATTTGAGGTTGTTTATGGTTTTAATCCACTAACCCCTCTAGATCGCACCCTTTTGTCTCAAGATGTTGTTTTGAGTTTAGATAGAAACAAAAGGGCCGAGGTCATGAAGAAGTTGCATGAAAAGGTGAGACTTCACCTTGAGAAGAAGAATCAAGAGACAGCCAAGAGAGCAAACAAAGGCCGCAAGAGAGTTGTGCTTGAACCGAGTGATTGGGTTTGGGTACATTTTCGCAAGGAGCAGTTTCCCAACAAAAGGAAGACCAAGTTGATGCCTAGAGGAGATGGTCCATTTCAGGTGCTTGAGCGACTCAATGACAATGCATACAAGATTGATCTTCCCCCAGAATATCAAGTCCATAACACCTTTAATGTGTGTGATCTCTCTCCTATGGATGTGGATGATGGTGACCCCTTAAATTTGATGACAAATTCTTTTCAAGAAGGGGGGAATGATACAACTCAAGTTGCATCAAGGCCTTTCACAAGGAGCTAAGCTCATGAACTTCAAGTAATGCAAGGGTTATTCATGAAGAGGGACGTACTTGAGTACACTCTAGAGCCCTCCCGGGGATTCCAAGTGTTGATGATTGCATGGGAGGACGGATTGGAGAAGAGTATTGAAGATGGCTATGCTTACAATGAGGCTATTACTTAAAGGCAAGCATTTTCAAGTTTCATTTACGAGGAAGACCAACCAAACAAGGCTTTTACTTCATTAAGGGTAGCATTGTAATAGCTTAGTTGTCTTCCATAGCTTTCTAGTATAAATAACTTGTCTAAACATTTCCTAGGGTAGATTTTGATGAATATTGAAATTACTAAACTCATTGAGAGTAGAGAGCTTGTGAAGCTTTTGATTGAGAACCTTGTTGAGAGGATTGGTTGCTTAGGATCACAAGTTCCTTGAGGTCATCCTAAGAGTTTGGTGCTCTATTTGATTACAATTTGAAGGTCTTAGTTATTATAGAACTTTGGTTGTCAAATTGTATCTTTAGTTGTGTCAATCTAGTTATCATTTGTTTTCCTTGTCGTTTTCTTTTCCTTTTTTATTTCCTTTATTATATCAAAGGGTTAAGAAGAGGACCTCCCCTCGCGCCGTCATCGTCGTTCGGCTCGGCTTCGGCTTAAGTTAGTGTGAATGAGAAATGGAGGGAAAAATTAAAAATTCGAGCAAAGCTCCTTTTAGAAAAGCACTTTGTACCACATTGGTAGTCGAAATGGAGAGTTGTGTGTTTATATATCAAAGCGCATCCTCTAGCTCATAAAGGGTTAAGAAGAGGACCTCCCCTTGCGCTGTCATCGTTGCTCGGCTTGGCTTCGGCTTCGCCTCATTTTAAGATACAGCGAAAACATTTTCTGAAACTTCCTGCATTGAAATCTTTACTTCATCTGCATCGTTTTTCGAAACTACTATAAGTGTCCTGTGATTTGCTCCATTATTTGAGTTTGCCGGAGTTCTGTGGTTTGAATTGCCGTTACTACAGAAACGTTCTTCCGTTCTATCCTGGGAGGAAGTAACCCATATCCTTTGGCAACAGTGAGGGGGTTATAATTTCTTAAGGACACACAAGCAACTTGTGGGCTCGGAAGATTTCATACTTCTTCTACATTTCTGTTCATCTATTTTTCACTGGTTTTGATTAATAAACTACATCTTGTTTATTAATTACTGCTTCATATTACGGTTGATAACAAGCTTAAGGAATTATATATTTTTTGTTTCGATATTCTGTTAATCTGTTCAAAAGGGAAAAAAAACCTCTTTTATATATAGATTTACTCTTTTTTGAGATTAAAGTCCTTGTGACTTTCTACTCATACTGTTACTCGATTTGAAGATAATTTAGTCATTTGTACTCGATTTGAAGATATAAAACCTTCATCGAGTTAATCTAGTGATTTGTCCTCGATTTGAAGATATAAAACCTTCATCGAGTTAATCTAATCGATTGTATTTGGTTTGAAGATTAAAAACTTCACTGATTTACTAAATATCATTTGTGTTTGTCAATTTCTTTTCAGAAAAATGACTATTGGAGCAAAACAACAAACTGATTCTGTGAATGCTACCGCCACTGCGGCAACGGCTTCTGCGTCGTCAAGTCGTACGACTCCGGCACCAGCATTGGCTAAGGCAAAAACGTTGGGAAAATTTACCGGTATAGACTTCAAAAGGTGGCAGCAGAAATGTTCTTCTATCTGACCACCCTTAGCCTACAAAGATTTATCAATGAGGACATTCCTGTCTTGCCTGAGGAAACTCCAGATAATGAGAAATTGTGGTACTTGAGGCATGGAAACATTTTGATTTTATGTGCAAAAACTATATTCTCAACGGCTTAGAAGATGGCTTGTATAATGTCTTCAGTGTGTGTAAAACGTCTAAAGAGCTATGGAACGCTCTTGAGAAGAAATACAAAATAGAAGATGTGGGATTGAAGAAATTCGTGGCTGCAAAGTTTTTGGATTTCAAAATGGTGGACAACAAGTCCGTTGTGTCACAAGTTCAGGAACTACAAATCATAATCCATGATCTTCTAGCGGAAGGTATAATCCGAATCAATACTTTTATTATTTATTAAATGTATTGATTGTGTTACTAATGTTAATTTATTAATTGAAGGTATGGTCATAAATGATTCGTTTCAAGTAGCAAAGAGTTATCGAGAAGTTTCCTCCGCTGTGCAGAGACTTAAAATATTACTTGAAACACAAACGAAAAGAGATGACCCTTGAAGATCTAATTGTGCGCCTAAGAATAGAAGAAGACAATAAGGCTGCAGAAAAGAAGTCACGAGCAAGTTCAACAATTGCGGGGGCAAATTTTGTTGAAAAGGCACCAAAGAACGACAAAAAGAGAAAGAGGTCGTCTGGGCCTAAGAATTTTCCGCCAAGGAAGAAATTCAAAGGCAGTTGCCACAATTGCGGAAAAATAGGACACAAGACTGCGGAGTGCAAAACTCCGAAGAAAGAAAACAAAAAGCGTCAAGCTAATATAATTGAAACAAACGAGGAAGTGGAGAACCTATGTGTCATGTTCTCCGAATGTAATTTGGTAGGAAACTCTAAAGAATGGTGTATTGACTCTGGGGCTACTCGTCACGTATATTCTAACAAAGGATTGTTTTCATCCTATGCTTCCGCAGGTCCAGACGAGACTATCTTTATGGGAAACTCGTCAACTGCCAAGGTCGAAGGAGTTGAAAAGATCTGCTTGAAGATGACGTCAGGAAAAGTGGTGACGCTCAATAAAGTTCTCCATGTTCCAGATATTCGCAAGAATTTAGTTTCTGTAGCACTTCTCGTTAAAAAAGGGGTTTAAGTGTGCTTTTGTTTCTGAAAAAATTGTACTTAGCAAGAATGATATGTACTTAGGAAAAGGTTACCTGAATGAGGGCCTTTTCAAACTTAATGGAATAGCGATTGAAATGAATAAAAATATTGCTTCTTCTTACTTGCTTGAGTCAAATTCTTTATGGCATTCACGTTTGGGTCACGTCAACTTCAAAACATTGCAAAAAATGATTAATTTAGACATATTGCCTAAGTTTGAATGTAATAAAAACAAGTGTCAAATATGTGTGGAATCAAAGTATGTTAAACATCCTTTTAAGTCAATTGAAAGGAATTCAAATCCTTTAGACTTAATTCACACCAATATTTGCGACATAAAGTCAACACCATCTCCCGGTGGAAAGGAGTATTTCATAACTTTTATTGACGGCAGCAGAAGATATTGCTATGTTTATTTACTTAATAGTAAAGATGAAGCAATTAATGCATTCCAGCAAAACAAAAATGAAGTGGAGATTCAACTAAATAAAAAGATTAAAATGATCAGAAGTGATAGGGGTGGTGAATATGAATCTCCTTTTGAATAATTTTCTTTGGAAAATGACATTATTTATCAAACAATTGCTCCTTATTCGCCTCAATCCAATGGGATTGCAGAAAGGAAATGATGAATGCATTATTGATAAGTTCTGGTTTACCACAGAACTTGTGGGGGGAAGCTATTCTTACTGCCAATAGAATACTTAATCGAGTTCACCATAGCAAAACACAATCCATCCCATATGAAAAGTGGAAAGGAAGAAATCCTAACATGAAATATTTCAAAGTGTGGGGGTGTTTGGCGAAAGTGCAAGTTCCTAAACCTAAGAGGGTAAAAATAGGACCAAAAACTGTTGATTGTGTTTATATTGGATATGCAACGAATATTAAAGCATATCAATTTCTAGTTCATAAATCAGAAAATCCCGAGATTCAGGTGAACACGGTAATTGAATCAGGCAATGCTGAATTTTTTGAAAATATATATCCGCATAAAAATGAATGTGAGACGTCTAGTATAAGGTCTAAACGACCTCGGGAAGAAGTAAACGACAATATTCATAGTGAGGAAAATCCAAGACGTAGCAAACGTCAAAGGACGTCTACATCCTTTGGACCAGATTTTCTAACATTTTTGTTGGAAAATAAGCCTCGGACTTTCAAAGAAGCTATGTCTTCCTCAGAAGCATAATATTGGAAAGAGGCAATCAATAGTGGAATAGAATCCATATTAAATAATCATATTTGGGAATTGGTTGATCTTCCTCCAAGAAAAGAAAAGAAGGTGTGTCGACTTGTTAAGTCTTCTTATGGACTAAAACAAGCACCTGAACAATGGCATGCAAAATTTGACCAAACAATGTTGGCAAAAGGGTTCAAGATTAACGAGTGTTATAAATGTGCATATGTTAAGAACACTCCAAATCATACAGTCATTGTTTATTTATATGTAGATGATATGTTAATAATGAGTGTTGACACTCGATTTTTGCCCTCCAAAATTCAAATTAACTAGTCGAACTTCTTGAATTTCAAACAGAGTGAAATAGCTATTTTAGATAGTCAAAAAATATTTTCTAAATTATTTTGGTGCTATTTTGCCATTTTACTTGAAAAAATATCCTAATATATACCATATATATTTTACGTGAATTTAGAGTATTAATTATGTTCAAAATAAGTGTTTAATTTAGTCCTTATTTCAAATTGTCAATTTAAAGTCGTTTACGACCTAATTACCATAATTATCCAGTATTTTGCAAAATAAATATTTTACCTTGTTAAAGTCAAGAAGCTTAATTAATTAATTGAATTATTAGTTCATCTCAATTTTCCCTCAAATTGGTTTAATTTTTAAGGGTTGACTTGATTTCAATTATTTTTATGCATGACTATTGGTTCTTAGCGTTTCGCTTGCAGATGTGCCACAAATTAGTTATAAAAATATAAAGACTCTTTATCGTTATACTTCTTTGTGGGTTGAATAGCTATGTGCCTTAGGATTTGTTTACGTTACTGGAAGTTGTTTCCTTTTAGTTGGTTCAAATATGTTGGAATCCTGCCATTACGTGGTGTTCTTCTTTGGCTATAATTTTCTTTCCTGTTTCAAGTTCAGATTTCCTTATTCCTACTTTACTAATTCCTTTTCCCTCCTTTTATTTGGCATCCTATTCTTGGACGAGCAGCCGACCAAAACAGCAGCAAGAAATGGTCCAGAAGCCCGCATAGCAATAGCATAACGACAGAAGCAGAAATGGGGCTAAGCCCTCTAGCTATAAGTTTTCCTCTACTTATTTCATCTTTGTGTATTTGTGGATTTGTAAAAATTACTAACACTTTTACTTTGTTTTAATTTCTTAATCTAGATGAATCCCGGGCAGAAACATGAGAATCGGTTGCCAAATGAGTGAGATATTTTTCTTATTACTGTCTTCTTTATCATGTGCAACATTTCAAATCAAAGCAAAACTACTTTTTTCCAAGATGAGTTAAAAGGTCAAAAAGGGATTTCAAAAAATGATAAAAGCACGTTTGGGTTGTATGTCAAAAAGCTTTCTTGTTTGTCCGGGTTTCACAACGAACAAGAAATAATTAGTTTCCAAAATTGGATAAATGATTAGGTGATTTGGTTGTTCAAAGAAATCGAAATAGATTTTTTTTTAAGGGCTGGATACATTTTAATGGATTTTCAAATTTGGTTTGTTAAGGCCCAAAGTAATCTATTTTAAATTAGACGTCAAGGTCCAGGCTTACTTCAAACAAAACAATAAAATAAAACATTTGTTGCTAATTAACTTAAAAGATCTCTTATATCTTTTGAGTTATAAACAAATGAGTTCATTAGCGGATTAAGAAGTTGAATTATGATCTAATTCAAAGTCTTAATAAAACCGTACATATTTTGAAGAGGTTTATTCCTTCATAATTAGCCCAATTATAGAATTAATTTATTAATTGAACTAAGGACATAATTAAATGCTAAAAATGATTTTTTTAAGTAAAAGGCTTCTAAATGTTTGCTTTTCTAATTTTTTTTTTCTTTTTTCTTTTTCTAATTAAAACCATGATATGCCTCTTTCAAACCTTATACATGTGACTATTTAAACACATTTTTACAAAGAAGTTATACAATTTTTAGCCACAAAATGTTAGATCCGTAGGTAATCCGCATTGGGCGGATCCTTAGTACCGGGGTGCCTAACACCTTCCCCGGGGATCACCAGAACCCTTACCCATTTCTCTGGATTTTGTTTTTTAAAGGTTTTCAAATAAAATTAACCTTTAAAATTGGTTTCCTAATTCCCAATCAATAAATTAAGTGGCGACTCTGTTTGTTCACAATAAAGATGCCAAGTTATGAGAACCTTTTATGCGCGAGCGTAAAAGCAGACCGTAACAATGAGTAAAGACATTACCGACATAAATGCTACTAAGCGCATGCTTGCTAGCAAATTTGATATGAAAGACCTAGGAGTTGCTGATTTAATTCTAGGAATTAAAATTCAAAGAACTCCTCAAGGTTTAGCATTGTCTCAGTCTCATTATATCAAGAAGGTACTTGAAAAATTCAAATATTTGAATTTCAAAGTCGCGAGAACTCCAATTGATCTGAACCATTCCTTTGTAAAGAATAAAGGTCAAATCAAGTCTCAATTGGATTATGCTCGAGTGTTGGGAAGTTTGATGTACATAATGAATTGTGCACGACCTGATATAGCTTGTGCTATAAGTAAACTGAGTCGATACACAAGTAATCCTGACCAAACTCATTGGATGGCAATGAAACGAGTTTTGGGGTAGTTGGAATATACCCAAGATTATGCATTACACTATAACAAGTATCTCGCAGTAATTGAAGGACATAGTGATGCAAAGAAGCGGATCACAGGTTCAACCGAAACTAAATCCACTAGCGGATATGTTTTTACCATTGGTGGAGGAGTAGTATCATGGAAGTCGTCTAAGCAGATGTGCATTGCCCGCTCTACCATGGAGTTTGAATTCATAGCGTTAGACAAAGCCGGTGAAGAAGCTGAATGGCTTCGGAATTTCTTAGAAGACATTCCATTTTGGCCCAAACCTTTGACACCTATATGCATACATTGCGATAGTCAAGCCGCAATAGGAAGGGCTGGGAGCGTTATGTATAACGTAAAATCTCGTCACATATGACGAAGATATAATACCGTTAGACAACTACTCTCTAGTGGAATTATCACAAGTGACTATGTCAAGTCAAAGGATAATGTGTCGTCACTTAAAAAAGGCCTAGCTAGAGAGACAGTTGAGACATCATCAAAGGGAATAGGATTATGGCCGAGGACAAGTCATCATGGCAGTAACTCTACCTAGAAGACTGGAGATCCCAAACTCTGGGTTCAAAGAGATCAAACAAAGTTATGATTGACGGTTCAACATTATCAAACAACAACTTTGGTCCATTCTCGTGATGAAGACAATGTCCAGTACCAATGATAAAGCATTATGGCTTTTTAATGGTTTCTAAGTTTGATACAGGGTATATCAAATTGTGTTTTTAAAGGATTACACGTTTAGGAATCACCTATGTAAGTGAGAAGTGGAAGCCGCTTCAAGGAGAGTTTTGTAAGGCCAATTCTCTACACACTTATGAAACCAGGCGATGTTCATGGCTGAAACGAACACAACAATGAGAACCAAAGACGGTTAAGGATTAATTGTGTGACCTATGTTGTCTAGGTATACACCAAAGCTCGACGGTTCAAAGATATCAAATCTACCGATTGACCGAGTATACCCGATATATGTTCACTACGTAAAGTTCAAAGGGAAACCTACTTATCCAGATGCGATTAATCCTTATTTGCAAATCACACAGTGTTTTCATACATATTTTCATTAAAGCCATTCCCTATTCATATGGGGGATTGTTGGGATTTTAAGCTCAAGCTTTACAGATAAGTTGGTGTGAATGAGAAATGGAGGGAAAAGTTAATAATTCGAGCAAAGTTCCTTTTAGAAGAGCACTTTATACCACATTGGTAGTGGAAAGGGAGAGTTGTGTGTTTATATATCAAAGCGCATCCTCTAGCTCATAAAGGGTTAAGAAAAGGACCTCCCATCGCGCCGTCACCGTCGCTCGGCTTCGGTTTCGGTCAAATGATCTGATTGATTGATAATCTTTTTGGACCAAATTTATTTTTCTGAATTCATAATTTAATCTTCATTTCGGATATTATTTAAATATCATTTCCGCGCAAAATTTTAATTTAATTTTCGCCCCAACGGCCATTTTCTTTTTTGGAAAAGGCAAGTCTTCTCCGAACAGGCACCATACCTGTTCGGAACAGGTATTTCCGTTCAAAAATCCTGGCTATAAATTCCAGAGGCTTCGCCTCATTTTAAGTACAACGAAAACATTTTCTGAAACTTCCTGAATTGAAATCTTTACTTCTTCTGCATCGTTTTTCCAAACTACTGTAAGTGTCCTCTAATTTCTCCGTTATTTGAGTCCCGGAGTTCTATGGTTTGAATTGTCGCTACTACAGAAACGTTCTTCTGTTCTATCTTGGGAGGAAGAAACCCATATCCTTTGGCAACAGTGCGGGGGTTATAATTCCTTAAGAACACACAAGCAACTTGTGGGCTCGGAAGATTTCATACTTCTTCAACATTTCTGTTCATCTATTTTTCACTGGTTTTGATTAATAAACTACATCTTGTTTATTAATTACTGCTTCAGATTACGGTTGATAACACGCCCGTGTCTCGGAGCTTACGCCTCGCCTCGTGCCCTCACCTTTTAAAACACTGGTACCTGCATCCATCTTCTGCATTCTTCTATTTGTCCTTCAATGGCAGACTCAATCCTTTTATCAACTTTTTAGTTATATCTAATTTATACCCCGAGGTCTATGTACAATATTTACTCTATTTTAGATGGCTCATGATTTGTAGCAGATTTGATAAAGTTTAGGTTCTAGTTTGGGGATTTCAATTATCTGATATTGCGTTTTTTGTTTTTGAAACGTGAGGCTTATCTATCCCAACTTTGTTAATAATAACTTAAATGCTCAGTTTTAGTATTTATTAAAGTTTTAATC
Source organism: Lycium ferocissimum (assembly GCF_029784015.1). Lineage (NCBI taxonomy): Eukaryota > Viridiplantae > Streptophyta > Magnoliopsida > Solanales > Solanaceae > Lycium > Lycium ferocissimum. Next base: position 17,291,292 of record NC_081351.1, read on the forward strand.
GAATGTTGAGCACCCAGCTCAGTGGTTCATTTTACTGGGGTAGTTAGATATCGGTCATAAGGCCCAAAAATGGATTGTGGCACTATTCAAATAAGATAAGATTAAACAATGATAGGAGTCTCTCGTACGAGGTTTGTGTTCAATTCTCATTATTTTTCCTTCCCCCCCCCCCCCCCCCCCCACCACCACCAAACATAGATCTCTTATGCAACTGAAAATAATGTAGAAAAAATCTCGAGGATAAGATTTGTGGTGGACATGAATTCATGATTTTTCTGTAAAACTAGATATTTTATGTATATATTTTCTAGAACTGATCTAATACTAGAAAATTTGTCTGCACTTTGCCCTGTCTAAAACAAACCCAACAAAATATAATTATATTACTTCTTTGATGATATTGCTTATTAATCTAAAACATCTTCCAAACAGTTATGTAAACTAATAATATATATGAATAGTTGAAAATTAAAAGGTATGAAGCAAATATAAAACAGGAAAATATATGTTTATACTAAAAAGAAGCAGGAATTAGAAATAAAAGTACAAAGAAATAATGAAAACACCAATTTTAGCTCCTTGTCATCGGACTTCCTCTTTTGTTACCCTTCTTTCTCTTGTTTTCCTTCGGTAATTGTGAAGAAACTTATCCTCTCTCAAATCATAATACATGTGCTCCCTCCATCCCATATTACTTGTCACTTTTCCTTTTGCATACCTCTTAAGAAATCATAAATAAAAGATTGATTTAACTATCTTACTCTTATCTTTCTCCAATAAATACATTCTAATCAATATTGACTATTTTCAAAAACATTTAGTCCTAAGGGTAAGATAGGAAAGATTTAATTAATTTTATTTTGGTTTTGTAAATGAACAAGTAATTTGGGACATATATTTTTAGTAATGTGGCAAGATAATATGAGATGGAGGGAGTACTTTTTTGTTCTCCTAATCAATTTGTTGTGAAACCTCAAAACAATCATACTTCCTCAAGCATGAAATCCTTATGACTATAATTAGATGATTGCTTGCAGACATTATGTAATTCTCTTTATTTATAGAAGATATCCTTCACCGAATAAATTGGAGAAACTGAAAAGCCAAAAATTTGACGTTTGGTAGAATTGTGAAAACAGGCAGTCTTAATTCACCCTTTTTCCTTATTTATTATGGAGCTACAGTTAAGTATAAAATTTTTACGTTAAAAGTTCAATAATACAATTAAGGTTTTTTATCACTAAAATGACTTATCGAAAACTACCGTAAAGTAAGGTCAAAAAGAAAAGCATACTGAAGAGAAAAACACACATTTGGAAGTACAGTCAAACCTCTCTATAATTATCATTCGTTATAACAACATTTCACTATAACGATCTGATTTTCTCCGGAACCGATTTTTTATGTTATATTTTACTTCTCGATAACAGCATTCTGCCTATACCAGCAATGACATTCATTATAGCGGTACACTCTTTGTAAAATTACCCCTCTATAACAGCCACAGTACTCAAATATTGTGTAATAATATTTTGTAAGAAATATATTATCTATAAAATAAAATATTAAAATATGTATAATAATCATCATTAATGTCACGTACAAAGTAAATTTCAAGTACGAATATCTAAAAAATTTCAATTATACTATTAAGCTCTTAGACAGCTTTCATGGGAAAGCTATTGAATTCCCTTTTGCAGAAAGTTTGAACAAAAATCTTCATCAGTTTAAACGTTATATTATTACCATGATACTGGAATTTATGAAACAATCTACAATTTTAGAATTCTTACATCAAACTTGAAAATTTAAATTTTCAATTAATTTTAAATGCATGTGTTCCTTAGATTTTTATTCTTTATCGGTATGGTATAACTAGTTATGGATTTCTTAGTAATTTATTAGTCTTTTCAATTTTTAATTAATGAAATATGAAAATCAATTGGGATTTTAAAAATAACAAGTATTTTTGGTTTCGTTTATACTAGCATAAAAAGTAAAAAAAAAATTACGTACTTTTGTTTATAACAGCTAAATGAAATCTAAACATCAAATGTCAGTATACGTACATAGCAGCACCTCACTATAGCAGCCATAAAATTTTCGGACAAACGCTGCCGTTATAGAGAGATTTGACTGTAGTCAAATTGTAACTGCCGTAGAGTGTTTAGGAGTCGGAACTTGATATGCAAATAAATACACAAAATGGAAAAACAAATGCAATTTCAACTAATAAGACTTTATTTAATTAAAATTTGAAGAGAGATATTGTTGGAGAAAAGGCCAAAAATATCACAAAAAAAGATAAATAGCATTAATGCTTGTTGCGTATACGTGTCACATCTTCGTTTATTTACTTTTAATATATATATATATATATATATATATATATATATATATATATATATAGATTACCTGCGGACACCCATGCTACCAGTTCCCACTTAATGCATTTTTTTCTCCTTAACAGAAACCTAAATCTGCCTCTGATTAAAGCCTTAAACGGGATAAAGAAATTGAAATCAATTGAACAAAATACATCAAGAACCAAACTGAAATACATCAATATAGAAAATAAATAAATATATAAAACTCCAAGAAAACAAAATCCCGAAAATCAGAATGTATAAATTGGACAAAACGAAACTCAATCAATTGAATAAACATAGTATGAAGAACCAAACTGAAAATTGGTCTGGTTTCTTTCTAAGGGTTGGGTTTTGAGCTTGTCTTATTTTTTTCATAAGCTAAAATGGGTTGTGTCCAAACCAGTCCATCAAAATTATATTTCACGTCCTATCCTTTTAATATTCAGTGCATATTAAAGGGTCAGTGGACACGGATTAATATTGCAGTGGACATGGATTAATATTGCCACCCGTAATTTCCGTAGGGTAGTGATGTCATCACAACTTTCAAAATTTAATTATTTTAGAATATATTCTTCGTTGGAGTTGATTTTTGAAAAGGTACATTTAAGAATAGTAGTTTGTATTTGACTAATCAACTTGAAAAACACTTATGTCAATATTAGAGCAATATTTTGTGCTTGGTCAATGTTCCAAAAATGTTTTTGGGGAAATATTATTTTTTTAGCTTCTTAAAAATAACCTCTGCTACTGCTCGAACTGATTTTTTTTTTCCCTAAAGCTGAGCCAAATATCTGAATTCTGAACTCTTAAAAATAAACACTTTTGCATACCCACAACTCACAAGCTTGGCCAAAGAGAAATTGACCATTTATTTGCAACTTTTAATAAAGGTCAAGATCAGACATATTGTACAATTGAGAGACATTACTTTCGAGATACCAGATTCTTTGTCATATTTTCTTGAATTTAGAAAGCTAGGATTCATCCCTAAAATGTACTAGGAATTGCCTTATGCAGCTTATAAACCTTAGCCTAGCCAATTTCACCCAGGACAAATTTTGTACTATACTGTTTTTCTGAAATTGGTTGGTCCAATAAACGGGCCTAAATATGTAAGTACTCATGGATTTTGGGAAGTTGGTAATAGCCTGCCAAAACATAGATCTTTTTAGTACTCTCCATTCACGGGCCCAAAGTATCATCTTGTTGATACTTGCTCGTGAGCATCATCTTATTGTTGAGTTCATGCATATTTATTCTTTATTATGCTACATATATACATTGGTGCAAATTAAACATTATAAGTTGATTTATACCGCTATTGTGCAAGATCTTTGTTGCCCTCTTATATGTATTGTACAAGTTAAATGGTAATCTGATTTTTTTAGCTTTTCGCTTGCCATTACGTACCTTGTTGGGGGCGGTCAATGATACTTATTGAATACTCCAATTACTCATCCCATTTCCTTTCCGACACTTTATGTGCAGATTCTGATTCGAGTTCGGGGTGGACTTCGAGAGTGAGCTTGTGACGACTATTGTTGTACGAGTAGTGAGTCAGTTGTCTAGTTCAACGATGAATCAGAGTTTTTCCTTTAATTCTTCTACAACCATGTTATATATGGACATTGATCTATAGAATCACTCTTAGTGTAGCTCATGACTCGACTCAGAGTTTATTTATTTTCTTCTTCTGTTATAGTTCGCTCCATACGAAAATTATTGTTTCTCAATCAAGATTAGGATAATTTGGACCATAACATGCTCTATATTAGCGTTTAGTGTGAAACGTTCCAGTATAAATTCTCTATGCTCATGTAACCAAACGGGTCAGTGACAGTGGACCCGTAAATCCAAAAGAATCTAGTCATAAGCTTGACCTAATATTAGTTGTCAAACCGCCTTTGATGTCCACCCAAAAAAGCAAATGTGAAAACACTTATCCATATATGCTCTCATGAAAAAGTTATGAAGTGTGAAAACAAAAACAAAAAATAAAATTAAAAAATCTTATAGTGTCTCAAGCTCTGTAACTAAAAATAAGCCAACATATAAGCAAGACAACTAACGTGCAAGAAAAAGCGCGATTAAGAAAGATGTTACCATCACAAGAAATACAAATGACTATGGATAAGAAAGACTAACTTAGCCTATTCTAAACATATGCTTTATTTTTTATGGATGAAAGATACTAATCATTCTCATCAAAAAGTGATTAGACATCCATCTAACCTTTGTCTTGGGTCGTTGTCAATTATGTTGAGTTTTCAAGGAAACAATAGATCAATCATTTCCGTGATACTTTAAATTGAATGGATCGAACTATCTTACGGCATTTTGAATATAACTCCCGTATTACTTTAATGGGCGAACAACCCTTTGGACATACTACAGTTCTAGGTGGCAAAGAGCTAACATCAAGACGTCAAATCATTCTATCGATGTGAACTCTTGGAAAAAGATCAGTCTGTTATGCCTAGAGTAACTTTTATTTTTTGAGTGACGCCATTCCACTCGGATCACTAAGGTCGATTTTTATACCTGCTCGACGGGTGGGTCTTGTAGTCAAGCTCCCTTCTGCCTTTGCACTCGAGGGCCAGTCTTTGTCCGGCCCGATGAAATATAGCGTACGCCTCTATTACCTTTTGAAAGACCTACGCTCCATGGGAACCGTCTACCTAAGACTGTTCCTTGGCTCGTACGTCCTGACACAAGGCTAGAATTCTAGCCCTTCCAAAGTGGTATCTCATTGATGGCTCTGGCCGGCCCTCCGGAAGGAGGGGAAAACCATAAGCGTTTTAATTTTTGTCTAAACTCAACAATCAGTCACAAAATAATTGACTTACTAAGGTTATCTTAATCCATGTGAGTAGTAGGCTTGGGATGGTGACAGCAGCCCTACTTCAGTGCCAGCACTTAGATCTTTGCATGCCCACGCACTTCAGTCTACAAATGAATGTACTGAAGAAAGGACTTGCATCTATCATTTTCTCTGTTTTTTCCCTTTTGTCCTCAAATTAATAGGAGTATAATAAAATGTATACCATGAGCAAGGAAAATAAAAATGTTACTACAATATATTAGGGAATAGAAATACACCATTTTCCTTTTTTCAGCTTGTTTGATTTAAGAGAAAATGACAAAAAGGGTCCCTTATCCATGGTTAGTAGGTTCAAACTAGTCCCTTAAGTATCATTTAAGCAAGTTTTGTCCTTTAAGTTTGTCAAAAGTGAGCACATTTGGTCTCAATTAGATATTTTACCAAACTCTTATTTTTAAATTTAATCGGAACCGTAAAATAGAAAATATTTAATGTGAACTCACATTTGGAAGTACAGATTTTGTAGTTTACGTTATTTTTGGATTATTTCAAGAGTCTGGTGCAATTTCTGATGTGCGGTTTCTGATATTTTTAGTCTTTTTTTTTTTTTTTTTTTTTTTTTTTGTCTGGTAAAGTTTTTTATGTTGCGGTTTCTAGAAGTTTGACGGAAATTTCCAATGTTGCTGATTCAATTTCTTTTCACTGTTCCGGTTAAAGTTAGCGATTAGAGTTCGTTAAATATGTGACAAAGATCAAAAGTGATCACTTTTGCAAACTTAAAGGACCAAAGCTGCTCATTTAATTTTTAAGGGGATATTATGAACCTATTACCCAAGACAAGAGATCAATTTTATCATTTACTCTTTGATTTCACGGCATACAAACAACAACGTCAGAAAGGAAAAAAGAAGTCATTAAGAAAAAAAGCAGAAATTGATCCAGGATTTTGTGTTAGTAGAAATGCGATTACCACTGCGATTTCTATTCTTTATAGCGGTATGATGAATTAGTGGTTAATTACACAGAAAATCACAACTTATAGTATACTTATAAATAAATTATCAAACTAATTTTTCTATATTTGAAATCATTCAATTTACTAAACATCCTCTTTGAAGGAGATCTTCACACAGTTTGGCATACACTTTGTATTTTTAATGTCTCTAAAGACTGTTGAACGAGAACTGCTGCTCATGAATATTTCTGTGATAGGAATCAGTCCCAAGCTAGCAAGAATAACCATAAAGCCTTACATGTTTAACTTCTATAATTTTTTTTTCCTATGCCAACTAATTAAAATTAAAGTCAATCATTGGATACCTGATCTGTGGAAAAATCTAGAAATTGATACCCACCCCCACCCCCACCCCCCGGTTCCCCCACCTCATGCATAATTAATATTTTAAATGTGTCTTTTTGCTTTTAGTTTGGTGTTCGATATCCGTTTTGGCCCTGATAAATTCGGATTCGCGTCAGGAAGTCATATTTTGAAGGTAAAGTAGGCTATACCAAAAGTGATTTTATTTCTATGATTCAAACCCGAGATCTTTAATTAACGATGAAGAGATACTTACTGCTTGCCACGACATTTGAGGTCATCTTGGAACCCAGTTCCATCATTTGAGTGTATATGTTTGGTGTTATCTTAGCTGTAACCTTGTGTTTGTCGCATGATATTTTGCTCAAATTCACATTCAAATCAATTGTGGAACCGAGGTTTGAACTGCTGGCGCTATCAGTTAACATCAACAGACAATTTTGGTCCCCATGTATATAGTATATTCAATGTATACACACGACAATTTTGTATGTATTTTAAGCAAATGGATCATGTTTCATTTTCTTGTTACCAGAAACTTGCTTTTTTTTTTCTTTTTTTGGGGAAAATATTTAGTGTTTAACCTAAATTCGATTGTTAGGTCAATCAGTTAAATTATTAAGATTGAGGTCAGGAGCAGTGTGATTTGTCCAAATTCAGTTAATTCTTTTTTAATATGTTTGCAATAACATATATAGTAGAAATAGCAAAATACACAATCAGATTGAAATAACTGAAAGAGGAAAAGGCAAAGAGATTATTATTGAGTATTCCAATCTGGTTGATGAAGAACACCTGATAAACAATGACGAATAGTGATATATAGACATAAATAGCAAAATACACAATCAGATTGAAATAACTGAAAGAGGAAAAGGCAAAGAGATTATTATTGAGTATTCCAATCTGGTTGATGAAGAACACCTGATAAACAATGACGAATAGTGATATATAGATATATATATATATATATATATATATATATATATATATAGAGAGAGAGAGAGAGAGAGAGTCCGGAGCCAAAATGGCGATATTTTTATTGAATTAGACCAAAATAGTGTTTTTTTTTTTTTTTTTACTAAATGGGTATTTCGTTGATCATTCAACGAAATACCCCCGCCATCGTTCATAAAGAACTCTATTTTTTTTTTTTTGCATTTCGTAATAATCCACGAAATAGTTTTTTTTTTTTTTTTTAATTTCGTGAAAAAAATATTTTTTTTTTTTTTTTACATATCATGACACAATCCACGAAATAGATATTTTTTTAATTTTATTTCGTGAATAAAAAAAGAAATAGGAAATTATAATTTTTTTTTTATTTTTGCATTTTGTGTATTAAAAAACGAAATAGGCTAAATTTTTTTCTAATTTCGTTCGTATAAAAAGGAAATTGGAAAATATATATATATATATATATATATATATATATACATATATATATTATTTCGTGTATTAATGAAGGAAATTGATTTGTTTTTTTATTTTTTTTGCATTTCGTAATCTAATGAACGAAATAGGTTTTTTTTTTTTTTTTTTTTTTTTTTTTTGTATTTAGTGAATAAAAAAACGAAATAGGAACTTATATATATATATATTTTGCATTTCGTGTATTAAAAAACGAAATAGGAAAATAATTTTATTTTCATTTCGTTTATATAAAAATGAAATAGGAATACATACATACATACATATATATATATATTTCATTCATGTACCAATGAAATATTTCGTGGATTGTTCCATGAAATGCAAAATAAAAACAAAAAAAAAAAAACATATTTCGTGGATTGTTCCACGAAATGCAAAAAAAAAAAAAAAAGCTTTTATTTATATTAACGAAACTTTTTATTTTTTAATTTAAAACTGTTTTTTTTTTTTTTTTTTTTTTTTTTTGCATTTCGTGGAACAATCCACGAAATATGTTTTTTTTTTTTTTTCATTTTGCATTTCGTGGAACAATCCACGAAATATAAAAAAAAATAGTTTTTTTTATATATTTTTGAAATTGATTTTATATATATATATATATATTCCAAATTGATTAAAAGCCATTTTTTAATTTTTTTAAAATATATTTTTCAAAAAACTTAGTGTTTAACTGTAAGGTTATTTTAGTCAACTTTATATATCGAGAAACTTAGTCAGCTTTATTTTCAAAAATTGAAACCGCAGAAGTGAAATTGACATTCACAGATACATTACCCCTGGATTTTTACGTTGAAATCTATTGCGTATCATCATCTTATAAGTAAATAAAGCGAAAATTTCACGCCAATTTGGGAAAAAATTGAAATTGAATGTGATAAAAGACGTTTTTTTTAAAAATCGGCTTTGGCCAAACCGCCTTACGTTAGCTTTGTGTGCATAGATCTCGGAAAATACCCAAAATCAAAAAAAAATCGCGTAAATCGACGTCCGAAGCGCAAAGTTATAGTATCTAAAGTTTGAGGACTTTACAACTAAGCTTTTTCTCCCTATATTTTTTAGAATTATATTTATATTTAAAATAAAGTTATGTTTTGACTTTACAACTAGTTTTTTTTTCGTTTATTAAAAAACGAAATAAGATTTTTTTTATTTCGTGAATATATAAATGTTTTTATAAATGAAACACAAAAATATATATATATTCATCCTATTTCATTGGTACATGAATGAAATATATATATATATATATATATATATATATATGTATTCCTATTTCATTTTTATATAAACGAAATGAAAATAAAATTATTTTCCTATTTCGTTTTTTAATACACGAAATGCAATATATATATATATATATATATATATATATATATATATATATATATATATATGTATTCCTATTTCATTTTTATATAAACGAAATGAAAATAAAATTATTTTCCTATTTCGTTTTTTAATACACGAAATGCAATATATATATATATATATATATATATATATATATATATATATATATATTTTCCAATTTCCTTTTTATACGAACGAAATTAGAAAAAAATTTATCCTATTTCGTTTTTTAATACACGAAATGCAAAAACAAAAAAAATTATAATTTCCTATTTCTTTTTTTATTCACGAAATAAAATAAAAAAAACATCTATTTATATGGATTGTGTCGTTGTGATATGTAAAAAAAAAAAAATCATTTTTTTCACGAAATTAAAAAAAAAAAAAAAAAAAGAAGCTATTTCGTGGATTGTTCCACGAAATGCAAAAAAAAATTAAAAAAAACTATTTCGTGGAACAATCCACGAAATAGCAAAAAAATAAAAAAAAAAAAAAAGAGGTTGCTGCTATGAACAAGCGATGGCGGGGGTATTTCGTTGAATGATCAACGAAATACCCATTTGGGATAAAAAAAAAAGGCTGACTATTTTGGTCTAATTGCTTTGTAAAAATATCTATTTTTTACAGCTCGATTCTATATATATATATATATATATCTATAGTAAGTATATCCAATGGGAACAATGATGGGTAGATGGGAGAATTTATAGGATAAACTAAACAGTAATTGGTCTCGTGATTATCGCATGTTACAACCGTTCTCGGATGTGTTGTTGGTCTTGAAGTTAATTATCATTCGGTCCATATTTGTCACATGTCTATTCAAATAGTCTTTGCTTGTACATTTTAACCAATACATTTACTACTTTAGCTTATATTAAATTTCTTGATGTGATTTTCTTTATGATCTAGGTCTGCTCTTTCTATTCCACTAGAAAAGGAGAACTGAAAAAGAAAAAGAATAAAAAAATCCAACTAAAGGACGAACTAATACGGCCAGTTACTATGTCTTGTTAATATCTCTTGCTTAAGTTCATATTGTGCTATATTGCATTAGGTTTAGAAAATGGAATCTTCATGAAGCTTTCATTTTCATGATGTAGATCCATCACCATCAAGCCAGCTAAATCCAAGATCTTGTTTCCAGACAAAATTTAGTTTAGATTACATAATAAATGTTTTTTTAGGAGAATATTAAAATTATTTTAAAGAAGAAAAAAAAACCCGTATAGCTGTTTTAAGATCTGACATAATAAATGTCTTTTTAGGTGAATATTAAAATTATTTTAAAGAAGAAAAAAAAACCAGTATAGCTGTTTTAAGATCTGATTCTTTAATACAATTGATCTGTTTAAAACTATAGTGTATAATCGTGTATTCTTAATTAAATATTATAATTCCTTCCATTTCAATTTGCATAACATAGTTAATTAATTGTGCGGAGAAACATTAGAACTTTTATAATTTGTGGTCTTAAAACTTGACATAAGTTTGTGTGATTGTAAGATCTAATCATCAAACTTGTGATTAACAAAAAAAAAAAAAAAATGAAACTTGTGATCTTAATTGAACATAGCATAGTATTTGTGTGTCTATAAAAACTTGATCATTGAGTGTAAACAGTTAAATTGTTTTCAAATGCACAAAATTATCGATCTTTTCAAAATTAATTAAAGAAATGTTGTCACATAAACTGAAATAGAGAGTTAGGGATTGTTAACTTATGGCTTATGACTTATTTTGACTTATAAACACTGACTTATAAGAACTTTTAATGTTTATCAAACGCGTAGATAAGTTAAAAAGTGCTTAATTATAAGCTGATTTAGCCAAACACCCTCTAATTGTATCGTATGAAAGATTTATTTTGTGCATCAAGCCCAATTATGGGTACATTTTCCTAATTAGTAGATTGACATTGTTCTATGACCCTTTATAAATGTCTATTTTTGCAAAGTTTACTTCTGCTCACTGATGGTGTTTAATCTCCGTACACCATCAACATATTACAACAAATAAATGAGATGCGTATAGTAATCATGATTGATAGCATACAAAATAACTAAATAACATATTATAATTAATTAAAATACACTGATGTACAATATTATGATTTTCTTCGTCGTTGGTATATAAATTAAATCACTGTTATTATTAGTATACAAACACTTCAATATACACTATTTGTACATCATACTATGTGTCCATATTCCATTGGCAGCGTTCTTTGTTACGAGGTTTTCTTATTGGAGAAAAGACTAATTAAGGAATCTAATCACTCTTTATTTATTATAATTTATTATTTATGGTAATAATGATTTATTCGCTGTCTTCTTCCTTGGACTATTCTCTCACGGGGTTTTGCTCGTGGTTTGTTGTATATGTACTGAGAAAATGGCAAAAATGGTCCCTTATGTTTTGACTTTTGTGGGTAGATTCAAAATAGTTTATTAGGTATGCATTGAACAATTTTGGTCCTATAAATTTGCTAAAAGTTGTTGTAATATTTTTAGTTTCTGTGAAATATTCAATATTTATGTCCGTTAGATTTGATGAAAATCGAGGGGAAGAAAAGATCTAATCATAAAAAAAAAAAAGTCTCATCAAATCCTAAAATATGCAACACAAAAAAAAAAAAAAAAAAAAAAAAGAAGCTCTAGACACTAAAAGGTGTAAAAAAAAAATTGCAAAAATTACATCTTAAGAAACTACACCAGACTTAAGAAATAAATAAAAAATAGCAGAAATTACAAAAATTGTACCTCGCAGTGTGAGCTCCCACTATTTTGATTTTTTTTCATAATTTCAATCGAATCTAACTGACATAATTTGATAAATATTTGACAAGGCTAAAAGTGTTAACTTTTGACAAATATAAATGACCAAAACTGTTCAATACATACTTAAGTAACTGCCTTGAATCTGCCTTCAAGGGATCATTTTTTTTTTTAGCATTTTCTATATCTACTTTTATATGAGTATATATTATTATGTTATAAGATTTATCTGACAGTCCAATATAAGGGGAATAAAGATTTTGTTTAAATTTTATATGGAAAAGGTCCTCAACTATACAAAATTACACGTATTGCCCCTCAACTATACAACGACGGGCAAATACGTGAAATTTCGTATAGTTAAGGGGCATCTATGTACCTTTTCCGTATTTTAAATAACACCTAGTAAAACCAACCCAATCAGTGCAAATCATTTTCTCCTCTGACGCTGCCTGTTCTATAATTTTAATAATATAATCTTTACAGAGACGAATCCAGAATTTAAATTTTTGGAGTTCAACCTTTTAAATTTTTTAGCATTGAACTATTATATTTCTAAAGTTATGGGTTCATATCTACTATTTATTGTAAATTTAGTAAATTTTTACATATAAATTTGTACATCGCATCGAAAGTTTGGGGTTCAATTGAATCTCAAATTATAATGCTTCATCCACCTCTGAATCTTTAAGCTTAAGATAGATTATTTAGGAATTTGTAAGCAAAGTGTGAATGGAGATTTCCATTATTCTAAGGCTTAGGTCTGTGATTTCAAGTCCCAAGACATGAGAGAAAGCAAAAGGGACAGTCCATCAGCGGTGTACCATATAGTGAAAAAAAATGCTTTAGAAAAAAATAACATGATTAGAATCCATATTATTTAATTGTGATTACAATTAAGGTTTTTTATTGCGTTTAATAATGGACTATAGTAGTAAATTAAAGCATTAAAGCATTTTTAAACATGAGTCAACTTTGACGATAAAAACGAGAACATCCCAGCCCTAAGATTAGATTACTTTTTCTTAAGCATGTTAGCTAACCATGCCACAAGCTTGAAAGCCATGATAGTAATTAATTAATCTAATAAGGTAAAAATATGCATTAGTTAACTCGGATTAAATAATAAAAATTTATATGTATTACGTATCATATATTTATTGATTTAATATAAATATTTTGTATAGGTAAATTTTTATCATGCAGCACATCGGTCAAATTTATGACCTAAAAAACTGGGGATATACCGTGTGAACCTTCACTACTCAAATATTATCTCCATAACACCGCCCAGTATTCAATCATACTACATTAATGCATAAAATAGTTAACTTAATAAATATCAGAAAATGATTTAAAAATAGTCTTTCAAAATAAGATATGTTTTCACGGGCAAAGTTTTTCATGAAATGCATTTAGTTCGTTAGTCCGATTCAATAGATATGATGACAAGCATTTTGAAAAGTTTTTGATATTTTTATTATAACAAATCTATAGATGAGTTATCATTCAATTCTCATATTGTAATGTTTTGAATAATAATGAAAACGAAAATTGTATAGTAATCCATATATAGCAATTTAGATAGGCCAATTTAAATTTTTTTTTTTTTCTTTTGCAGCATAATTATATTACTGTTTATTTTCGGTGGGGCTGGAAAGCGAGCTAGACTCGAATATTTGTTTCCTAATTTCTACTTGTGTGTGAAAAGGTGATTTTGCAACTTAAGGCATCACAAATTGTATTACTAATAAGGAAAAAGTTCAATACATTGGCTTGCTACGTAGAGAATAAGAGAAAACATAATCAACAAGGGTTGTGGTAAAAAATTTCTTCATATCCTTAATCAGAGATTTGGGTTTGAGTTCTGAGTATGGAGTCGCCTTTATCAGGGAGCGATTATCCACAATGTTAAATTTCCTGACACGAAATCAAATTTAATCGAGTCTTAATACGGATACTGGACCTCGAGCGTGAAACAAAAAGAAAACAGAAAACCTATGTGTTCCTTGTTCAACCAAGTCACATAGGCCATAAAAGTGGAAGAAATATTCAGCTCACTTCTATTTTAACATACCAACTTTGTCCTTCTGTATTTAACATACTTTTTGCATAACTTTTGCTATTACTTCACTCGAAGGAATTCAGTTTATATATAGAGTACTACCTTAAATTTTATAAAGAACCAAAAAAGAGCTCAAGAAAATTGCTTTTGCAAGATTTTCAACGATGATATTGCCAGTGGAACTACTTTAGTACGTACGATAACTTCCATATACTTACATGATATATATCAAGCTTTTAAAAAGTTTTTGATATTATCAAACTTTTGATTTAGATTTGCATCACTTGACACAAAGACTCCTTATATTGTAGGAGGGACATAATAGACTTTTTTTTTTTTTTTTTTGGTGGAATTTGATAGAAGTATGTTTATGTAATTAAGGCTTTGGATTTGCACTGGAATAAAACCCAAATTAAAATCAAATCAATACTAATGCTAACAAAAGAAATTCAATTCTACACTAGAAATGATAATAATGTTGATATATATTCTTTAATTTTGCATTGGTTTAGACAGTGAAAATATATAACTTAATTCTTTTTGGTCTTTATACTTAGTCTTGTAATTAATACTTATTAGTTGTACTTATTTAGCATGACTTACCACTTTTAAATTATGATCATTTTCATTATTGCTTATTATTTAGCAATATTTGTTTTATGCGATTTCATTATCTTTTTTATTGAATATTTTAGTACAAAGGAATCACCCATTCAAATTTTGTGTTATTTTCTTAAGGAACACCTTAAGAAAATATTTGAAGCACAAGTTATATGTTTTATATGAAGACTTTATCAAAAAAACCCAAAAAACCCGAGGTTAAAAAACCTGACTTTTGTTGGTTTGGTTTGATTTGGTTTAAAGATTTAAAAACCTGACACAATTGGTTTGGTTTGATATTTGAAAAATTCGAATCAACCCGGTCCATGTATACCCTTACTTGTGATCTAAAATATGTTCTAGACATTTGTATGATTATAAAATTATATTATTAAAAACAAAAATAAACAATTTAAAAATTAAGTTATTTTAAAATTGAAATTGAAAAACTATGTCACATGAAATGAGATAGATAGATACAATATTTGAGATTGGAGACAATACTGTACTAATAGAACTCCTAAAAGTTAGGCGCCATAAAGATCTTGTAATAGTTCTACAGTATTCCATTTTTTACAATAAATTTTGTTCATTGAAACTTTGATCCAATATATGCTCTAGACATTTCTATGACTATAAAATTATTTAAAATTAAAAAGACTCCCTCCGTCTCAATTTATACGACTTACTTTCCTTCTTGATATGTTCCAAAAGGAGCATCTCCTGCTATATTTAGTAAATTAACAATTCAAACATATACATAGCAAGTTTATAACCATAAGATTCAAATGACATTTTAGTACTACAGATAAAATTTACGATCACAAGATTCAAAAATCTCTCTTTATATCTTAACCTCTGTGCCTAGTCAAACTAAGACACTTAAATTGGAAGGAATATCAACTTTCTTCCAATTTTTTTTTGAAAAACGTGTCACATAAAATGAGACATAGGAATCATATTTAAGATTGGAGAGAATATCATACTACTAAAACTCCTAAAAGTGAGGTGCCATAAAAGATCTTGTAGTAATAGTTGTACAGTATTTCATTTTTATACAATAAAATTTGTGCTTGTTCAATTACATACTCCATTCACTTTTACTCGTCCACTTTAAATTTTATACGCCCCTTAGGAATTAATAAATAAAGTACGTCTTTCATCATAATACCCATATTAATTGGTGTATAGCATCAATAGACTTGAAAAAATAATTTGGAAATGAGTAATTAATGGAAAGGGTAAAACAAAAAAACAAAACAAAAAAACAACGTTTATCTTTCTCTTAAGGGCTTAATATGCTAAAGTAGACAAGTAAAAGTGAAAAATTAGTCCCTCTGTCTCATTTTAAGTGTCTTAGTTTGACTAGGCACGGAATGTAAGAAATAAAGAGATACTTTTGAATATTGTGGTCCTAAATTAAATATATGTATAATGTACTAAAATATCTTTTGAAACTTGTGGTCATAAAATTGTGATGTAAGATTTTTGACTTGTCAACTTACTAAAGATAGAAAAATGCACTCTTTTTAGGGCAAACCAAAAAGGAAAGTAAAACACTCAAATTAAGACGGAGAGAGTATTTATAATATACTCCCTTCGTCCCATAATAAGTGTCATCTTATCTAAAAAAAATTATCCCATAATAAGTGTCACCTCAGGAAATCAAGATATAAATTGGCTAATTTTTCCAACTCTACTCTTAGACAAAAACTACAAGTTAAAGTAACATCTAAATGATGATTGAAAAAAGCACATAGTAACTTGATATTGTTAGATTCTCAATGTCAAAAGGTTTACTACTTGTGCATGCTCTAATCAAGAGGAAAAAATAGTTTATTTTATTATATAGGGGTAATTTAGTAAATTTTATATTTTATTATTAGCTTTTTAATATGCATATTTTAACTAAGATAACATTTATTATGAGACGGAGGGAGTAGTAGATAAGTAAAAATGAATGGACGGAATATTTTATAATAGCAGTAAGGGGTGGTTAATCATCAATAGCTCTCTTTTTTATGCAGGCGTGGGTATAAATGCAGAGAACCTTTGTATGTAAGCTTTCTTTTTTAGTTCTTTCAAATACACACTCTCTTTCTAATATAGTGATACTTATCTCTCTATCTTTATTACTTTCTTCTTGTTTGTTTCTCTTATAATTTTCCTATATAGTTACTGTACATTGCAGTTCAAAGTTTAAAAAAACAAAAAACAAAAGGCATTGTACATTTAGTAATATTTAAAAAACAAACAAAAAAAAAGTGTACTCTGTATTGACTATACAGAGTAGCAGCAAAAGTACTAGACCACAAAATCTGAAATAAGGTATCTTTCTTCATTTTTTTGTTATCTTTTTTATTTTTATTTTTTATATCATATTTCTTGATTCAATTCCTACTTTTGGGTCTTTTATTTTTCTCAGTTTCAGAGCTGAGCTTAGGAAGTTGAGTACTGTGAATGAGTATTTATGATGCTGAAATTAGTGTCTCTTGTTTTCAGTTAGTAAGAGTCTGTTTGGATTGACTAATTTTAGGTGCTTTAAAGCCAAAATAGTTTTTAAACACTTTTGTAATATTTGTTAAGATAAAAAAGTGTTATTTAAGCACCTATTTTTAAATTGAAATAATAAAACAAGCCAAAATCAAAAGCCATAATCCCATCCAAATGGTCCTAACTTTACTTGTGAACACTTTCTTTAACTTTTTATTGAACTGGTATTGTGTTTTCTTGGACATTGGTTGTACTTTTTTTTTGTGTTTAATTTTGAAGTAAAGATTGAAACTTTGTTTATCCCTTTGTGTGTATTGAACTAGGATTGTGTTTTCTTGGACATTGGTGGCACTTTTCTTAGTAATTTTGAAGCAAAGATTGGAACCTTTTTTTTTTTTTTTTTTTTTTTTTTCCTTGTGTAATGTGATTGTGTTTTCTTGGACGTTGGTTGCACTTTTCTTTGTAATTTTGAAGTAAAGCTTGGAACTTTGTTTCTCCCTTATGTGTATTGAGCTGGGATTGTGTTTTCTTGGTACTGGTTGGACTTGACTTTGTAATTTTGAAGTAAAGATTGGAACTTTGTTTCTCCCTTATGTGTATTGAACTGGGATTGTGTTTTCTTGGACATTGGTGGCAATTTTCTTTTGTAATTTTGAAGCAAAGATTGGAACTCTTTTTTCCTTTGTGTAGTAAACTGGGATGCTGTTAGCTGCCTTTTTTCCAGCTGTTTGGGAGCAGGTAGCTTGACTGGTTTCTCTTTCCTGCCTTTTACTAACTTTCTTGGAGGAATTCTCCTAAATCTTTTGGTGTATATACTTAGATTTATTTCATTTGTTGAACTAGGATTTTTTGGGAATTATTACTCAAATCTTATGCACAAGGTAGAATCTTGTTCCTTCAAACTTGTGACTTATCAATTGGGAGTGGAGTTGCCTCACCAGCTGAGCAAATCTATCCTGTCTCAACGACGAGATCTTTGGAAGTGTCCAAGTTTTTGATTTCTATCTTATAGGCAATCAAATCTTGAGGCAAGGAGAAGCTTTTTTTAGCTTGTGTAAATTTGATTCAATTCCAAATAATGGATACGGGGAGCAAGAATGATACTGAGCGACAAAAGAGGAACGACGATGCTACAAATTTTCAGTCACGAAATATGTCCTTAGACTGGCAATTAAGTGGAAGCAACCTGACAAATGCATCCATGGGGATGATCGCTAGTAGCAATCGTTTGGTAGATTCATTTTTTCCCACTATTTGGGATCGGCCTACCAATTCGTCAAACTTAAGTTTCTATGGTACTAATGCTCAAATCAATCCTTGCACTACAAATCCACATGAGTTTGCAGCAATTGCCTCGGGCCCACCGAATGCAATGCTGAAAGGGGGCTTGTTTGTACCGTCTATTCCTGGAATGCTTCCTCAAAGCTTAGCTCAGCTTCCAGCTGATTCAGGATTGATTGAGAGAGCTGCAAGGTTTTCATGCTTCAGTGGAGGAAACTTCAGTGATATCATGAACAATTTTAGCGTCCCCGAGTCTATGAAGCCTTGCTATAGGGAACAAGCGCCAACGTGGAGACCGGAAGAAACTGTGAACCCTCAGAAGCAGAACATGAGAAATGGGGTTGAAAGTTTCAAGGATGTTTCTTTACCTAATAAGAACAAGACTAATGAACAAAGGCCTCTCAAGAATGAGAAGAAGAATGAAAACTTTAATATCTCTCGAGATGAAGGAAAAAAATCAGTTGGATTGTCTGGAAATGAATCTGACGAAGCTGAATGTAGCGGCCGTCTAGAGGAAATGGGAAGTGCCGGCTTGGAGTCTTCCACAAAGGGCGGCCTTGGCTCAAGGAAAAGGAAAAGATATGGTCAGGTAGGACATTGTTAGTATGTTCTCTTGTGACCTACATTGCTCGGACTCTCCAGAAATGTTACCTCACCCGTGTCGGATCCTCCAAAAAGCACTAATTTTGGAGGATCTAACACGCACCCATCAGTATTTTTGAAGAGTCTGAGCAACATAGCTTGTGACCACTATAGCTCCAAATGGTTTCTTGCCGAGTGTTCTTAATAATTTTTGGCAGGATACCGAGCTTGATCGAATAAAGGGAGCACAACAGCTGCCAGCTGAACCTGAACAAGAACGAACCGAAACTCAGAAAGGAGAGGACAGCTTGAGTTCACCTGCCAGCAAGAATGGTGGAAAAAACAGTAAACAGAGGTCTCAATCTTCAGATCCACCTAAAGAAGAATACATACATGTTCGAGCTCGAAGAGGCCAGGCAACGAACAGCCATAGTCTTGCAGAAAGAGTAAGACCTCTTAGGAGTAGCTTTAAGTTAGGGGATCTTTCCTTGTTTCAGAAATGATTTAAGTAGTCCTGATTACAGGTAAGGCGAGAGAAAATAAGCGAAAGAATGAAATATCTTCAGGATCTTGTACCTGGTTGCAGCAAGGTTAGTTTTATCATTGCACATATGGAAAACTTCTAATAGGCGTTTGGTGTTTATATTACCCAGGGGTTGATTTTTTCAGGTTACTGGTAAAGCTGTAATGCTCGATGAGATCATTAATTATGTTCAATCTCTGCAAAGACAGGTTGAGGTATGATAGCTATTAGTTGATTATCTTCTGCTCATTTCCAAAATCGTATCTAGTATTCCCTCAAAATCCAATTGAATTGTTGGTTGCTTTACATTCTGCTGTTCAAAATGAATGATTCCCTTCACTTCTTTTTTTCCCTGATTGTTGTGTAAAGTACAATACAACCACTTTAGATTAACCTACAGAGTATTTAACATGTATTTTTCCAATGAGCATTGAATATTTGAACTATTCCCTCCACCCTTAACCAGAGCTCTCGGGTTCCAACCCTGGTATGGAAAAAATCATGTTAGGGAGCGATTCTGCCTTAATGGACCTTACGCGGCGCGAATCCGGTTTAGTCAGGGTCTCAATGCGGGTATCGGACATTGGATAAGAAATCAAAAAATAAAAAGATTCGAACTATTTTTTCTTTCGGTTATATTGTTACTATTTGCTAATCTCAGCCTATAAGTTATTTTGTTATGAAAAAGTTTAAGAAAAAAATGTTATTCATGGTTCCTAGATGTATGTGCATGTGAATGACTCTTGTTATTCTCTCAGTTCCTCTCAATGAAGCTTTCAACAGTAAACCCACAGCTAGATTTTAATCTTGATGGGCTCCTCGCAAAAGATGTAAGAACTAGTATAATCTTCTGCTGAAAATTCATAAAGCAAAGCTTGCTGCATAAATTCCAGCTGCTAATTCCGGGAATACATCTGCCTTTTGTTGCAGATCCTCCAGTCACACGCAGGTCCTTCATCCTCATTTGCTTGTCCACCTGATAATGCGAACATGACTTATACTTCTTTGCACGGATTGCAATCTGGTCTGCTTCAGTCAGGCTTTCCTGGTGATGGAAATTGTACTGATGCGTTCCGTAGATCCATCAATCCCCATTTTGCCTCTATGAATGGTGGCTACAGGGACCCTTCATCTGAGGTAGTATTTTGATAGCTATGCGTTTCAGGTTTCAGGTTGTATTGAGACAAGAGGCGGAGCCAGGATTATTAGTTTATGGGTTCTGAACCACAATTATTTTTGTTTACTGGGTTCTTGAAACAATTTTTGTATATGTTAAATGAATTTTTTAACACAATACATGATTTGAGCCAAAGCTACTGGGTTTTGCTGAACGCGTAGACACCATTGTGGCTCCGCCTCTGATTGATCATGTTTTAGGAGAATACTTGGCACATTGAGTCATGAACCAAAGTAATCTTGCTTCGTGATCTAACCATTCGCCTTGCAATTGATATCGTCTTCAGGTACCTAATGTATGGCGGGATGATCAGCTGCCTAATGTTGTGGAGATGGGATTCCATTCAAGTGCGCTCCTCGATTGTCAGGATTTAAGTAAGTGTTTCTCTGTGCTTCAGCATGGTTTTCTCTTTCTAAATCAGAATCAGCTACTTCAATCATTTTCCAAACTCTCTCTGCTACTTATAGGTTCTTTGCCACCCAACCAGATGAAAGCAGAACCTTGAAATGTTTCAAACCGTCAACTGGGTAAACTTTCTGTTTCTTTGGGTAGTAAGTTGCATAGATAATCTTGTTCATTTTGGCACTGAGAAAGTTAAAATATTTGGGAAGTTATCACTCGGAGAGCTCCCTGTTTTGTACAGCAAGTCCACAAAGTTCCTTTTTATGTTCATTCTATATAAGTCCAAGTGAAGATTTATACACACGATCAAAATTCTTCCATCAACAAATGCAAATGAGGGTTCAAGATTATGCGCTCGGGATACTATGTGCATGGGAGAATAGTCATTCATTCATGTTTAGCTATACTCTTTTGAATCATTGAAGATGAATGATTGTACCCTTAATTATTGGAAGGAACTTGAAAAATGTGTGCTTTGAGTGGAAGATAATGAAGTTTCATTCGCAAATTGTGCAAAGGCTTCTGATTCTGCGAGTTGTGCTAGTTCTCGTTTTAACTTACCAACTACTTGTTTTATGGCTTTCATTTGATCTATTGACCCCACTTTGAAAACGGAGAATGTCGACATTCATAATAGGTCTGAATTCAGAATTGAATGGGTTGGCGGATAAAAAAATATGTGCTTTGGATGAAAGAAAATGAAGTTTCATTCTTTTCCTTTTGATATCATTCGAATATTTATGTAGTTCCTGAAATATTGATAACTCTTAATCTCTATGGGAATCTGAATTTGTTGGGTCAGTGAGTTTCGGTTAAACCAAAGTGAAAAAGTAGATTACTCTGGATTTGACATTGTCATTGCTTTATTTTCTGTCGCTGTACAGCCAATTATATGCTAGAAAGATGCCATAATAATGATATATGTACTGTCTTACCTACATTATCACATCGGTCAGTGAATGGGGTCATGGAATTTATAAGCAACTGAGGTCTGAGTTGATAAGATTCTCTGTACCAGATGTCTGATAATCTTACAAGTTTCCAGGAAAAAGAAAAAAAGAAAGCAAAAAAGATCTTGGTGGGATTAGGGGAAAAGGAAAAGCATGAAAATCTTCCAATATTCTGTCTGAATTTGGGATTCATTTAAAGATACAAGGAGTTAAAAAATTCACATTTCCTTATTGTTTTCAGCAAGAATTCTACTAGATGTATTACTATTTTAATAGTCACACTTTTCTCAAAGGATCCAAAGTTGGTAGAAAGCTATGTTCTCATATCCATCAGATCTCTATGACTTCCAAGGTCATAAAAGCTAGCTACTTTTTGAGTGTTGATCTACATCCAGATGGGGGTATGAGTAAAAGCATCTAATATGATTTTGTTAGTAATCTGAACACCTGCTTGATGGTTTTTTTTAAGGAATTATAACTGTCTGGTACACAATGTCTATTGACCCGACTATTTCAAATTTGCATCGTGTTTGACAGTGCATATTAAAAGGAGCAACACCTTTGATTAAGAGTGGAGGGATCTCATCTATCCCACTGTATCCCTTGATGATCGTTGATGATTTTATTATGTTAAGAGTAAAGAACCAAGAAATAAAAAAAAGAAAAGAGTAAACTAATGAATAAAGGACAATTTTTTTTAATCTAAATTGTCTTTAATAAAAGATGATTCCATGTTCACAAAGGCTAATGTTGAAGCAGAGTTGGGGAAAAACGTGTTGAAGCAGATACTCCATTCTGCCAATACAATACCATGTGTGTTGCGAAAGTCTATCTTTCAGAAAAAATCGTTTTCATTTTTTGGTGTTAATTACCAAAAATTAATCTTGTTTTCCCCACAAAAAAGAAGGAAAATGACTTCCCTCACTAGTGAGGAAGTTATTTTTCTTATGAGTATCTTAATATTTAACTTCATTACATGGTCAAACTAATATTTAAACATTATTATTAATTGTTAGTGTTAAAAAAGATTCGCTAATTTTGCTGATGTTATTATGAATCTTAAATATATATTTAAAAAAAAAAAATTCACTAAACAAAAATCGAAAAAACATTTTGCTGAGAATGTTTTTCGAAAAACATTCTTTTTCCATAAAGAAATTACTTCCTTCGTAGCAAATTTAGTGAAACTTTGGAAGAAAAAAAAAAAGGATAATTGAACTAACATCTGGTTTTTTTTTTTTAATTGTTTTGCAACCTACAAAAGCATGTATAGAAAGGAAAACAATTAAACTCTAACAGACAAATTTTTTAATTAATTGTTCATCCAAAATTCCTGTAATAAACACCCCCCGCCCCCAACAGGTTACATTTTTGTGCCCTTTGCCACCCAAATATTGTCTATTTCTGACAATTATTGATGGCATTGGGACAGAAAGAATGCGAAAAAAAGGACACTTGAAAAAGGACATTAGTCCTTACTTCTGATGGCTCAACAACTTTGTGCCTCTGAGCTTGAATCTGATTCCTTTAACTCTTCTGATGACTCTATTTCCCCTTCCTCATATCTGCCCCATTTTCCTCCAAGGGCCATTGACATCATATCATATATCCTGTTACCTAACTTAACTGGACTGTCAGGCTGTAGAAAATGTGACATGTTAAATTCATGTATTACGAATAAACAAACACGTATAATATTTGGCCTGAGATGAGCTTCAATGGAGAGAAATCGTAGTGAGGATTCATAAATTTGATCCTGATTTTCTTTGAATTGAGGCACAGTAGTTGTATGAATAAAAAAGCATGTATATTATTGGTCTGAAATGAGATTAAATGGAGTGACAAGGTGAGTAAGGATTCACATAGCCGATTCCAATTTGCTCGGGATTGAGGCATGGTTATTTTAGGAATAAGCAAGCACGCATACTATTGGTCTGAGATGAGCTTAAATGGAGGGATATGGTCAGTGAGGATTCATTGGTTGATCCCGATTTACTTGGGATTGAGGCATAGTTGTTGTAGGAATAAACAAGCACTACAATACATGTTCTGTTGACATCATATCATAAATTCCCTCCGTTCAAATTTACGCAGTTTCGTTTTGACGCACGTTTCACATGAAAGAAAGATTTTTGAAACTAGTGGTCTAATTCTAAAACAAGCCATGTCAGGTTGTATGAAATGTGCCACATTAAATTCTATGTATTAGGAATGGATAAGCACATATAATATTTGGCATGTGATGTTCTTAAATAGAGTGACAGGGTCAGTGAGGATACATATAGCCGATCCCGATTTGCTTGAGATTGAGGTACAGTTGTTGTAGGAATAAGCAAGCACTAAAATACCAGTTCTGTTGATAAAAATTTAATGTTTGCAAGTTTTTTTTATTGTACTAACAGTAAATCCAATAGAGATCAATGCTGTATCGAATAAAAGTTCCACGGCCCGCTTAGCATCAGAACTATCGGGTGCGTTCTTGCATGCAGCCTGCAAGTGGACTCTTACAATTAATGTCTAATAAAGAAATGACCCTTTTTCAGTTGAACTTCACTGCACTCAACACTAATTTTATTATTAATATTACTCCACAGAACTGATACAGAGTAAATTCCTACTATTAATTATTATTAACATCTTCTAAGTTGATAAGCTGCCATTAATCATATATTATTAAAAATGGGAAGCTCTTAAGTGAAAAGTTAGATTACCATAATGGCCATAAAAAGTTAAACGACCTTTTTACCCTTCAATCAAACACTATTCCTATTAGATTAATGTACAAAGTCGTAAAAACACTTCACAATAAATACAGTATTAAGAATCATAACTAGCATGCCCTTAATCATAACATTGCTCTATAATTAAATCTAATTCCTACACGACCTTAATTGTATAGTCATACCTTTTTTTTCCAATGAAAAACTGAAAAGAATACAAATAGGTAATTGACCACTTAGAAGTTAAAACCCAAGAAAGTCTAGATACAGTGTATTAAGACAAATTAAACTAATGTTATTTAGTGATGATGCTTAGAATTCTAAGTAAATGAGCGTACGTTTTGGGAGTCCAATTTAATGGAGGTAGCAAAAATAATTGGTTTCACTAAAATTATAAGAATCGGATGTAGTCACAGCAATATTGAAGTGAACAACAATTCATGATGAACTCCATGATTCAAAACTTTCAGTTTATTTTTTTGAGATCTTACCTTTTATTTTGTACACAGGTACTGATCTACACCAATTTGTATGCAAGGTATGTCCTCTAAATCCTATATAACATCTCAAAGAATTTTGAAGGTCTACATATATATGCTCAAACCCCATTTAAATTTTTCATCTGTAGTAGTTTAAAATTTAATTGTATTGCTATTTTCTTCCCTTTTTCCCCATCTTTTGTTGGTTTTTTTTTTTTTTTTTTTTTTTTTTTTTTTTTTTTTTATGATTTCTGGTTATGTTGTGTGTTTGTGTTAAGGGTAAGAATTAGTGAATACATTCAACACTACTTTCAAAATATAATACGTAGTTTTTTAAGTTCATGTAATCCTTTTTAAATTTTACCTTTTCTTTAGATTTCTTGATTCAAGGTTGTTTTTTGTTTTGTTTTTTTATTTTATTTATTTTTTAAATATTTGATTACTCTCGATGCTTTCATCAATAGATTACATTACTTCATAAAAGAAACTAAATGACTATGCTGTATTTTTGTGTTCAAGATAAAGAGCTTGTGATTTATGTCC
The DNA here is from genome assembly GCF_029784015.1 of Lycium ferocissimum. NCBI lineage: Eukaryota > Viridiplantae > Streptophyta > Magnoliopsida > Solanales > Solanaceae > Lycium > Lycium ferocissimum. The sequence continues at coordinate 17,317,179 of NC_081351.1, forward strand.
TCCTTATAAGTTCACTTTTCATCATATATTGCTATTAATTTTGTTGCAGAAGCTTTAAAAGGTTATCGAATCTGTTGATATAATCTGAGAATTTACATATGCGTTTAATTTAAGATCTATCTTACTGAACCATGACAACTTATATTATTTTATTAGTTATGAGATTTTTAATGTTATCATAGTGTGAATACTGCATATTGTTTTGTGAAGTCTCCACACTCTCAATTAGACTTTTTCTTTCACGTCTTATCATTTCCACGTTACGGATGTCTTTGGCTTTTGGGGAGGGAAAATATTTTTTCTTTTATTTGGGATATAAAATGCGAAACTTTTTCTCAAAACAAAGAAATGTGATAAATAAGTGGATATTAAAGAAAAGGTGGTGGGTACTTTTTTTTAAATTTATTTTTTTTAGTTTGATAAATAGTTAATTGAGATTGATATACTAATACATCATGGAGAGCAGCTTTAATTATTTGATAATGAAGAAAAGCTCAACACTCTTGGCCGGCCAAGTAGGAATTTGTGGAGGGCAAAAGACAGGAATAACAATAAACAAAAGAACGTTTACCATTAATTTCTATTATATGTCGTTGAAACATTAAAAGAAAAAAGCAAGAACATTGTTAAGTATTCGCTATGACAATCTTATTTACATAACAAATTTTAGGTGTTCAAACGATATCTAATCATTTTACATTCAACAACTAAGTCGGTCGAATAGACTCACAATTAATCAATTCGAGCTTGTAGATCTCTCCCATCAAATATAGTGTATCTCATCACAAACATATTCCAATATTACTTGCATAATTTTAAAATGTTTGTACTATTATCATGGGATACACGTGCAACGCACGTGACGAGAAACTAGTTTGATAAAATTGGAGGATGCAACTTTTATAGTTTCAGTTTCAAGTATGAGTCAGTGGTGCTTATGTTCCTGTAGTTCAAATCATTTAGATTTTGATACGATCCGGCTTGTGGAAGACACAGATTCAACAAATAAATACGCGGAAACTAAAATAACAAGAAATTGGGGATGAGAATTGAAGAAATTCAAATGAGAATAGAGGGATAGAAGCAAGACCCAATTAGGATTGCATTTATGGGCAAACTTGGATATATGAAATGCAAACCCTCCCAATTGAATTCAACCTAAGAGAACCTATACTATTTGAAATCAAGGCAAGAGAAATTCAATTGATATCCACAAATGAACAACTCTTCATGAAATCAATGGAAAATGATTCATAGCCAACAAAGAAATCCACCTATGACGAACTATAACTATCACTAACTCTATAGATACATGGCTAAACAAACTCTCACTCCAAAGAATATTCTCAAATCATAATTCATCTCATCTTCGTAATGAAATAAACGAAGGCTAGTATTTATACTATTGGGTTAAAGAAGACTAGACTAACTATTACAAAAATACCCTTAATGAAGTAAGGGCCTTGCTTGGTAGTCTTCTTTAGGGATAATGGCTTGAATTGCAAAAATAGCCCTCTTGCATAGCTAGCCACCATCGTGTCCCATCTTCTTATCTTCACTCCACACGACCAAGCAATCATCCATACATCATATGCTCGATTTGGCCAATGTGTGCTCCTCGAAATCGTACCATCCTCCGCTTCTTAAAAAAGATTCATCTGTACCTTACAAAGAGTAGAAGAGAATGAGAACATAACCTCTCACGAAAACAACAAGGTAATCATTATAAGGAAAATGATAATACCTAAAGTAAGCATAGCATGCAACCAACATACTAAATGACTCAGTCTTATGATACAGCCAAGCATCAAATGGATGTAGAGAGAACGTGTATCCAAATAATGCCAAAGATACTTGGCAATTCAAGTCATTTTGGTAAAAGGGTAAATCAAAGAAACCAAATGCAATTAGGACACCTAGCATGCAAATCCACATTGGTCCTAGCAATCAAGAAGTATATATCCCCCCTAGAGTTAAGAAATAAGTAAAATCCTTTATGGCTAAGTGCAAGGTTACAAACAAGCTCAAACCAACTTAAGGTCCTATCCAAAGCACTAACCCACCTCAATAAAGGACTCACTACCAAGTCAACACCGGGGTCAAATACAAAGGTATCCCTCGCACAATTTTGCTCACATCTTACATGCAAGCCCGAAATGGAAACAAGTAATAACACTAAGAGATAATCACATGAAGGACTAGGAGTGTTACTATCATAATTATCACACAAAGAAGTTACCTCCATGGCTTTAGAAAGCCCAAGAATAAGCATGAGCCATGAATATATATCGTCCGTGAAGGAAGTACAAGAGGTGACTCCATACCAAGGTGCTGTCCAATGAGGTCTCCTCAAATGATCTTCATCTTCAAGACTCTTCTTTTGATAAAACTTCATAAGCAAGTTAGTCAAATAATCAACTTCATCAAGAGAGGTAATTTTACCATTATGCTCATTCAACCTATGCCAAGCTAAGAGTAGCATCTCCACACCCCTTAAGTTAGAAGATCTAGCATAGTCCTTCCAATATGTAATATCTGTTTCTTTCACATTGCTCCCCTTCTTAAAAGGGCATTCTTAATTTTTGAATGCCTTTTTCAAACACGACGTTGGTCCATCAAGTGGGTCACAAACCCTCAAGAAGGACTTTTCGTCATCAGGGATGGTGTCAAGAACTCCATCCGCCCCATGCTTGTCATCGAGACTGTCACACCCCACCGAGGGGTATGACGGGCTCCGACCCATAGGCCGAGACCACCTAACAAAATAGTTACTTTGAGCATCATATACCCTAAGAGCACCTGCACACAGAAAAGGCCCAACATAGAAATATCCAATAATACAACATATATATTCATATGAGAACCGACAAGGTCGCTACAACATCACGAGTATCACAAAGCCGGCAAGGCTATCAGAAAAGTATCAAGAGCTCAAAATAAGGCCAGACATAATATTTACATACCCCACCATGTCTATGAGCCTCTAAGAGTGTACATAAGAACATGTATTACACTAGCAGAAAAGTACCAAAAGATAGCAAGTTCGGAGTAGTGGCACTTGCTGACACCGTCTGCCGAGAGTCCTACTCGCGTGCTTCAATAACTCTATCGTGGCTCGGCAGACGAAATGCAACGTCTCGTAAGAGGACGTCAAGACAGATAAAAGTACCGAGTATGTAAAAGCCGAGTCAATAACATAAGTAGGACAGAGATATAAAGAGAATAGAGGTAACCTGCCATCTGAGAACGCACAATATATAATGCATGAGCTTGAAAATCATATGCAAGTAAGCACATATATATGTATATATGTATATATGTGCGGAACGTGCAGCCCAAGCCATATATGTTAGTGCCGAGGAACGTACGGCTCGATCCATAAATATAATATGTTAGTGCCGAGGAACGTACTACCCGATGCATAAATATCACATGTTAGTGCCAAGGAACGTACGGCCCGATCCATAATCATCATATGTTAGTGCCGAGGAACGTAAAGCCCGATCCATAAATATCATATGTTGTATGCATCTACACAAGAAGTAGCATGCAAGAGAGCTAATAAAAACCACTACTCAGTTGGAGCGACGTAAGGTGGTGACCTCGAATAAATTACGTAAGTTCGTATCGATTCCAAAGAAATAACTTAACAATGATAAATACGATAATATGCCAAGAATCAATCAAATAACTAAAACATTAAGATTTGGAAATACAAAGTATAGGAGTGGAGCGAATTTGCTATGGAATGCTCATGTTCATATTCTAGTTGGATTCGTGCCAAAGAAAGAGAGAAACAAACACCTTACCTACCTTATTTGTCAAGCTTCCACTCAGGGAATCCTTTACTCCGATGCTCGCCCTTCACCCGAACCTATATAGCAGGAAATACATTTTTAATCATGCTTTCATCATATTTCCATCAACTTATATGTACTAGTTATCGAAGATTAATTTGAGTTACGAAAATTTGGGCAGGATCTCCCCTATATTATCTACTTTCTCTAAATACGAAAACAACTCCCAAACAATACCAACAACATCAACAACAATATTATCAAGATTCTACGAGATAAATATAAATATGTACAATTACATTCAAACTATCTACGAGATAAATATGTACAATTACATTCAAACTATCTTCAAATCTCAATCCATACGCCAACAATGCCAACACAACATTCTATAACCCTTATTCTCGTAATTATTCCTAAATCAATATTAAGAAAGAGAGATTCATACCTTATCCTTGCTATAATAAGAGGATCTTCAATATTTACTTTGAATCCAAGCCAAATCCGACGCAAGACAAAACTATAATCGCGACTACACGTTACCCGGATCTCAATTAATACTCCGTCACTTGAAATTACTCAAAATCATCACTTTTATGTTGTATGTATGCTCCCTTATGTTGCTGAGTTTTCTAGAGCTTTTTAGGGAATTATTATGGAGAAAAATATGGGTTTTGCCGCTTATATAGTGGGTTAAAGTCGGTGGCACTCGTAGAAGCATCGTAGCAAAGGCACAAGGACATCATGTCCGCGCAACAAGTACCCCTCGCTTCTGCCCGCCTAACTTGTAACGTCCATAATTCTCTACTCCGACGTCATATCGACGATCGGTTTGTTGCGTTGGAAACTAGACTTCATGAACTTCAATTTAAGCTTTTGCTTTGCTTCAAAACTCCTCATATACTAAAAGATATTCTTCCTCCAAGTCGGGCCAAAATTGCCCCTCATATTTTTTTCAAAGTTCCAACAAATTTAATTTCCTTAATCCACTTGCCCTCCAATCCTTCCGTAGCTTATCATATGAACTTAAAACCTCGTACCCATGAGATAGGTGCATACAATATCATATATTCTTGAAGGTAAATCCAGTGTCCATACATAAAACAATCAACACTTATGAATCTCAACGTACAAAACTACGGGGTGTAACAGAGACCAGGCTCATCATCATCCTATAGTGGATTACAAAACACATTATAGCCTCCAAAGGTGGCTACAAGCTCAACATTTATCACCCTCACTAGTCATGTTATCATCGAATAGGACATTATCTTTTAAGAGAGAATAATCTATGAACAACGAACAGTCAAAACATGCAATTCCACTCTCATAAAGACAAAGGTCATTTCCCAAAACAATTTCATGCACACTACTAGATAAATGATCAATTATATCAACATCACACTAAATTGAGAGTCATTAAGCACATCACAAGGTTCCTCAATTAGTGGATTATCATAGCAATCAAATTGATCAACACAAGTATCCACACTAGTTGGACGCAAATTAATCTTGCAAGAAGAATCAACTCGATCATCGCTTGGATCAACTAGTAGGTGAGCTATCATATCACATGACAATGTAATGTTGTGCAAATAATAAGGATCAACACTAGGTGGACACAAATTGATCGCACAAGAAAAATTAGGATGGTCATCAATAGGATCAACTAGTGTCAGATTACCCATATCAACTACATCATTAACTATAAATGAAAATTCACTAAGCTCAACACAAGATAAAGAATAATTAAGCTCAATTAAGGACAAGCTATCATTCACACTTACTTTAACAACATGGTCACTCACATCATTTGGAGTGTTAAGATTAGCTATTTTACCTTGAAGTTCGCACACAACATCCTCTTCACCTCAGGTTTCATCTTGGAAGCACATTTGCCCTTTCGGGAAGCTCTCACTACCTCATGAACTTTCAAAGTTTGAGGCTCATCATTTGCCTTGCTTCCAAGAATACCTGCACAATTAACAATACAACTAGAGAAGAAAGAAAAGTTACTAGGGTTAGAATGGGGTTGTGACAACTCCCTCATAGCCTCTCCTTTTTCCACTCTAGAGTTGTAACTTTTCACTCCCTTACTCCTCTTAATATTGTCTCTCTCAATTTCATGGGAGTTGGGGCAAGTGCCAAGTATTTCTTTAGAAGGGTTAGGGAAACCCTCTACTTCAATCTTCTCTTTCGCTTGAAAAGGGTTGGATTTTTTCCCCTTCATTTGTTGCTCCTTGAGTAAGCGTTCCTTCAATAGATGGACATACTCTATCATCACTTTGATACACTTGCCTATACCCTCACATTGTGAAGGATGGGGTTCACTCACCATAGGAAGTGGTTGACTTGCGCTTGCTTCTTCTTTAGGGAGTATGGGTGGAAAGAGGGGTCTCCATTGTTTGTCCACTACATACTTGTACCATTCTTGCCCATATGAAACCTTATGTTCTTGGAACCAAGAATTTCCCAAACACAAGTGGAAATTATCTAAGGGAAGCATATCACACCAAATGTCCTCTTGGTAATTTCCATGGATAAAGATTAACCTTGTGCTCCTATCAACCAAGTACCCTCTTTGATCATGGTAAGGGTCTCATTTCATCACACACTCTATACCTAATTTTTCAACCACTTGAGGGGCAAGGTAGTTTCCATAGCTACCATCATCAAACACAAGGATATACCTCGCACTACCAAGTAGATTCACCTTTGTCTCAAGAATTCGCCTCTTCGAGTCATTTCTTACTTGAGACCGTACATTTCTTCTACTTCCATCACCTATCAACACTTCCCTCCTACCTTCCATATTGAACATGACACACTCGTATTAGGATAAGCAGAATGATTCATTGGATTTCGTGAAGTAGGAAATGTGTACTCTTTTTATCTTCTAGGTTGACTTCGAATTTGCTTAACCCACACATTTATACCATTTTGTTTGGAATAGGAAGTATCACAATTCAATGTTCGCGAATATCTACAAGAAGATTCCTTACAAGGGTTATGTTTAAATTCACTATCTTCACAAGCATATTCTGTTACACCCTGCACTTTCAGAGCATGAGCATGCCACACACTTCACCATAGTAATGGAGTCTCAGAGACGTCCCATGAATTTTTGGAAGGTACAAGCCATGGGAAGTACGTAACAATGAAGTAAAGGATGAATTACGATCTCGTAAGTCGTAACCGGGAAGGACAATCTTGAAACACAAGAACATGACCATTATCAAGTATAATAAATGATAAATATCATGTAGGGGGAGTTTTGGAAGATTCCAGGACCAAGCGAATCAAAGAAAATAAGTTTGTCAAAAATTTGGAAAAAGTTGGCAAAATTAAGGACAGAATTTTGGGTCAACTTTGAAGGGGTATATCTCCAGGTATATTAGGATTTTGAAGGTATTTCAAAAGCCTAAAATGAAGTTCATCAATTCTAGTTTCCAACGCAACAAGCTGCTCTTCGATACGACGTCGGAATAGAGAATAATGGACGTTACAAGTTAGGCGGGTGTGAGCAGTAGTGCGCTACGCTGCAACTACAACAGCCGTACAAAGAAGCCACCGACTTTGGCACACTATATAAGGGTTAAAACCCCTCTTTCTTGTCATAATAAATCCCCCAAATGTTCTAGAGAGCTCAGCAACATATGAGAGCATGTATACAATACAAAAGTGAGGATTTTGAGTAATTTCAAGTGATGAAGTATTAATCGAGGTCCGGGTAACGTGTAGTTGCGATTATAGTCTTGCTTTGCGATGGAGTTGGCTTGGATTCAAGGTGAATATTAAACATATTGTTGCTCTAGCGAGGACAAGGTATGAATCTTCCCTTATTAATATTGATTTAGGTTTATTTACGAAGATAAAGTTATTAAATAGTCGTATTACAAGTCAAGTTAGTTGAGAAATTTGGAAAACATCAAAGCTGGGACGTTTTAGGAAATATATTGGTATGGATAATGGTGTTGATGATGTTGTGTATTATTGTTGTTGATATTATGATTTCGGCTAGGTATATAAACAGGGGAGATGTACCCTGAATTTCGCATTCTAAATGGATTTAAATTAAGGGTTTAAGACGAGCGTATGACGATGAGCCTAGCAATAGTATGAATGGTTGTATATGTAGATTACGAGACTGCGAATGATCTTAAGTAAATTGCAAGACAGGAAGTGAGTTGGAAAAGTCCAAGAAGTATGCTCCAAGGTATGTTAAGGCTATTCCTCTTTCTTTTAAAGACACGATTCTTTTCTTATCAACGCATACACGACTTCCATAATACCTTATTTCCGAAAATACTAGCAGTTCATGATTCTCAAAATCCTTATGATGCTAAAGACGAATGTTTTCTATAAGGGCCATGATGAGGATTATGATGATCCCATTTCTGGAGATTTCAAAGTTATGATTTTAATGTCCTTATGAGATTACTGAGCTGGTTTCAAGATTTTTGACTATATTTGTGGATGTTGATCTCATCTTATGATTTTGTTCAAAACGCATGATTCCTATGTTATGATTTCATATATGTTTTCATAAACTTCCTACTTCCAAAAGTTAGAAGCTCATGATTCTTAAAAGCTTCTTATAATGCTAAAGATTAGATGGTTTCTATGATGAACATGATGATGATGAACTTAATTCTAGAAATTCCAAAGCTTATGATTTTAATGCTATTATGAGATTATTCAGCTTATTTCATGATTATCTCGATTTTATTCATTGTTGTTGATCTCACCTTATAATAATTGTTCATTCAAGGTGAGATATAGCGATGATGATTGCTCCATAATATAAATCGGAGGTTACCGACCTTACATCACTCCGATAGAGTCTTAGCTTTTATTTGGCTCTCATGCATGCTTTATATATTTATATGTATGTATTTTCTCAAATCGAGTCGTGCTATAGTCGACCGGGTACGACACCTATTATGCACACCACTGCAGTGGGCATGTTATGATATTACCCCGGACGCGGGAGGCCCGGACGTGGGCTAATGATGATAACATCGAGCCTTAATGGTCGGGTATGATACTACATATATGACACCGAGCCTTAATGGCTGGGCATGGTAATATATATGTATAAAAATGTTTTTTTTTAAAGGCTAAGCATGCATGACACCGCCTTATGAGGCATCCAGATGTACAGGTTATCTCTCCTATTTCATGTTACCTTTCATATCTATATTATGTTGTTATTCATGCCTTACATACTCAGTACATTATTTGTACTGACATCCCTTTCTTGTGGACACCGCGCTCATGCCCGCAGTAGTCGGTGAGAGACGGATCGAATTGTAGGTGTTTTATCGACGATTCTCGTGAGCACTCCACTTACTCGTAGCCGTTAGCCTATTTGGTATTATCCTTATGATCATTTGTATTCTATGTATTATGAGAATATTAGACGTGTGTGTACAGTTAGATGTTTTATAGCTCCACCGGTTCATATTGTTGTTATTACACCTCGATAATTTCGTGACGTTGTGTCGTGAATGGACTGACGTCGATCAAGGCGGACACGAGACCTTCACGACTACAAGACGGTGATTGTCAGCCTTAATGTATATACGATAAGATTCTTAAGTCATCGGACTTGGCGAAACTAGGCTCGTCATGAAAGTGAAGTATAAGTTATGTTTGGGAAGGATTTCATGGGTGTCGAACTAACGAATGTTTAGCGAGGATTTAAGGACGAGTTATAATGTTCGTTAGATCGTTAAGAAAGTGTTGCACGAGTACCAAGAAGGTTCCATAAGGATTCGAGATCAAACGAAGCGACATGAACGAAATCGGAAAAACTGGGGATTATACGGCCGTATATACGGACCGTATATTTTATATGGCCCGTATATCTGGCCGTAGAACCCTTCCAGTGAAGGGTGATTTCTCTGGATATTCTGGAAGAAACATACGGTCCAATATACGGACCGTATATTTCGGGTCGGGTCCGAACTTAAATTTTATATATACACGGTTCCCTCTTCTTTTTCTCATTTTTCACCTCTCCAAACTTCCAAAAACCTCTAGAACCCTCTTCCTAACACATTAATACATATTCAAGGGAGGAAATTAAGGATCAAACATCAAAGATTAGTAGAATTAAGGGTGTGAATGCTTCCTAAAGGTTGATAGAAGTTGAAAATCTCCTTGGTAGTCAACTCACAGTTCTTATCAAGTTGAAGTATTCTCATCCAAAGATCATCTCTACGTAACCAAAGGTGAGTATTACAATTGTTTCATGTTAGTAAGGGTGTTGAGTAGTTGAGGAACTTGAATTAGGAACAAGTATTGAATGTGAGCTTGAGGATACAAATAATGGTATTTTGGTTAGAAGGGTAGTTGAATTGTGATTCATGGTATGATACAAGTATAATTTTATTATAAATAGTGTTAATGATGTCGAGGAAGTATTATGTGAACGATATACGTGAAGTTGCACGATAGTTATGGTTATGGAGAATTCCGGAAATGAGTTTGGGGATTGAATAATGTTTAACTTGAGGGAATTTGCGTACTATAATATTATGGATGTCGTTGTGTTGTTTGGGAGCTATTTTGTTATATGAGGGAAAGTTGTCGAAACAAACGAAATGCTGCCCAATTTTCGTTAGCCCTATCCGCCTTAGTTTAAGCTTAAGCATACCTTCAACAATCTAACCTTCGTACGAATCTCTTTGTATGTAGAATCATAAGTCGGAAGGAAAGCTTTTAGTCGACATCGTTAAGGAGATACAAAGGTATGCGAGGCTATCCCTTTTTCCTCTCAAAGGCATGATCCCTATATGTTGATTCCATATATGCCATTCTCCATATTTTACTCCTAGAAATGCCTGAAGTCTATAATTCGGAAGAATCTTACAATGACTCCAATTCGAAAGATTTTCAAGTTTAACATTCTAAATGATTTCATGACATGATTGAGTGGGCTATAAAGCATATGGCCTCGACCTTCACTTGTCCGAGCGAGCTATATAACATATGGCCCAGTGCTATAAAGCATATGGCTTCACTTATGTCCGAGCTATATAACATATGGCCTCAGTTTATGTCATGGATTACCCAGGACACAACCCATGATGATGACGCCATAATGTACTCGGAGGGTTACGACCTTACGTCACTCCGAGAGAGCGTATCCTTATTTGGGCTCTCATGCATGCTATGTATATTATATGTATATATATGATATGTATATGTATATAGGGGATATGGGGAAAGGTGAGGCTCTATAGACGCATAGCCACCTGATCAGCTGGCCTACTATGATATCATCCCGGACGCGGGATGCCCGGACGCGGTTATATGGGTGATGGATCGGGCCGTACGTTCCACGGTAATATATTGATATATGGATCGGGTTGCACATTCCGCAGCAATATATGATATGATATTTACGCGTATGCATGCATGGCTCCGCCTTAAGAGGTAAGCAGTTACCAGTTAGCTTCTCATCTTTATTTTATCTTCTTGTTCTTCTATTACTTTATGATGTATGCCTTACATACTCAGTACCTTGTTCGTACTGACATCCTCTTCTTTTGGATGCTGTGCTCATGCCCACAGGTAGACAGAGAGACGACCCAGCTTCCTAGGAGTCATATCCGCTCACACCGGAGCACTTCCATAGGCCGGAGGTGCTGTCTCTGACATATTCTTTTGTGTATGTATTTGGATGTGATGGGGTCCTGTCCCATCTTCATGACTTTAGAGTTTCAGTTAGAGGCTCGTAGATACTTGTATGTGGGTAACAAAGGTTATGAGACGCTTGATGTATATTGTGCATATTATTCTTTTGCTGTTGTGAGGGCTTATATATGTGGATATGCTTACATGTTTTATGGAGCATATAGGTGTACAGGTTAAGACGAAAGTAGTATGATGTGTGGTGCTCGGTAGTCAGCTCCGGGTACCCGTTACGGCCCTCTAGACGGGTCGTGACAGTTGTATAATATATTGGTGGCCTTGTCGGCATTATTTTGAGCTCTTGATACTTTACTGTTAGCCTTGCCGGCTTTATGATATACGTTATGTTGTGGCGACCTTGTCGGTCCGTATATGTACATATGTGCTGAATTATCAGATATTCCTATGTTGGGCCTTTTCTGCGTGCAGGTGTTCTTTGAGTTATGGTTTATAATGTTCAAAGTAATGGATAAGTCAGGTGGTTCCTGGTTTACGGGTCGGAGCCCGTCATACTCCTTGTAGGGGTGTGACATATTCACCGCAAAGCGCATAACCATAAGGTTCATGTTCATCCCAACTTCCTAATTCATGCAAGTTTTCACCAAGTGATTCGTAACGTAAGTGTGAAGAAGGAATATACCTCAAGTCGCCTCCACGTCTATGGTGTGTAGTATAAGACTCTTGATAGCTCTCGTATTCACCATAGGACTCCTCATCAAGCTCCTCCACTCCTTCATCGTCTTCATAAGACCTATGAGATCCACTTGTCCCATATTCACCTCCGGAGTAGTACTTTTCAACATCATATCGACCATGGTCATAAGTCACATCATCTCCCCTATAACCTCTTTCACTATCATAGTCATACCCTCCATTTATAGAGGCATAACTCTCCAAATCATCACCACAAGATTCGAAGCTATGGATGACATCCTTATATCTTCTCTCCTTATGACTTCCCTTCTTGTACCTACAAAACGACCAAACAATATTAGTAGTAAAGTGCCTCACGTCACTCCTATTTGCACTCAAGCTTATCACTCAACCTAAAGTTTCTTCCGATGTTGGCCAAGAACCGCTTATCCAAATCAATTGCAAGGTTGCTAATCTTTGTGGAAGAATAGATTCTTGTTAATTGAAAGACGGACGACTCGATTAAACGAAAGGACTTGAGACAAGAAGTTTCAACGATGTTAAAACGAGAAAAGCTTGAAATAATTGGCACGAAATGAAATTCGGACTCAAGAACTAGTTAACAACAAGGATAATTATGATTTGTTAATTAGCTTGGAGAATCAAAGAAATACGAAAGAATTCGAAGTACCTAATCTGCTCCACGCATCCAGAGAAATGTGGTCGCAGATGGAAAACGCTAGAGCAGACGGGTAAATGCTAGAGCAGATGGGAAAATGCTGAAGTAGATGGGCAAATGCAAGGCAGATCATAAAGTAGATGGATTTTAAGTTCACTGTTTTGAAATGCTTTGGGATTTGCGAGGGGGTTTGATGTTCTGCGACGCATACGCCAAAGCGGATGACCAAATCATTGGAAAATTTCCATTGACATCACTTTGTCCTTGGGATCTGTTTAGAGGCTTCTTTTTATTTTATTTTATTATTCCTTGTACTTTTTCAAATTTTTTGCTATTTGACCTCACAAACACTTTTCCCAGTTTTTGGACTTAGCCTTTTGGATCAAATCCTTCTTTTTGTCTTCTTCTTCAATATGAAGATATGAAGATGCTCAAGAACATAAAGAACACCAAATTTCCAAACACCTTCAAATCAACTTGTATTTGCCTCAAATTTTAGATCTAGGCTCCTTTTGACTTGTAGAACAAAGCCCAATACAAATTGAAGTCAATTGCACCCTAAATTACCAAGACCCATTTTGAGTTCTTCAAAAAGCCTTAAGGTCTTCAATGGTAATTTTCCAAAACACTTCCGCTCCCAAATTCGAGATCTAGCTAGATTTGATATCGAGGAACTCAAACCTAACCTCAAATCAACACAAATCAACCAACAACACCAAATTTTCTGTTTTTCAATTTTTTTTTTGTTCAACCAAGGATTGAAGAATTGATGGAACAATCCCTCAACCTTGCTTTGATACTAAATGATACGATCCGTCTTGTGGAAGACTCGAATTCAACAAACAAATACGCGGAAACTAAAATAATAAGAAATTGGGGGTGAGAATTGAAGAAATTGTGATGAGAATAGCGGGATAGAAGCAAGACCCAATTATGATTGGATTTATGGGCAAACTTGGATATATGAAATCCCAACCCTCCCATTTGAATTCAATCTAAGAGAACCTCTACTATTTGAAATCAAGACAAGAGAAATTCAATTGATATCCACAAATGAACAACTCTTCATGAAATCAATGGAAAATGGTTCATAGCCAACAAAGAAATCCACCTGTGATGAACTATAACTATCACTAGCTCTATGGCAACCTAGCTAAACAAACTCTCACTCAAAGAGTATTCTCAAATCATAATTCATCCCATCTTCGTAATGAAATAAACTAAAGCTAGTATTTATACTACTAGGCTAAATAAGACTAGACTAACTATTACAAAAATATCCTTAATGAAGTAAGAACCTTGTTTGGTAGTCTTCTTTAGGGATAATGGCTTGAATTGCAAAAATAGCCCTCTTGCATAACTAGCCACCATCGTGTCCCATCTTCTTATCTTCGCTCCACATGACCAAGCAATCATCCATACGTCATATGCTCGATTTGACCCATGTGTGCTCCTCGAAATCGTATTAGATTTGACTTTCGACAAGCCTCAAATTTCATCTACGAGTTGTTGTCTCTTATTTTTTTAAACATCTAATAATTCTTTAAAAAAATATCCATGTCTTGCTTTCTTGTAATAAAAAAAAATCATGTACTCCCTCCGTTCCATAAGAAGTGGTTTTTTAGTCTCATGCACACCTTTTAAAAATTGCTCTCTCCTAAAAAATTAGGAGTGTTTTTACTAACTTATCCCTAATCAAGTTTTACTATTTTCTAGAAAAAGAAAAGGTGATTAATGAATCTTTACTATTTAAATAAGGGCAATCTTAGAAGAATCTGTCGAAAGTCTTCTTGAAATCCTAAAACACCACTTATTTTGAAAAAAATTGAAAAGCCTAAAAGACCACTTATTATGGAACAGAGGGAGTGTCTTTTAAATGATTCTTGAAGATTCAGAGCACTGATTTAAATAATTTCATAGTTCAAATGAGGAACTTGTATAAATCATGCCAGAACTTACATTGAGGTCTTTGATGATAGGATGATCGGTATTAATATCCAATATTCTTCTACCCCTCATGAACTCCATGGCTGAAGTGTCTACTAAGGTTTGAGCTGTCATCAACCTTTTTTAAAAGAAAAAGATAAAACTTCAACACAATCTACTGAAACTAGCAAAAAAATGAAATAGGGAGATTGAAAACCTAACCAACAGACCTTTCCAGGTTGGCAGACCAACCAAACTTTCCAGATACAAGCATGCATGGCGATGACTGATGAGCTTAATCGGTTTGAAACTTGTACTTTAGACACCTTTTCCCCCAGCTGTTGCTTTATCCAGTCGCAAAAAAGATTGAATTCCTGCTTGGTTTCTCATTCTTTCACCTCATCCTCGTCACCTGAAATTAAAGTCGAAGATTGTAATAGGTAAAGAAACTCGGAAACGTGTCAAATTCATCAATCCTTCACTTCGATTTAACAACTCGTTTACTGAAGCCGAGTCAATGAATAAATAATACTAGTACTTACCAAGCTCCAAATCCTCCTTGCTTATGTCAACAAACTTCTTCTCCTAGTAAGTTTGTAGATTTTGGATGGCCACCTCATCAATAGGTTCGACACCTGTATATCAGCAATACATGTACAAACATTTGTTGAAAAAATAAACTTGTTCACATTATATTTAATTTAGTTCATGAACTAGTAGATTAATGTATTAGGAGATACATGAATTGGTGGAAAATTCTAGATTAGTCTAGTGAGGTCTTATTCATGTACTTGGAGGATGTGAAGTGTGAAATTATTAATAGTGATACATGTATGCTAAGCTAGATACATGGATGAATTCACCTATAAATAGTCATGTAATCTAGCCATTTGAATCAAGCCAAGTTGAATAGAAAATCATCTTTCCTCCATTTCTCTTCTAGTGAGTTTTGAGTATTATTTGTGTTGTCTTGCTCTCCCAAAGTTCCAACATTTGGTATCAGAGCCGGTGTGTTTGAGAGACAACAAAACGTAGAGAGAACATGACTAACACCAATGGAACTCCATTTCAAGTTCCGATGCTCACTAAAGAAAATTATGGAAGTTGGTGCATCCGAATGAAGGCTTTGCTTGGAGCCTATGATGTATGGGAAATTGTGGAGAGTGGCGTTGATGAAGAAGATGATGCCGCTGTGACAAAGAAGAAAGACCAAAAGGCACTCACATTCATCCATCAAAGTTTGGATGAAAAGATGTTCGAGAAGGTTGCAAATGCAACCAACTCCAAGCAAGCATGGGATATTCTTCAAACTTCCTTTAAAGGTTTGGACAAGGTGAAAAAGGTTCGTCTCCAAACCTTAAGAGGAGAATTTGAATCGCTGCAAATGAAGGAATCCGAATCAGTTTCGGATTATATTTCAAGAGTCTTGGCGGTTGTCAATCAAATGAAGAGATATGGTGAAGAGTTGAATGATGATAGGGTCGTTGCAAAAATATTGCGATCCCTAGATTCAAAATTTAATTATATTGTTGTTGCCATTGAAGAGTCCAAGGACTTGGACACCATGACCATAGAAGAACTCATGGGTTCTTTGCAAGCACATGAAGAAAAGTTGAAGAAACCGAAACAAGAGTCGGTTGAACAAGCTTTGCAAGCAAAACTTTCTTCGAAGGAGAAAGATGAAAGGCGTGGCTCACAACAAAGAGGTCGTGGGCGTGGTAGAGGAGGAAGAGGTGGTAGTCAACCTCCGACCAAAGAAAATAGAAGTCAAGACTCCAACCAAGGAAGAGGTAGAGGATGGAGGTCAAATCAAGGAAGGTATGACAAATCAAATATTGAATGTTATACTTGTCATAAATATGGTCATTTTTCTTGGGAATGTAAAAATAATTTGGAGGAGATAAATAATTTTGTGGAGAGCAAAAATGAAGATGAAGATGACACTTTACTCATGGCATGTAAAGAAGACGAAAGTGTAGAAAGAAATAAATGGTACCTTGATTCCTATGCAAAAGTACCATATTTGCGAAAGAAGCATTTATTTGCCGAGTTTGAGGAATTTAATGGTGGCAACATCACTCTTGGAGACTCTTCAAAAGTTCAAATCAAAGGAAAAGGTACGATTTTAATTCGTTTGAAAGATGGAAGTCATCAATTTATCTCCAATGTCATGTATATACCGGAAATGAAAAGTAATATTCTGAATTTGGGATGATTTTGGAGAAAAATTATGACATTCATTTGAAAGATAAAAAGTTGACTATGAAAGATGAAAATGGGAGATTGTTAGCCAAAGTTCCTATGGCTAAAAATAAAATGTTTGTTTTGAATCTTCAAAGTGATGTACCAAGGTGCTTATTTTCATGTGTCAAAGATTCATCTTGGCTTTGGCATATGAGATTTGGCCATTTGAATTTTGATAGTCTAAGGTTGATGAAAAAGGAAAATATGGTGAAAGGGTTGCCAACCATTAACCATCCTAATCGGGCTTTGCGAAGGATGTCTTTTTGAAAGCAAACAAGGAAAAACTTTCCCAAAGAGTCATTGACAAGTGCACGGTGTCCTTTAGAGTTGATTCATATGGATGTGTGCGGACCTATCAAGCCAGCCTCACTTGGTAAAAGTAATTATTTCCTTCTCTTTATTGATGATTATTCTCGAAAAACTTGGGTATATTTTTTGAAGGAAAAATCTGAGGTGTTTGAAAACTTCAAGAATTTTAAGAGCATGGTGGAGAAACAAAGTGGCTACCAAATAAAGTCACTTCGGTCCGATAATGGTGGAGAATTCACTTCAAATGAATTCAAGGCTTTTTGTGAAAAAAATGGAATACGTCATTTTTTTACCGTTCCAAGATCGCCTCAACAAAATGGTGTGGTGGAGAGGAAGAATCGAACTATTCTCAACATGGCAAGAAGTATGTTGAAGAGCAAAAATATGCCAAAGGAGTTTTGGGCTGAAGCAATTGCTTGTGCGGTGTATTTATCAAATCGGCGTCACACCAAAAGTGTTCATGGCAAAACACCGCAAGAGGCTTGGAGTGGTTTCAAACCAAAAGTTGCTCACTTGCGAGTGTTTGGAAGCATAGCTTATGCACATGTGCCGGATGAGAAGAGATCTAAGCTTGATGAAAAAAGTGAGACGTATGTTTTCGTTGGTTATGCGCAAAGATCTAAAGGTTATAAGTTATATAACCCAAGAAATGGCAAGGTTGCCATAAGTAGAGATGTTGAAGTTGATGAAGATAGTGCTTGGGAATGGAAATCTAAAGAGCAAGATTACTCTTTTAGTCCATTCCTTGATGATGAACATGATGAAGAAGTTATGGAGCAGCCTACTACACCACCTACAACACCTCCACCGCAAGTTCAAGAAGTTGGGGAATCAAGTTCAAGCAGTGTACCTCGAAAGTCTAGAAGTCTTCGAGACTTGTATGACGCAACGGAAGAAGTAACAGAAAATTTAAGTGATTTAACTCACTTTTGTTTATTGGTGGACAGCGAGCCTGTAAGTTATGAAGATGCTGCTGATAATCCAAAATGGAGAGATGCGATGGATGAAGAAATTAGGGCAATCAAGAAGAATGACACTTGGGAGTTGGCAAAACTTCCAAAAGGAAAAAGCACCATTGGAGTCAAATGGGTTTACAAGCTAAAGAAAAATTCCAAAGGAGAAGTAGAGAGGTACAAAGCAAGATTGGTAGCAAAGGGGTACAAGCAAAAGGCCGGTATTGATTATGATGAGGTGTTTGCACCAGTTGCTCGTTTGGAGACAATCCGCTTGATTATTTCTTTGCGACTCAGAATCAGTGGAAAATCCATCAAATGGATGTGAAGTCGGCTTTCTTGAATGGGATTTTGGAGGAAGAAGTATACATTGATCAACCTTTGGGCTATAAGGTTGAAGGAGATGAAGATAAAGTGTTGAAATTGAAGAAGGCTCTTTATGGCTTGAAACAAGCTCCACGGGCTTGGAATTGTAGAATTGACAAATACTTTCAAGCAAATGGTTTTTTAAAGTGTCCCCATGAGCATGCACTTTACGTAAAAATTAATGAAGATGGTGACACATTACTTATTTGTTTGTATGTGGATGATTTGATCTTGACAGGAAATAATTCAAAGATGTTTGAAGAATTCAAGAAATCAATGACAAGAGAATTTGAGATGACGGACATTGGCCTAATGTCATACTATCTTGGCATTAAAGTGGAGCAGAAGAATGATGGCATCTTTATTTCTCAAGGAGAATATGCGAAGGAGATTCTCAAGAAATTTGAGATGGAAAATTGCAAGCCTGTTAGCAACCCCGTGGATTGTGGAGTTAAACTGTCCAAGCGTGAAAATGGAGAAAATATCAATCCCACATATTTCAAGAGTCTTGCTGGAAGCTTAAGGTATTTAACTTGTACGAGACCCGATATTCTTTTTGGTGTTGGACTTGTCAGTCGCTTTATGGAAACTCCAACAACTTCTCATTTAAAAGCAGCCAAAAGAATACTCCGGTACATCAAAGGTACACTTGATTATGGAATTTTTTATTCCTCTTCCAAAGACTTCAAGCTTGTTGGCTATTGTGATAGTGATTGGGCTGGTGATGTTGATGACCGGAAAAGTACTACCGGGTTTGTTTTCCTTTTTGGAAATTCTGCATTTACATGGAATTCCAAGAAGCAACCAATTGTGACTTTGTCAACATGTGAAGCAGAGTATGTAGCAGCTTCTTCTTGTGTTTGTCATGCAATTTGGCTGAGGAGCTTGTTGAAAGAACTTCACCAACCACAAGAAGATGCAACTAAGATTTGTATTGATAACAAATCGGCCATTGCGTTGGCCAAGAATCCGGTGTTTCATGAAAGGAGCAAACATATTGATACTAAGTATCATTTCATTAGAGATTGCATATCGAAGAAGGAGGTAGAGCTTGAGTTTGTGAAATCTCAAGACCAAGTTGCGGACATTTTCACCAAGCCATTGAAGATTGATATTTTTCAGAAGCTGCGGATGGCTCTTGGAGTGGTGAATCAAGTTTAAGGGGGGATGTTGAAAAAATAAACTTGTTCACATTATTTAATTTGTTCACATTATATTTAATTTAGTTCTTGAACTAGTAGATTAATGTATTAGGAGATACATGAATTGGTGGAAAATTCTAGATTAGTCTAGTGAGGTCTTATTCATGTACTTGGAGGATGTGAAGTGTGAAATTATTAATAGTGATACATGTATGCTAAGCTAGATACATGGATGAATTCACCTATAAATAGTCATGTAATCTAGCCATTTGAATCAAGCCAAGTTGAATAGAAAATCATCTTTTCTCCATTTCTCTTCTAGTGAGTTTTGAGTATTATTTGTGTTGTCTTGCTCTCCCAAAGTTCCAACAACATTTGGATCAATGGACAAACAGAAGGTGATCAAGTGGAGATTTAAGCCACAGAAGTTGATCCTCTCAACCCCTAAACAGTCTAGAACATGAGATATCTCCTTGCCTTGGAAAGCTCATATTGATGAGAGTTGAAATTGTGTTTCTTGAGTACCATGTAGGAGATCACTAAGGGGACACAATACTCATTTCATGAAAATTTATGTTTGCAAGTCTAAAAATAGGCTTTATGCGACTTCTCATGAGACGCAAACAAGGTAATAATGCTGTATTATGGGAAGCTAACAATATTGATGGAACCACCAAAGGAAAATTCACTATCCTTTGCAATTGAAGGCAAGAAAACATGACATTCTTCACCCAAAACTCTAGAGAGAAGGTGAAAAGGAGAAAGAAATACAAATGGTCTTTCTTATATATCCAAGAAGCTGACACTTCAATAATATTTTAGAGTAAATGACCTAATTGCTTACACTTTTATCAGGTATGTACACGATATATTTAGCTTCCTTTTTTATGGCTAGATGTCAATCATTAAGCACTAACTTAGCTCCAAGTGCTACATTCGTTACTTATTTACATGTATAATTTGATAGTACTAACCACATACCTCTATACCTTTCTGAACCAATTTCTCCAAGAAAGGAGCAGTCTTGGCACTCTGCAAGCTATCAGATGCCAAGTAATAAATGGCATTCTGGTTTTCACCCATGTTCTCAACAGTCATCTAAGCGTATCAACTCTCTTCTTCACTCTTGGAAGAGAAAAATCTCAACAACGGGATAATGCACTGGTGATTCTGGTGTCTTCAATACATCCCAACTTCATAAATTTACCAAACCTCTCCCAGAATTTTTTTGTAATCCTGAATAACAATAGTCCGGCTCTTAAACATTCCAAGGAAAAGTTAAAGGAAAGAATGCTTCGATTAGTTCATACCTCTTTGTTCTCACTTTCAGAAAGATCTTGAATCATGTCAAATGTCTTTCGTACTACTCTCTTTCTCATTATCCTAACCTGGCTGAAATAAACTAAACAGATTAAAATCAAGAATTCATAGAGCTTTGAACTTTAACCCAAAAGGTTGGCTTGGACTAATTGATCATAATCATCACTGACATCAGCGCAGACCATTAAACAAAAAAGTTAAGTTTGCAAAGCATAATTGATTCATGCAAACACAAAAAGTCTGCCCTTACAATTCGGCTTTCCTGAAGGATCTCCCTTGAAACATTAAAAGGAAGGTCATTTGAGTCCACCAATCCCTTTACAAAGCTCAGGCATCTAGGGAACTGCAATGCATGAAAATAAGGGTGAATTGCCAGAGAAAAATGGATATTGTATGCCAATAGACAGTCAAACATAAATTGTTTTATGCCATGCAGAAATGCATATGCTCTATTCCAGTAGGTAGACATGCAAACCTCTTTAACAGTCAAATTGCAATCTTCTTTGCCACCAGTATATGCATAACATGATTCATAAAATGGGCCTCAATACAACCTCCACTATTGGAATATTCTTTAGAGGGGCTTGGGACAGTAAATCATACATTGGTATAACAAGTGAAGAAAGCAGCTTCTTGAAAACCCTATGGTTCCTGTGATACATTTCCTCAAGGCATTGGTGTAAAAGATGCAGGGTAGAAGATGGAATAACTAATAGATGAATTAGTAATACATGAATAACTAAACCCTGCATAACTAAACAGGCATAACTAATCCCTACACAACTGATTCTTGCATTACTAATACATGCAGAACCCTAACCAGCTACCAAACTAAAGTGTTCTGAAGACAGAAATACAACCCTTTTTTGTTTCAAATGTAGAAGATTACAGATGTTAAAATCTTGGTGTAACCTTTCATTTGACTGTGATGTAAATGCTTTCGCAGATTTCATTCCCTGAAAGTTTAAACCGAAATATGGAATCTTTTTGCTAAACATATCATGACCAGATTGGCGCAAGTGAAATGAATTTTTACCATTACTTATCAAAAAAGATGATTCTTAACTGGTAGTTGTAAAGAGAGCTAGAAAATGAACTCACCAATTCCCCATCAAAATCATAGGAAATAAACACACGCTTCACAAACAAGCGAATATTCTTTGTCTTGGCATTTGTACCTTCTTCATTGTTCAGAGGAGCCATTCCAGGTATATGTATAAAACACTTCTAAACTCCACCTCACCCTGCACAAATCATTCTCAAAGTTAGAAACCTCAAAAACAACAAATGTATTTAGTCATTATCCAATATTAGTGTGTTACTCTGTAGTGAAGTGAGTATAGGCAAGTGGATCCAAAAACTCATTGAAAGATTTCTTGTAGAATTCCTGGTATTGTTCTTTCTCAACTTCCTTTGGATTCCGCATCTACAATTTTACAAGCAGAAGTACTGAAGATCACGCATCTGCTCACGAGGCAATAAACATGTGTTCTTGTTTGCTGATAGTAGCACAAAAGCGAGCTCACAATAATAACTTTCTCAAGTAAACCAAGTAGTAACATACCTATCTCATTTGTCAACTCCCAATCCCAGTACTTCTCAGTCTTGGTCTTCTTTGTGGTTTTCTCTCCTCCATGTTATTGTGAAGAGAAAGGACCATGAATTTCAATGGCCTTAGTAATCTTCCAAAAGAAGGAAAGACAATACATAGTAATCACACAAAGTACCACTTCTTTTTCTTCTCCCTCCTTTGGTTGTTCCTCCTCTTCTACCTGTCTATAAATTTAGCACCAATAATCAGCAAAAAGCTAGCTAGCTAAGTAAGAAAATAAGGTAAAGCACTAAGACATAATTAAACATCAAAACCCCCCACCCAACCCAAAAAAATTCAAAAGTGAAACAATCTTTTATAAATAAAACTTCAGTGCTATCTCAAAAAGATACAACAACAACATACCCAGTGAACAAAGAAATGATTCAAAACACCTACAAATAGCTTCTTAAAAGAGAAGAGTAGGTTTACAATTTATAGAACAAAGGAACAAAGACTCAACAACCTAAGGACTTAAAACATCTTCAGTTTAGGGATCTAGTCCTTTGGCTTATTGAGGCTTTGTTCTTGAGAGCACCTTGAGAGGGGTGACAACTGCACTTGAGAAAAATATAATTTTCAGATTTGCAAGTATTAGGTCAAACTGATCCCAACATATTGTATATATATGAGACCAATATAGAGAGCATGTGAGAAGCATGTGACCATGGATGGTGGCTTTCCAAAGGCTAGTAGCTCCTAGCACACATATAGCTGTGCTGCTGCAGTTCTACCACAACTGTGCAGCAGCTTTACTAGCTATCATATTTCGTATAGTGCTCAGGGGGACCTAATCAAGAACCTGGTCCTTTGAGTGTTTGTCACATCATCAAAACTACGACATATCATAACTCATCAATTTTCCCTTTTTGATGATAACAAACTCGTAATTTATGTTCCCCTTGAGGACGTGGTCATTAACATCAAGTGCGCATCAATTTGATTGTGTCCCTTGTGCAATATTCATTTGGGACTTTCCCCGAGACTGTGGCCATCAATTTGAGAGTATCGGCATCAATTTGAGTGTGAGAGTGTATCCTGTCTCCACCTCAATACCAATATATTTCCCCATTTTGGCATCATTAAAAAGAGATGAAAGTGTAGCACAAGCCTGAAGAAGTCTAGAGTCATTAACTCAGACCACTTGGGCAACTCAAAATGAATAGCCAGAACAGATGAAGGAGAAAAACATATGCACAAAACAGAGCAATTGTCATTGAAATAGAGTAGTCAGTTAAAGCATAAATATAAAAAATAAAGTTTCCATAGTGCCATAGTCATTGATACAAGCCAAAAAAAGATTTTACAAAATTAGGACCAGGAGAAAGCAGGGAGACCAAAAAGGATAAAAGGAGATGGATCATGTGTTTGCAGGTTTGATAGGGTTGAAAGCTTTGAGCATCATATCCAACCTGGCATCAGCGCTCTGTGATTTCCAAGATCTGCTCCTGAAGTCGTCCAACTTTCAGCTGCAGATTTTCATTTTCACCTCTTAACTTGGCAACCTTTTCCGTCTGTGTCTCTCTGGGATCAAGTCCTCCAACCTTCAACTTAGCATTTTCTTCTTTTAACAAGGCATTTTCAACCTGCAACCTTTGTATATCAGCTAACATCTTCTCATTTGCCTCAATGAGGCTTGAGATAGTAGAGGTGCTCCCTATTACCCCTTTCTCTTGCACAATGCCACATTCTTCTAGTGTGCTCAAAGAGAACATCTGTTTCCTTATTCCTTTAGTGGCTTTCCCAGTAACAACTCTGAAGTGATCAAAACTTTTGTCAGGAGAAAACCATAAGGTAGACCATGCTTTCCATCTTTTGTATTGATGACTTTAATCATATGCTCAATCATGATAGAGGGTAGACTAACTAAGTGTCCTTTATCCAAGATCTCCATCAGGAACAGATCCATCTTAGATGCAATACACCTTTTCTCAGCTCTAGGCAATACCACCTTGTTGACCAACTCAAAAAGAAGCTGATATTATGGCTTCATTTGCTTCTTATATAGAGTGTAAGTGGTCACTTGCTCTCCAATCTTGACGATAAAACTTTTGAAATCATCAGAGGCTTTGGTATTTTTGTTATTTCCCAACATTTTCATTCCCTCAGTTGGAACACCTAGAATCTTGCCCAGCTGCGTTTCATCCAAAGTGAAATCAAATCCTCCAACTCAAAGACACTAAGGTATGGTTGGCAGTGTACTGTAGATTTGCAAAGAAATCTATGAACTCTTTCTCATAAGCAAGAGCAGGCCCTTCAAGTAGATGATCCCGTTGTTGAGCTTTTAAGATTTCCATCACTTTATTCAATCCATGATGTCCAATTATTTCAGGATCAATAACTCTTCCAAGTAGCACCTTTTGTCCTTTCAGATTCTTGATTCTCCACATCTCTTTATTTTCCTGGAGTATTCCCTGTAGTCAAGGACTAGGTCCCTTCTTGACTTCCACCTTTTCCCTTTTGGATGGACCTATTTTCTCAATTTTAACATCCTTCCTTTTCTTAGGGGATTTAGAGATTTTCTATGACTTGTGCACTTCAACAGTATCTTTCTCACTTCTTAATGTCACCTTCTTTTTCGAGCTTTTTCTTTCTCGGTGAGACTCTTCTTCTTTCTTTCCTTGGTTATTAACCACATTCACCGCCTCTTCTTTGTCTCTTCCTCACAATTCTTCTTCTGCTCTTTGGACTCTTCTCTTTGTCAGACTTAGAAGTGGAGTCCGGTTGTGTTTGAGTTCTGAGTTTGACAGTGAAGGGTTTCTTGCTAGGCTGAGATGTCACTTTCTTTTTGGCAATATGTTTACTTTTGGTAGTGTTTCCTTTGTCAGATGTTTTTGAAGCAGCAGATTCCTTTCATGAGCATTCTTCTAGAGATACACAAATAGAGGACAGGGGTACAATGTCCAAACAATGTTTCTCGGGACCAGGTCCCTTATTCACATACTCTGTTTCACCATTGTTCCTCTGTTCCACTTTATTTTCTGCCAACTTTTTCTCAATCTCTCTAGGTTTCTCTTGTGTTTCCATGCTTACTTTTTCAGATTCCCTTTCAACCACTTCTTTCTCAGCAGTATCACTATCCTTATTTGCTGCAACATCTTCCGCACTTTTACTAGATTTTTTAACTATCTCACTTTTATTTGCTGCATCACCAGACACACCCCTTCCTATTTCAACCTCGGTATCTAAGATAACATCTTTTACAGACAACTTCATCCCTTTTTCACAACTACCAATCACAGTAGCGACATTTTTGGAACTTTTTACTTCTTCTATATTGGTTAAGGGGTTGGAATTTTCTGTTTTTTGAGGTTGTTCTTCTAAAATCCTTTCCTCATTCTCATGCAAGACCTCTACTAGCCTATAGAGTTCAAAGACCTTTGTTTTGACTTGACACATCTATTCCATCATCATTATGAACTGTTTCTTCTGTAAGACAAAAGAGTTGGGAGGTAGTAACAGTTTTGGCACTGGTGTCAAAGTTGGGATTGTCAGAAAAAGTGGGTTTTGCAGATTCAGAGATAAAATCTTTTGATTTTTGTTTCTCTAGAGTTTCAGAGGGACTAGGAATAACAAGTTTAGGTGAAGGCACATTAGGTTTTTGGATGGTGGAAATATGATCTTTTTGAGAAAGAGAGAATGATAGTGGGTCTGCTGTAGTGGGTTCTTTTGGGAGGTGAGAGAGTAGGGTTGATTTTACCCAACAGAAAAAAGAGGACTCAAGGTTAGACATGGTCTATTTTGAGCCAAGGGATGAAGTGTAAGGGTTTGAAAAGTTTTGTGAGAGAGGAAAGAGGAGTGTAAAAAGTCTTATATGAGAGGAAGGAGCCGATTTCTATTGGTTTAAACAAAAACTTTTACAACTGGGTCGGTTCAGAGAAAAGAGACGTTTGGCTTAAAAGAAGTGGGAACTAAAGAAGACATGGCATTTAGGCAAAATTAAAAAGTATATGAATGCTTGAAAGGACTACTAACCTGAATCATAGTGACCTGATCCCTTGACCTTTATGAGGATAGCGTGGACAAAAACTCTGAAGAGTGTAATGTCTCCAACGTTAGGTTGTCCTGGAATTGCCAACTGAGTATACAACATCACTGACATACTTTATGTAGCCTCAAGCATCATTAGAGGAGTGTAGAAAGTCTTATATGAGAGGAAGGAGCCGATTTCTATTGGTTTAAACAAAAACTTTTACAACTGGGTTGGTTCAGAGAAAAGAGACGCTTGGCTTAAAAGAAGTGGGAACTAAAGAAGACATGGCATTTAGGCAAAATTAAAAAGTGTATGAATGCTTGAAAGGACTACTAACCTGAATCATAGTGACCTGATCCCTTGACCTTTATGAGGATAGCGTGGACAAAAACTCTGAAGAGTGTAATGTCTCCAACGTTAGGTTGTCCTGGAATTGCCAACTGAGTATACAACATCACTGACATACTTTATGTAGCCTCAAGCATCATTTCAAGGATTTAAAAGGCATTGTTGATTGCATATTCAACAGGCTTGTGATGTTTTCTAACAAGAAGTGGTTTCTATCCTTTGGATATAGCAAAAATTTGTTTGACACTTCAAGGATTTTAACATCGTCCCTCCTAACTCTTGTGCAAATCCTTGATTGTACGGAAGTAGGGTTCCTTTTGATGGTTTACAAGTTTGCAAACACAGAAGATAATTCTCCTTATTTTTCATCCCCTGTTCAAAACTTTTGCACATGAGCTGGGCATCCCTCCTTTCTCTCCTCTCAATTCATCTTTGTGAGGAGCTTTTGATGTTCAACACACTTGTTTGAATGGTAAGCAACCTTATCAAGTTGAACAAATAGCTTGAGAATCTTATGTCCTATAAACTAACGGGACCAGGTCGTTTTGTATTATTTGGACATCTAGCTCTACCCTTTTCCTTTGCTATCCTCTGCTTGAATTATTATCTCAGTCTTATGCCCTGTCTTCCTCTGCTTTTATGATCTTCGTTTCTTTTCAGAGGACTTTATTAAGGAGTCCAAGGAGGAGTTCTTCATACCCTTAGAGTTGAGCTCTTTTCAAGTCTTTCTCACGATTATTGAGATAGGAGGATTTGCACTCACATCTCTTTAGACAATTCAGCTTGGACGCTCCCCCCCCCCCCCTCCCCCCCCCCCATTTTTATACTAATCAGCTCACAGTGAATGCTTAGGAACAGGATCTCAACCACACATTCATTTAGCGTAAGCCTAATGAAAATACCACTTATCTTCAGTACTGTCTTGACAGATCCTCATGAGTCTTGTCTTTCTTTTCCCAAAGAGATAGTGGTGAGTTCTTGAGACAGAGCACACACGATTACCCTTGTCTTATCCTAGCACACCACTTATTGTCATTTACTGTTGGTCTTATATGAACCTAATCCTCTAGAATTTGTGCCCTTTTCATTTATCATTGATAGGGACCAAGCATATATCTGTTGACAATATAAGATTAACCATATTGAGCTCCCCATAGCTGATCTATCTTAGTATACTTGCAATTCAACCTTTCAACATGGTACACACATTCAAATCATGAGAGAGTGTCTTGCCGATTTTTGTTCACATAAAGAGTGCATAATCTCTTCATGCTATCACTCGACACACTCCCATTTTTCAATGCCTTGAGTGAGAGAAGGTTAACCATTTCTTCAATTTTGCGCTCAGAGCAGTCATATTCACCAATTCTTGACTGCTCCTTTCTCACTCCAGACCATTTCTCCAATTACTTACAGAACTTGAGAACCCAAATCATCCTGGGTCCCAAGTAATGATAGAATGGATGAACTAGATGTCTTCTTTTCCATGCAGGTAACAAGCTCTTCTTTATTTTAGTAACAGGTCCTTTACGTCTTGGTTTACTTTCAACATTTTCTCTGTTTCTCTGTGATGACTGACCTTTGTCTTTGATCAAATCCTCAGAATGACCAGCATAGTCATAATGAGTCCACCGTTTTTCAGGTCCAGATATATATTTCTCTTCTAATTTGACACCTTTCTTCTCCTTCTTATTCTTCTTCCATCTTTGTTTCTTGATTTCTTCATTTCTTTTTCTTAACTCATAGATCTTGAGGTCATTGATCAGTTCATCGAGTGTCAGTTCTACCAGATCCATGGATTCAAGAATAGTGCACGCTTTCACTTCCCATGAAGTTGGCAGAGCCCTCAGCAGTTTGCGAACTAAGAGATGCTCCTCAATGACTCTATTAAGGGAAAGAAGTTCTTCAATGATGGAGGAGAATCTAGTGTACATATCATGAGCAGACTCCCTTCATTTTGAAGAAGTTATACTTTATGGTAAGCGTCTCAATTCTGGGATGCTTTGTTCTGCTAGATTCTTCATAAACCTTTTTAAGAACATCCCAGATTTCCTTTGCCGTTTTGCAGAAGGCAATAAAATTATACCCTTCTGACCCAAGACTGCAAATAAGGATTTTCTTGACTTTGAGATCCTTTTGTATGGCTCCTTCATCAGCATCACTGAGTTTCTTCTTTTCTTTTGGATCTGTTTTTTCTTCAGCCTCACAATCCTTGACAAAAACATGAGGACCATTGTCACGACCTAACCCCGTAGGCCGTGACTAGTGCCCGAGCTGGACACTCATATACGCCTATTAACTATAATCAGCCCACAACTAGCATAATAAAGAACTTATATATAAAGAGTCAAGACGTCGTCTCAAACCGTCGCATATATAGACGTATCATAGCAACTCGTCTCCCCGAGGAGTTACAACTTTCGATAGATAATATCACACATAAGCCGGCAAGGCTATTATAACATGTGGGAACGCCCCCAACCGTATACATACACAAGCCGACAAGGCCGCCACTACATACAAATCCCAAAACATATATACATACGCAAGCCGACGAGGTCGCCACTACGAACGGGAACGTCCCAAAACATAAGTCATATACACGACTAAGCAAAGAATATACGTACCCACACATGTGTCTACGGACCTAAGAATAATGACAGTATCATATGACGGGACAGGGCCCCACCGTACCCCTGGCTAAGCATGCATATACACAAAGGATCTGTACCAAAAATATAGGCTCCGGAACAAGAGAGTACTCCAAGATAGCAGAATAGGTATCCTAAGCTGGCGGATCACCAAAACGAGCGTCTGTACCTACGGGCATGAAACGCAGCCCCCCGAAGAAAGGGGGTCAGTACGAAATATGTACTGAGTATATAAAGCATGAAATACAGTAAACAGGATTATAACTGAAATAAGAAGTACAGAAAACGAGTACAATAACCAGAATACCAAAATGCTTGCTTTTGAAACACAAATCATGCATGTTAATATCATATATCATATCCGGCCCATTATAGGACTCGGTGAACATGGTCGCCACCCCGTCTTTGGCGCCATAACACAAGATACTCCGAACACAAAGATAACTCCGTATCACAAGGCAGACACAAAGATAACTCCGTATCACAAAGATAGCTCCGTATCACAAAGATAGCACCATAACACAAAGATAACACCATAACATATATATACTGTACCCGGCCCTCTAGTGAGGGACTCGGTGAAAGATGTAATAACAGTATGCACGAGCAGAGTAGTGAATAACCATATGCATATAAATCATCTTTTGAGACTCAATAGATAAGTAGACTAACCAACGCTCGAGTATCAGGACGATAGTCATAATCAGTACTCTTTGAATATCATTACGAACTATATCGAAATAAAGCCTCAGGGATCATAGACATGTATCAAATTAATACGAAACAGCTTATGAAAGTTATGGTCATTAGTTATTATGAAGTCTTTCAAGAATAGGAACTTTTACGCATCGTTTACTATCCAATCATATAAAAACTCGAGGCGTAGCTCGACTATATTAAGAAGTCTAACATCAAGAAGTGAATAAGAATCATAAACATGCTCGGAACTTATGAATATAGTTACCCCGAAGCTCATATCGTATCATACTTACATCTAGGACATGCCAAAAGAAAGAAGGGATAGGCTTTATATACCTTTAGTGTTTACTCGCAACACAACACGTATACGCTGCCCAATAGTGTTTCAACCTATATTAAGACGTCAAGAACTACGATTAAACTACGAAGAGATTCAAAACGTATCCTAACGTCAATAATTCCTTTCTAGATAATTAGACGACGTTTCGCTTATATCCAAACCAACTACTTACAACCATGCCAACATTTCTAATCATGCATTCAAGTATCAACCCGAGGCTATTCAAACATGACTCGAGGACATTCCGACGTACCCGTACAACACTCCAAAACAGCCCAACCAACATACACTACAACATATAAGCTTCCAAGTTCAACAAGAATGACAACAATACATTCTTTTCTTCCAATTTCACAAATCATACCAACAACCACACGTTTAGCAACATCATTTATATAAATGCAAGAAACTATATTAACATCATATTAGCTTCTACAACAGCCCACAAACAATTACAACTCCAACTTGAACCATTAAACCCTTCATTCTCATCATAAAATCCATAACAACAACAACCAAAATACCAAGTAAAATCAATTCACCATTTCATACACAAACAACCCCTACACGGCCTCAATTTATTTTCCACATCAACATCTATAACTCCTTATATTCATCACACAATTACCAATTTATACAAACTTAAATTATCTCCAAAATAGGTATAAAAAGAGGTCAAATCTTTACCTTGATCAACTTGACTCCAAGGATCAATTCACGTTGAAATCCTTGAAGGTGTATAACACCTTGAACTCTAAATTTTCTCCTTCACTCTCTCAATGCTCGGCCAAAGCATCCATGGCCGAGAGCTCCCTTTTTTTTTTTCCTTTCAATACTTTCTTTTTCTTGTTCTTGATTTAACTAAGGTGTGAATTGTGAATTAATGAATCATTTGATGATATATATATATATATATATATATATATATATATATATATATATATGAGCCTCCCAAACTCTACACGTGCCCCCCTTATGTGTCATCTTTTCTCTCTCTCTCTTTTTTTTTTAAAAAAAATTATCGGGTGGGGCCCACTTTGATTATTAATCTTAATCAATTTACTTAATCACCAATTCTTGCTTAATAATCTAATCCTAATTAATCAATCCCTAGTCTCCAATAATATATATACCAAATAAAATTTATAAGCACTTTGTGCATTAAAACAAAATCGGAGGTTAAAAGTCTCTACCTCGGATCCCAAAATAGTCTTGTCCTTGACTTGTCGCGATTAGCTTTAAAATATCCCAATGTTTAAAAATACGGGATATAACATCCTTCCCCTCCTTTAGAACATTCGTCCTCGAATGTTAAACTAGTCTCACCGTCTTACGGGGACTTGGGAGTCCTTTTTATAACTATCACATACAGCCTTTTATCCATCAATATGACCAATTTGAGAGTTTAGATTACTCCGTAGGCATAGGAAACAAGTAGGGATACTTATTCTTCATCTCCTCTTCGGCTTCCCAGGTCCTCTCCTTCCTGTTATTGTTCCGCCACAATACCTTAACGAAAGCCACGTCTTTAGTACGCAACCTTCTCACCTGACGATCCAGTATAGCTATAGGCTGCCCCTCGTAGGATAACTCCTCTCACACCCGGATATCATCTATGGGAAATACTCGGAAGGATCGCCCATACATTTGCGAAGCATTGACACGCGGAAGATCGGACGCACCGCTTCCAAATCGGGCGGTAGGTCTAATTCGTAGGGCAACCCGGTCTACTCTACGACAATCTGATAAGGCCCAATGTATCTCAGGCTTAGCTTCCCTTTCCTACCGAAACTCATAACACCCTTCATGGGTGATACTTTCAAGAATACCCAGTCGCCAATCTGGAACTCTAAGTGTCGACGTCGATTATCTGTATATGACTTCGTCGACTCGAGCCGCTAACAACCTTTCCCGAATAAGTTTTACCTTATCAATGGCTTGTCGAATCATATCCGGGCCGATTAGATTAGTCTCTCCAACATCAAACCAGCCCATAGGTGACCTGCACTTCCTGTCATACAGAGCCTCATACGGTGCCATTTGGATGCTAGAATGGTAGCTATTATTATAGGCAAACTCAATAAGTGGCGGATGATCGTCCCAGCTACATCTGAATTCAATGACATAGGCCCACAACATATCTCCTAGCGTCTAAATAGTACGCTCGGCCTGTTCGTCAGTCTGAGAGTGAAATGTTGTGCTAAGACTCACCTGTGTCCCCAATCCTTTCTGGAATGATCTCCAGAAGTTAGCTGTAAACTGAGCTCCTCTGTCCGATATAATAGATGTGGGAACCCCATGAAGTCTTACCATTTCCTTGATATATAACCTCACACAGTCCTCAAATGAACAAATAGTCCTGACAGGAAGAAAATGAGCTGATCTTGTCATCCTATCTACATTAACCCATATAGAACCATACTTCTGTGGAGTGCGAGGTAAGCCTGTAATGAAATCCATATTCTGGGATCTCCACCACGTATTACTTCTCGACTTCTTTAAAAGACTTAAGTGTCACCCTACTTCTTAGCTCTTAATCTCAATCCTTAGAGTTGGCTATCGCAGTAGGCCGAGTCCCCTCATATAATAACTTTACATAGCCGCTTCCGTGCTTTAACTATCATTCACCGGTATAACTCGAAAGAATTTTTGGATTTGACATATAAATTCACTATCGTCCAGTAACTTGTTCTGATCGTCTCGCTTAAACCATTTCACCATTTCCCTTAATCCAACTTGTAACATTTTAGACACATTATCTCGTGTCATTTCTTTATCTTTAATTCAAACTCTTCTGTTGCCTCTTTACTCAGATTCTGCTCTTAGTTTTTCTATCACACACTATGTTGCAACCTTTACAAGAATATGCGAAGGTGCTCAAATTAGCCCGAGAAATATCTTAGCGTTATTTCACTAATCTTTATGCTTTACCTTGCCTTCTCTTCTCTTATCTTACAATCGGTATCGGGATGAACCTTCGACTCAACCATGGCCATGTCCTATTTGCCCTCGCATATTAATTCTATCTCGGTAACTTAACTTAAACCATGTTTACATCTTTTCTTAATGTATCCAAAATATCACAACCGCATTGTTATTACTAAATCCTTACTCTCCTTATCAAGTACTCACTTGGTCTCATTCTTAGCATAAAAATATTCGTAGTTTGCATAACTATTCTTGTATAGCTTATATAAACTATACCCAATCTCAGTCATAGTCTTTCCTTCTCCTGGTTCATTATGCTTTACATAACTCATCCGTACTAAAAACTCGTTCATAGCCTATCTGGTTATACTCCTTTCCCTTTCTTTATTCACCCTTGATCTTCTCGCTTCCTACTATAGGAGATTTTTTATTCCTTCTCCTTTGTTACTTATAAGTCGCAATATCATTAGCGAATAACTCTATTGCCAACATCTTAGCCTCGAATCCTGTATAGCGTTGCTATCCTTTATAATATCTCTTAAGTTACTCGTTACCATTGTCTTGTCGTACTCTTTCTTCTTATAAGCACCCACTTTTTAATGGCATATCATTCAAGGCCTTTACAAATGATTTTCAACACTGTCTCAAATACCATTCTGGCTTCTATCCATTTATCGCTGGCTTTCAGATCTTACTAACTTGTTTCAGCAAGAGATCTCAATTGGAATTTAAGCATCTATATCAAATATATTTCAGCGTCAATTGTTTCCATCTTATACTTGCATTTCTCTTACCCGCTTCCCCCCCTTAAGGGTGTACTTATACCATTTTCCGTTTATATTTTGCTTTATTTCCCTATTTCCAATCTCAAATTCCTCCGATCCCTTTTTTCAATCCACTTGGTACTGTACCATATCCATTTCTTTTCCCTTATAATTTATAACTTTGATTATCCACGTACGAAACCCTAACAAAATCACGAAGCGATGAGAACCTCTCTATATATAGTACAAACTCTCATATGATAATTTGTACTTGAGTAATACGACCAGCGTAGCAACTCATCCAAGGCCACATTCCACTTACTCCAATCAATAATTAACTAATCTCAATTATGTAGCACCTATATCCTGATGGTAAGTGTCCAAAGTCCTCTTGTAACATTATCTTTATACCAACCTATATCATCTGTTTCCTTTAATAGATCTACAATACATCATTTGCTCCTCAAGCCTACCGTCTTTGTCCTTTAAGGATTCCACTATTTTCGAGGTGAAGTCGTGTATGCGTAGTACTCCTTTATACCTTATAGGCTTTCACCCTTGTTGTGTGCTCGACCGACTTCTAACTTACTTAAGTCATCTCAAATTTACTTTAATGGTGGCCTTATCTTATCACCTTGTCATCGTACCACACCTTTAGATTCATAACTATATATTCCCCTTTCATTCCATACTCGTACTTAATTAATTACGCCTATCTTGGGTGCTTCCTTTAGAATTTCCTTATCATTTCTCCCGCCTACGTCTATCTTTTATTCTGTACACGAGGAATCTTATGCTACCTCTGTATCCTTCAAAACACATCACTTCCGCATAATCCTTTTCTCATTTTTAAAACATATTCTAGTTCTGCTAGAACTGTGCAGTAGCTTTACCAGTTGTCATGTTTCGTATAGTGCTCAGGGGACCTGATGAAGAACCTTATCCTTTGAGTGTTTGTCACATCATCAAAACTACGAAATATCATAACTCATCGGGTATAATTGTTAAAAGATAACAATATTAGACAACATGTCAAGTCTTAGACCTGGAGAAGTCAGTCCAAAATCAGTAGCTTGTTTGTCCAAGCTTCCCAAATCTGATTACTTTGAGAAGTGCTTTTTGAAAAAGTATTTTAGAGAGTAGCAGTTTATTTTCTGGGTAAATTTAAAAAAACATTTTTGCCAATATTAGAGCAAGAATTCATGTTAGACCAAGGTTCCAAGAGTGCTTTTGTGGAAAGCTACTTTTTTTTAGCTTCTGAAACACAGCTTCTACTACTACTCAAAAAACACTTTTTTCCCCCTAAAAGCTTTGACCAAACACCTCAATTCTCTAAAACAAGCACTTTTTAAGAAACTAAGCACTCTCGGCTTTCCAGAAGATTGGCCAAATAGGCTATAAGGCACTCCTTTTTGGGCTAAACCATCCAAAGATACTCTTACCATGATGTGATATTGTCCGCTTTGGGCCAAGTCCGCACGGTTTTCCTCAAAAGGCCTCACATCATTAAGAGTATCCAACTCCTTATAAGTAGCTTCTTTTTCTTTCCAGCTACCAATGTGGTACTTTGTTCGTACACCCAACAATCTCCCCCTCGAACTAAGTTCCACATGGCTCATTATCATACCATGGATCAGAGATTCAACATGTCTGTGTGCCACCCATATCGTCAGAGTATTTACGGTCACCGAAGCCCAAAGGCTGTGTATGCGTCTTCAAAGCTACAGGTAAAGGTCATAAACCGGCCTGTTTATGACCTTTACCTGTAGACGGGCAAAGGCACTGAGCCGGGCCCCATACCACCCTCCGTTATCTTCATACTCGTCACGCCAAACCATTAGCTCTGATACCAGTTGTTGGGCTAAACCGTCCAAAAATACTCTTAACATGATGTGATATTATCCGCTTTGGGCCAAGCCCGCATGGTTTTCCTCAAAAGGCCTCACGTCATTAAGAGTATCCAACTCCGTATAAGTAGCTTCTTTTTCTTTCCAGCTACCAATGTGGTACTTTGTTCGCACACCCAACACTCCTCAGTACGTTCAAAGCCTTCAAGAATTTTTAAGTACCACTTTGGGCAATATTCCCAAGGCAATCTATCAGCTCCTACTTGGTCATTCCAATACCAAAGATCACTGCATAGACAAGTTAATTTCTACAAGTTCCCTTTATTAGAAAATCATTAGGTGGCTACCATTATCTTAAGACACGTATGTAATGGTAATAGTTGTTAGGTTTTTGGGTTTTCCCTTTCTATGTGGAATTGGATTAATAAAACTCAATCCAATTAGGTTTTTGGGTTTTCCCTTCCTATGTGGAATTGGATTAATAAAACCTAATCCAATTTGGACCAAGCCAATTTTGCTCAAAATTTCCTCTATATATAGGATCAATTTAGGTCTTATTTTGACAACACAAGAGTGAATTCATAGCAGCCATATAGAGAGAAAAACGTGAGAGAGAAAGCATTTTCGTCCGTAAATTTTCACAAGGTAGCCTCCCCTTTAAATTGCGTTTCCGATTCGTTAACCGTTGCATCGTGCTGAAATTTGAACTGGAGGTTCTCAACATCTGGTTCTTTGATTTCAACTGTGGAGATCGAATTTTGTGGTCTGTAGCTCCAATTTTCGAGTACGAACAGTAGCTCATTTTTGGGGGTGATTTCTCTCCTTTCTTCGCTAGTTTTGGTGCTATCTTTTATGTATTGTTGCTTCGTGTTTAGCTTTGTTGTTGTAGCCATTTGGAGAACATTGTTGTAACTCTTGTTGATTATAGTGGAGCTTTTGTGGGCGTGGAGGGTCCCGTGGATGTTTCCTCTTCACCTCGGGCGGGTTTTTACCACGTAAATTTGGTGTCTCTTCCATTCGATTTATTTTTGCTTGCTTTGCTATTTTATTGTTGGTATAGCTGCTGCTTGAATTTCCATTTGTGCTAGTGTTTATTGTCTTCTCTTGGTTCAAATAGTGTGAGAAGTTTCGACTTGGGTATTTCTTCCCGCTGTTACCTCGTCGTGCAATTTGGTTATTGCTTGTTTCTTCCCAACAAAGTGGTATCAGAGCTTGTGGTCGTATTTGGTTGTGTTGTCGTCTATTTGAATGCTGGAGGCAAATATGAGCAAGATGGTTTGTTTAAATGGCAGTAATTACCATATTTGGAAAAGCAAGATGAAAGATCTTCTATTTGTCAAGAAGTTGCATTTACCCGTGCTTGCTTCTAAAAACCCGAGTCTATCAAGACGAGGATTGGGAATTCGAGCACTTGCTGTGTTTGTGGCTATATTAGGCAATGGGTTGAAGATAATGTTCAAAATAATAATGTGAATGAGACAAATGCTAAAAGCTTGGAAAAGCTCGAGACACTTTATGCTTCAAAGCATCGGCAATAAGTCGTTCCTACCGAAACAATTGATAAATATTAGATACAAAGAGGGCCCCTATTTATGATCATATCAATGATTTTCAAAGGGTGTCTTTGATCACCGTCCGGAATGGGTGTCAAGTTTGATGAAGAAATACAGACTTTGGCTTCTTAATACTTTGCTGCATTCTTGGAAAACTCTTCGAGTTTCTTGGACTAATTCTCGCTCCCAAAGGATGGTGTAACTATGGAATATGCTAAGAGTGGTGTTTTGAATGAAGATGAGAAGAAGATCTCAAGCGTCGTCTTCTTCAACTTCACACTCCGATGTTTTGGTTACTGAAGACAGGGGGAGAAGTAACTTCAGAGGTCAGAATTGTTATAGCCCGTATCTTGTACGTTTGGAAATTCCAAAGTCGTTATGGAAAGTTAAGGGCGAGACCATTTTCAAAAATTATTTTAATGGACGAGTTGCTATAAATATTATTTATGACTATTAAAAGTATGGAAATATTGTGAAAGG
>NC_081351.1:17355522-17462726 GCF_029784015.1 Lycium ferocissimum
CTTTTCCCTTATTTTTGAAACTTATTAGCAACAACGTGTCATACATTTACCATTTTCCACTATACTTGGTCATATATATATGATTTCCTATCATGTTACACGTACTCCCTCCTTGATGACTCACCATTGCACCCTTTTTTTATTTATTTATTATTATTAATCGGGTGGGGCCCACACGCCTAATTAGGCTAATTAATGAATAATTAGGCTCTTAATCCCCACTTGATAATATAATCATGGTAAATTAATCCCCAAATCTCCACTAATATTTCCATGCTATTTGAAACTTATAAACCAATCGTGCCATGTTGACATCGTGAGATTAAAAGTCCTTG
This sequence comes from Lycium ferocissimum, assembly GCF_029784015.1. NCBI lineage: Eukaryota > Viridiplantae > Streptophyta > Magnoliopsida > Solanales > Solanaceae > Lycium > Lycium ferocissimum. The sequence continues at coordinate 17,355,858 of NC_081351.1, forward strand.
TCGTATATTCGAAAATAATCTGCTTCGGATTTAGGTCGACTGACTTACAAATAATCCGTCGTATAAAAATACGCGGTGGTATACATGATCATAATCAAGCAGAATAATTTGCTTTCCGGAGCGAAACAAGCAAAGTTAAGAGACGTGTTCATCACAAGTGGAAAACAGAAAGAGTTTCTTTTCGCAGTCATTCACCTTCAAGAAAGCATGATTTGCTCGAGTTGGTACATTCGAGCTCAGGTGGTCCTTTAAAGTAAGCTCGTCGCGGTGCGCACTTTACTTGTGACTTTTATCGACGATCACTCTCGCAAACTCGGGTATTTCCTTTTGAAGTCCAAGGATCAAGTACTTGATGCGTTCAAGACTTTTCAAAGCCTTGGCCGAGAGATAGACAGGAAGAAAACTAAAATGCATCCGCCGTACAATGCGGTAGTGAATACATTGGTCCCTTTGATAATTATCAGAGACAAAGCCAGGTATCTCTATGATCGAAAACCCTCCAAAGACTCCTCGCAAAATGGTTTACAGAGAGGATGAACAAAACCTAGCCGAGAGGGTTAGATGTTTGCTTTCAGATGCAGTTTCCAGATTCATTTCAAAGGGCTAATGACTAATACCGCCGCTTATGTTATCAATTTATCTCCTAATGCTGTTTTTGGATGGGTGATGTCCCCGACATAGTTCGTTCAAAAGGATGTTCCTTATGCTCATCTCGAGAGTCTTCGGGTGTAAGGCCTTTGTGCATGTTCCTAAGGATGAGAGGGTCAAAGTTCTGAAGTTAAACTAGGCGTTGTATCTTCATTGGTTATGGTCAAGATGAATTTGGCTATCGTTTTATGATCCAAGCCTGAGAAGAAACTTGTTAGCCGTGATGTCGTGTTCTTTGAAGACTTCGATAATCAAGATTTTTGATAAAGTCAGAAGGTTGATTCTCGCAGCAACGAGAGCTTAGTTGATGTTGATCCAAGCTCTCGTGACATTGCACCTGAAGAAAATCTTCAAAATAACGAAGCATCGTTTAATACCCAAGAGTAATGATCACGTTCGACGACTCAGCACGATGTCGTCGATGCTCCAAATAAAGATGACAGATTGGTTAAGAACTGGGCCATATTGATGTTCCGTAGAGTTCTCGTAAGATCTATTAGAGAGAAAGTACCTTCATCTCGTTATTCTCCAACGAGTTTGTAATCGATCGACGGGGGAGAATCCGAAAGTGCTTACGAGGCCACGGATAACGAAGAAAAGGAAAGCGGTTTGACGTTACGCAAGACGAGATTAAATCCTTGCATGATAATCACAGATTTGATCCGGTTAAGCTTCCTAGAGATAGAAAAGCTTGAAAAACAAGTGGTTTTTAGGGTGAAACATGAAGATGGTAACCCACTCTCCATATGCTGGGGATTGCTGTCGTGGCTTTAATCGAAGAAGTGGAGTTGATATTGATGAAATCGTTTCTCCATTTGTGAAGATGTCATCTATTCAGGTTGGTCCTAGGCTTGGTCATGTAGTCTAGATTTAGAGTGTTGCTTGATCGTCAGATGGCGGTTTTCTCCACATAGTCGATGGGGAGAATTGTTAGGTTTTTGGATTTTCCTTCTACGTAATCGATTAATAAAACTTAATCCAATTTGACCAGTTAATTTTGCCCAAAATTTCCTCTATATATAGGATCAATTTAGGTCTTATTTTGACAACACAAGAGTGAATTCATAGCAGCCATATAGAGAGAAAAACGTGAGAGAGAAAGCAGATTTTCGTCCAGAAATTTTCTGCTACAGCAGTCCTCTTTAAATTGTGTTTTGCGATTCGTTAACCGTTGGATCGTGTTGAAATTTGAACTGGGGGTTTTCAACATCTGGTTCTTCGATTTCAACGGTGAAGATCGTATTTTGTGGTCTGTAGCTCCCATTGTCGAGTACGAACAGTAGCTCATTTTTGGGGGTGATTTCTCTCCTTTCTTCGCTAGTTTTGGTGCTATCTTTTATGTATTGTTGCTCCGTGTTTGGCTTTGTTGTTGTAGCCATTTGGAGAACATTGTTGTAACTCTTGTTGATTATAGTGGAGCTTTTGTGGGCCGGAGGTCCCGTGGATGTTTCCTCTTCACCTTGAAGGGGTTTTACCACGTAAATTTGGTGTCTCTTCCATTCAATTTATTTTTGCTTGCTTTGCTATTTTATTGTTGGTATAGCTGTTGCGGATTTCCATTTGTCTAGTGTTTATTGTCTTCTCTTGGTTCAAATAGTGTGGGAAGTTTCGACTTGGGTATTTCTTCCGCTGTTACCTCGTCGTGCAATTTGGTTATTGCTTGTTTCTTCCCAACAATAGTCCCATTGTCTGGGTCAGGTTTGATGTGAATCTCTATCTCACCAAAGATCCCCAAGTAAAGAAGGACCGATCAAACTCAGTAACCTCAACTTATCAAGAGCATCACTAGCATTACTACATAAAATAAGGAGCCAAGTCAGAAACAAAATTCACAAAAAATTTAAATAAAAGGTGCCCGAAGCCACTTATTAAACTCTAGTCTTCACAGTATGCAACTTAACCCAACAACTACCATACCTCTGTCCAAACAAGTTGGGTCAGCTACATGAATCCCCACTTCTTCATATCATCATCATCATACTAAATAAAATGAATTTGAAAAATAAGTTTTATATATATAATAATTTATCTATATAATAATGAAGTTCTCTAAAAAGCCTAAACACATCCTCAACTAGTAGATATCACCTATATTGGTCTCTTCCTTCCATTGTGCCCTATTTTTAGTTAAGTCTACCGTGATACCAAGGATTTGTAGGTCTTTCGAGAAAACTTGGTTCCCTGTGATTTTAACTTTACTCCATCCGTTTATTTTACACATTCACTTGCCATAGTTTCATTTACCATGCAAGTCAACGCAAACATGATAAAACTACATGACCAAGATAATAGCAGTAAATTTGTAACAAACAAAGAATGAACCAATAAATAGTGTTAACCAAGAAACAATACAGTAAACAGGGAAAAGTGTTCAAAACACACTCTAACTTTGGCCGAAATTGCTATAACACACTCCAACTTTGCGGGAGTCCTATGACCCCCCTGGACTATTTTTTTGTGTATTATTGAGGGTATTATTGGTGACGTGGACTCAATAATACCCAATATTGAAGGACTCACTTTTTTGTCCACGTCACCCAATAATACCCTCAATAATACACAAAAAAATAGTCCAGGGGGGTCATAGGACTCCCGCAAAGTTGGAGTGTGTTATAGCAATTTTGGCCAAAGTTGGAGTGTGTTTTGAATACTTCTCCCCAGTAAACAAGTGGTATCCTCACCTTACAAGCTCTTGGAGAACTTCCTTATGATTGTAAAGACTGTGAAGTATCAATTTAATAGACGACTGACCTGCAATAATTAGCATTCCAATTTTCAACTCCCAAAACAAACAGAAAACAAGGCAATCATTTCTACTGGGTATTCAAGAACTCACACAATTGACAAAAAGATTAAATCTTTCATATGTTGCTATAAAAATTGTGTTTGTGTCAAAATTCGTGTTTTACCCAAATAGTTGAATTTGTTCTAAGGTTAACTACAGTTGGTAGTAATTTGATACAAAAGTTAGAATTAACACAAGCAAGTTATTAATAATTGATAAAGAATAAATAAATAAAAGGAAAAAAGTAGACTTATGCCAATTGTGATGAACAACAGTAATGGATTTCCACGTTCCCAAGAACGAGTAAGAAACTTGATGATAAAAGAATAATGATAATGATAATAAGCAAATAATAATAATCAATATTGGTCCCTTTTCCTAGTCAGCCCATTCCCCCTGCCCTAGATATACAAGTAAAAGTCCTATTTATAGGTATCTGGTCCTATCTAGTGCCCTTCCTGTTGTATGCATGTAACGACAATCATTAATTGTGCACTTAATTTCTTGATTCTGGTCATTAGAAACTGTTTTGTCGTTAATATATTAACTCTATTTAATGCGCAATCAAGAGGGTCCTGTGTGTTGTTTCTGCTGATGTATTAACTCTATTAACTCTATTTAATGCCCTAGTTTATTGCTCGACTTGCCAACGTACAGCTTACCTTAGATCATATTTTATATCTGAACTCCCTTCGTTTTATAAGCGGTTCTATGATAGTGTTTAGGGCCAGGGCCCTGAATAAGCTGTTTGATGACTTTGAGGATAGCCATGACCGTTTATGGTTTAATGAGTTTGTGTTTATTCCTACTCACCAATTAGTGAGTGGTGATGCCGAGTCCTTTCCGGAGAAATGGAATGCAAGAGCTTTTAATCCCAAGCTGAATATTCCGGAGAATATTTGTGCATTTACGTAAAACAATAATTCGATTCTTGGCAAGTGCTAGAACTTAGGAATTCATGGCGGTGCAATGGGGTATTCGTACTTTGGATGATTCAGGAAAGAATAAAGGTATTTACTCTTATTAATCTTCTTTTCCTGGTCACAATTATCCTCATTGCCTCTATTTTGTCAGGCCATTCTAGTAAAAGGAAACCATAATCAAGAGCTTTGATTCTTCCAAACAATGACGACTCGACATTAGATAATATCTATTCTATTGTTAGAAAGAGGTCGAGTGCGGAGGCAGAAGATTCAAAGAATGTTGGTAAACCTGTTCTCAAGAAGAGGAGATTGAAAAAGCAATCTTCTTCTGGTTCTTCCGTGATTGGGAAGACTGAAGGTATGCGCAGCACTGAAAGTACATATTCCGAGGAAGAATTGCCTTTAATTTTGAGGAAAAGAAGAAGAACTAACCTTTCTCTTGTTAATGTGACAAATGTCTCAGAGGTATCTCCGATAAAGGATTATGAAGATTTAACTAGCATCGTTGAAGTTCCTTCTTAGGAAAAAGATTCATCGGCTACCCTCCCTGAGGTGGTGATTATTGACGATGTTTTTGAGGTACCTTTCCAAAGCACAATCGTCGCTGCTAATATCACCAAGACTGACGTTATCGGAGTGGAGATTGCCAATGTTCCCAAAGTTGATACCTCTCGGGAAGAGGCTGAAGGTTCTCCTAAAGTTGACACCTTCCCGTGCGATACTGCAACTCCTTCAGGTCGATCTTCTGATCGTGCAGAAGGAAAAAGACCTGTTCAAGAGGATTCGCATGAAGCTGATACTGGTGATGAAGCTCTTCGGGCTGATGATCCCGCAGTCAAGTGGATGCAGTCTTTTGTTCCTCTTACTGTTAATCACAACCGATCTTTCAGTTTATCTGATGAGGCAAATTTATTGGCTATTCCTCATGTGATGAGCACTTTGGCCAATAATTTCATAGGACCAAAACAACATGTCGTTCTAAAGGATATGCCCCATCTGTCCGCAAGCATAACAAGCATCCGAACCCAGACGGCACTGTCCCGAATGCATCCTCCCACACTGGTTGCACCGTGGTGGGGGCGGCCTCATCTCGACCGGATCTACCGCCGTACCGGGGGCTCGATACATTGGACCGCCCCCGTGCCCGTCCCCCTATCCTCACTTCTACCTCCAAATGATCCGGCCCTTTTTCCGGGAGCTCCTTTCAAAAATAATGCTCACCTTTACGTAGTGACGCCGCTCCTCCGTGCTTTTGGGCGTGAGCCCGAATGCGAGCAATGGTCATCCCATCCTCGAGTGAAGTTCGTCAAACACTTCTTAATTAAATGCGGCCCCAACCCACTCACAAAATCGGTGCACATGATCTCCCATATCGCCTATCATGGCCGGGGGCGTACCTGGCCAACGAGTTAAAACGAAGGCTATATTCTCGGACACTCATGTTTCCCTGTTTAAGATTCAAAAACGTATCAGCTCGAGCTCGTCGAACTTCCGGCGGTAAGAAATGTCGCAGAAATGCCTCCGTAAACTCCTGCCGCACGGGAGGGCATTGCTCCCCTAGAGGACATCCAGCTGTTATACCACAAAACCGCTACATCCCGCAACCTGTACGATGCCAATTCCACTGACTCTGTATCTGAAGCATGTATTATTCTCAGTGTCCTTAACATTTCATCTATGAAATTCGCGGTCTTCCTCTCGGTTTCGAGCCATAGAACTCCGGGGAGGGTTTAGGCAACAAAATTACGGGCCCTCGCACTCACCGCCCTATCTCCCGGTCCGTATCTTGCCGCCGAGCCCGCGCGGCAACTAACCGGGTCAATAACCGGATGGCCTCCCCGCCATCCGCCGGCCCGAGCCGCCGGCGGGACCGGGAGGCACCGGGGCCGGAGCGGTGGTGCCGGGGCCGGAGCCGGAACTCCTCTCTCGCTTCTCCGACGACACGGGGAGCATGAAAAGTCCGGGACGGAGCCTCACACGAGACTCGCCTTCTTCTACTTCCGCCGGTGGCCCCCGTTCGACCCCCGTTCCCGCCCACCATCTTGCCCCTCCGGGCCCCCGTAGCCTTCCTCTTCATCGCATTTCACCGAAACCATAACATAACATTAGAAAAGAACATGGAAACTCGGTAACATAGCTCTATCGCACGATCTAGAGTACAAAGAAGGTCATATTTCCTAAATGCCCTCCCTGCACCCCCTCGCCTATAAACGTGGCGCGCTACACACCCATAGACATGTGACTCCCATCGGACACGGCTCGTAGACAAACCCCTAGGACCGCCTGCTCTGATACCACTTCTGTCACGACCCAACTAGGGGCCGCGACGGGTACCCGATTCTTGTACCGAGCACCCCTTATCTCTCATCATTCTCTTGCTACTAGTGGGCCACACAAAGTATACTGCTACTTATTTACTTAGCATTATCATTATCAACACTATTAAGAACGTGTAATAATAAACTTTACTGACTTAATATACATCGACGGGGAATAAACATTATACAAAAGCACCTGACTAAACATATCTGTCTACGAGCCTCTAAACAAAATACATAAAAATAACGAGAAGGGCCGGATGCTACCGTGCCCGCATATGTACATAAAAGTAGTACCACTAGACTGGAGCTCCGGAACAACTGGAGCACTTTAATATACTGCTGGAGAGCTCCTAGGAATCAAGTCCGTCCGCCTCTCGCTACTCGCGCGGCATGAAACGCAGCGTCCGCGAGAAGGGACGTCAGTACGAGTGGTGTACCGAGTATGTAAGGCATAAGTGACATCATAAGATCATACAAGGAACATAAAAAATACAACATAGGAAAGTGACATAACCTGTGTCTTTATTTGTCTACTCTGGAAATATTACGCAAATTAACCTTACTGTTTGGAGTACTATACTGATACTGCAAGTAAACTGCCCGACCATGAAGGTGCGGTGTATCTCTGCCCGACCTTTTAGGTACGGTGGACTGCTGCCCGACCATATAGGTACGGTGGACTACTTTCTAAACAAACCATAGGATGAAGAAGTAATCTGTTATCTGAGTGCCCCGCGGGGCGGATGCCATGCGTGCGACTAAAAAAAACGCGTAAATATATGTAAATAAAGCCCGCCCATGTAGGTACGGTGTAATGAGCCCGCGTCCAGGCCTCCCGCGTCCGGGGTATAATCTGCCCACTGCAGTGGTGTGTCTGCCCGGCCGCCCGTTGGACGGCACGGTGTCATAAAATAATCATGTGTAAATATAAAGCATGCATGAGAGCCCAAGTGAAAACTACAACTTTATCGGAGTGACGTAAGGTCGGTAACCTCCGATTACATTATGGAATAATCAGGATCGCTCTGCCTCGCCTTGAAGGAACCAATCTTATAAGGCGAGATCATCAAGGAAGAATGGCATTAAGAGAAAGCATGGAATAAGGTCATAAGTCTTATCGAACATTTACTCATACACTTAGAATCTTTATCTTGAAACTCTTAGTCATGGAATCATTCTTATCATACTCGTCATAAACATATCCATTTTCCTTAATATCGTCGTTACTATCATCATAGGAATATTCTCATTAAAATGGTCACAACACTTACCGTTTAATAAGCGGAGCAACAAGGAAAGACCTGGGACCAATGGGCCCACCTCGGGTCAAATGAGGTGGTGTACACAATCTTCATATAATACCTTTCATGACATTACTTATGAGAGTTTTAGGGTAATCGGGTCTTATTTATGCAAGTTCTAGAGGTTTAGGAAGTTTTTCCAACATTTTGCACCATTTCTAGTTCAATTCTACTGAATGAATAGTAACTAATTTCGATCTTGGATTTTGAGGAAAGGGATGGTCCCCGAGGCCCGTGTCCAACCCTACTACGTCTAGGACATGCCAAGAAAGGAAGATAAAGCCTTACATACCTCTTTTCGCTCCTTATGCCACTCCAAATTCAAGTCGCAAATCCACCAGAATCTGCAAATTGGTCATGTTTACCAAGCATGATTAGTGCCTTTAGAATTGAATTCTTAAAATAATACTTGGCTACCGAAATTTCGGCAAAGACCTCCCCCGTAAATACTCCATTCCACCAAGTTCAACTTGGCCAATTTCAATCAACAACAATCCGGGAATTCAACCCGGCCAAACTAACAACACAATATCAACAACCATACTAACAATTTCCATATTCAATCCAAGATGCATTCTAACACTTCAATCAACATACTACTTCCTTCAAGTCTTTCTAACTTCCAATAAAACAATAATAACTCTATAATATATATTCCGACAACACCATACATGTAAGAACATAATATTCGATTTACATAACTCCAATCACAAGTCTCCAACTTCTACCATTTCACAACAATTACTAAGCTCTTATTAGCAATATAGAACCCACACAACAATAACCAATATACTAAATAAAATTAACTCATTTTCCTCCACACTTCAACAATTATACACGGCTACCACAAGCACAACACTCACGGCTAACATCATGCATACACAACCACAACCTCTCCAAAATTATTCAACTTCCATTCTCAACATAATATCCACAACAATAACAACTAACACTAGATAGAATAGTTAAAACATAATTCCTCCACACCCTACCTTAACCTATACTATTCGGCCAACTCCCCCATAAGTATATTTTTCATGAATTCTCATAGTATCTACACTTTACAACAACAAACACACACATCACACAACACAACACAACACACAACATATACACACCCCCACGGCCATACCATGTTTTCATGCTTCCATGAGTTTTATTCATATCTTCATAAATTCCATCCTTCTTCACATACCACATCATATACAAACATCCAAAACATGCAAAAGATGATGAGTTCTTACCTTTTTCCTTCAACTCTTCACTTGACTAAAGCTTCCAACTTGCAAGAATATGAATCCTTCTTGTTCCAATGAACACTCCAACTTGCTAGAGACCCTTCAATTAGTAGGAAAGTAGTTTTTGAAGAAATTTTTGTCAACTTTTTCTTGGAACTTGCTCTTGGCCGAATGGCCTTTGAGTTTTTTCCTTCTTTCTCTTGTTCTTGTTTTCTTGAAATTTCTAGAGAATTATGTGAAAAAGATGACTTTGTCATCTTTTATTTAATACATCCAAAGCCATGTGGGCTTAAGCCCACTAAGAAGTGGACGGCCACCTTGGCCCAAAATGGTCAAGCCCATTTTTTTTGTTCTACAATTCATGGAAAATTATTCTACAAATTCCAAGTTTACCCCTCGCCTTCCTTTATATTTCTATGAGGCGTCGTGCGAATTTCCCTTTTATGCCCTCAACCTTTCTTATTAATTCTGCTTCCAAATTCTTCATGAGCCATTCACATGCTTAACAAAATGAAAATATGGCCTTGCTTGATGTCCTCCCGCGATTGTCTTGAATTATCCAATTGCACAAAAATGCGGGATATAACAGAGGTTGAGGAGGAAAATGATTCCGGGGATGCAGATGATGGTTTGCTTTTTGAAAAGAAGATTCCATCTGATGATGATCATACTTAGATCATTTTAGAGGATCCTGTATTTCTATTTCCTCCAATGTTTGATTGTTTCTCTTACTTTTGCTCTGCTTAGGTTTGGCGATTGCTTTGTAATAATTTTGTTTTGTGTTTGACTTTGTAATGAATGAAGCTTTTCTTTATCCATATTTCGTCTTTCCCTTTTTATGATAAATCTCTTGTAAGATTTCTTTTGTTGGAACCTTTCCCGGTTGATCAATCCATTCTAGAATTCCGACCTCGAAATACTTGTAAGGAGATTTGTAACTTTGCCGCAAATATATTCGGGAAGATGGTTTGGGCATCTTACTCATAACGAATAAATTCCTTCACTCTTAATGCCGAAAAAGAGGACCTCTCTTATAATGAGAAATTTGTTCTACTTTGTGAAAAAGAAGGTTTAAACAATCTACTTACCAATTAATCACACAGTAATTTAAAATGTAAAAGGCAAAAATACCATAAGTTGCTGGTGATTTCGGCGAATGGAGCTTAGCCATTTCCGGAATCTCCAAATATTTGGAGATAAAGATTTTCTCTATGGTTATTGGAAATAGTGTCTCACTGACCTAATCCCGTTAGTCCCTGGTTTCGGTTTTTGAATCGGAATTCAAAAACATGATACTAACTGATTTGGGAATATCGAAAGATCGGAATCTTTTTCCGTATTTGGTATTTGAAGGGGCATCATGAAATTAAATTGCAAGATTCTTTCATAATGAATAATTTTTGTAACGCTTGTGCTCAATGTTTTGCCGTTATGGCATTGCACATTTCGCATTTATGTTTATTACATGAATTATTGTCATTCATATATATAGTTCCTTCTTCTTCTCAGCGAAATGGTTCGGTTCCAGTGGATTCACCTGGAATTTGGCGAGAAAATAGGATATGGCTAAGACTGATAAAATAGTTTAGTTTTCCGATGATCCTCTTCGATTCGTGTAACGTCTCATAATTAGCCATAAAGGCTGCTTTTCATTGGAACCGTCAGTTCCAACCCTTTGTATTCCTCTTTTGAATTTATATAAGGAAGTGAATCATTGATAAAATATCTCACAGTCTTCTTTCCTTTCATAAATCATTTAAAGCAAGAATTATTCTCTGCAATCTTTTCATATCTTTTCTGAAAACATGTCTTCTTCTTTTGATAAAAATCCTTCTAAAATTCCATCTAATCCTTTTGAATTGGAGACTCTTGCTAATGCCTTTCTTCAAACTCGTTCTGATTATTCTAATTATTTTGGAATTTTCCATCACTCTTCTCCCATAAAGGATATTGACTCCTCTATTGCTCCTGAAGATATCGCTTCAGTTGCTCAGGAGTGTGGTTTGGGTCCTGATGTCATTTTAGCTGTTGACAGCGGGGCAAAACTCCATAACCATGTTGATGGTTTTACTTTGATGTCTATTTTTCCTTTTTTTATTGAGTTTTTGTTACCCATTCCTCTTGTTATTAAGGAATTTTGCCGCCGATAAAATGTGTGTGTTGGCCAAATTGCTCCTGATACCTGGCGATTATTTTATTGCCTCCAGTTTTTAGCCATTAAGGCTAATCTTCCTTTTACCTTAGATCATCTGATCCATTTATACATTCCTTTTGTTTTTCGAGGTGGCTTGATTCATTTGTTTCCCCGTGGAGAACGCAACCTAATCGACTCTATCGATTCCAGCGACATGGATCGATTGAAGCGATTTGTCAGAATTAGAACAAAACTACTCCATCGCCCATCCGATGATGTTTTTCCGGAGACATGAAACCTAACTTCGAATCCTGTTAATCTGAATGAAATTGTAGACATTCTTGATTGGATCACGGGTTTGTTGGGAGCCTCTCGGGATGTTATACGATGTTGGAGAAGTTTAAGGCTTCTTCCCTCAGTTTTTCCTTTAGAAAGGCCCGGACCTTCAAATAGAAAACAAAAGAGGGATGTAATTATAATAGAGGATGATGACGAGGAGGTTCAAGCTGATATTCGTCATTCTGTTGCCCCTCCTCTGCCTAATCCTGAGATATCGGTGAGAGAAGCATCTCCGAAGAGTGTCAACCATTTCCAACAAGAAAGCTCTTCGGGATCCTTCACGTTACCAAGAACGTCCCATGGTAATGCGGAGTTATCCTTGGGTCACTTATCTGAGATGCTTCTACAAGGTTACTCACTTGTTGCGGCTTCTTCATCATATGTTGCTAAAATGAGAAAAGAAAACGAGCAGCTTAAGATAAAAATAAAAAAGCTTAAGTCTGACCTTCGGGACTCCGACTCTGTTGAAGCTGCTTTGATGTTACGCCTAGAGGATGATGTTTGTGCGTTACAAAGATCGGGATAATGCAATGCAAGTATTGAGCACATCCTACGCGGACCTTTAAGATCGGTTTAAAAGTGTTGAAGCTTCTCGTGAACGTTGCTATTCCCGGTGTAAGCTACTGCGCCTTCAACGTGATGTGGACATCCTTAAATCTCGGAAAGAGGCTTTTGAGGAAGCTCTCACTCTAAGTTTTAATTTGACCACATCTCTTCAAGTTGCTACCAATGAGCTTCATGTTGCATCGGTATCTCTTAAAGACTTGGAAGATTCCGGAGAAGATTCCCAAGATCAGAATCATTCTCTCCTCCAAGAACGTTAAGAATCTTGAAAAAGTGTGTGCTGATTTGGTTCGTGGTGCCATTTGATAATTCTAATCTTGGTCACCATTGTTGATTCTTAGATTCCTGCTATCAATGATCACCATTGCTGATTCTTAGATTCCTGCTATCTTTAAGTAGAAGAGTTGATCCATGTATACTTTTAGTATTTTCAAGTATCCTTCTATTGTATTTTCCGAGTGTGCATTCTCATTTTCATTGTTTCTTTAAACAATAATGTGGAATTGAATTTTCCTTGAGAAATATATGATCCTACAGTATATTTATTTAAATAACCGGAGTTATAGTTGATATAATCGCTCCATGAATGGGGATCATGTTTGTGCAATGTTCACCGATGTGCGACTTTGAAACCATGCTGAGACAAGGGCACTGTAGTTTTGAGTAATTTGCAACTTTATTGGGTTGACTTGCAGTCCCTGGTGTATACATACAGACTGATAGTTCCTTCCCAGGATAAATTTATACCTTCTACCAAACATGGTATAAAAATTAGTGCTGGGATATCCCAACTTATACCTTCTACCAAACGACCCCTTAGGGTCTCATTAATACCTTAACGAGAAATCTATAATTATGACCTTTAGAAATTAGCAGGACTTTACATGTTCATCGGTGATGAGTGAGTTCTAAACGTTAGTGAAATTACTGTTGGTGAGCAAAGGAAAAACTAACTTGTATGGAGTAATTGTTTGTGGTGAGCAAGTAAAATTTGTTCACAGTGACCCTGCCAAAATCATTCATTTCTTATAATCGAGGAAAATAAGAGTAAATATCGGAAACAACCTCTTACCTCCACAAGGTAGGGGTTAGGTCTACGGTCTACCTACATTGCCCTTCCAAGACCTCACATGTGGGATTACACTGGGTATGTTGTTGATGTTGTTGAGGAAATAAGAGTAATATATAGAACCATGATAAGTCAAGGGAATTGGCTCCATCCACCTCTGATAGAAATAATCAGTAACAAGAGTATGCAGACGTCTGCGCGATGTATATCTTCAAGAAGTACATCACGACTGAAGCTCAGTATACAATATGATTGATGACATAAGGAAGCAAAAATGTGACAAAAAGGTTTTACTTTTGATTCATTCAATCTTTAAGACCACAAAACGGAAAGAAGACCTGTAAACCTACCACCCCTAGCATTTGTGGAGAATATGGCTAGTTGGCTATGTATACTTGCATTAAGAAAGAATCATAATTTTAAGGTTAAGTGATGTATATTTTTGAATTAGCAACCCTATAAAAGGAAATAGCAGAATGTTAGAATCTGCAACAGAGAATGCCCTGCCTCCAACGTTTGTGTTTCCGAAAGTGGCTGCTTTCTGCCTGCCCCATTCTTACTGGACTGCTGTTCCATTCAGATTGTAAGCTGCAACAGCACAAAATAAGGAAAATGTCAATCACAAGACCAAAATGATCAGGTGGTAATTGTGAAAAAAAGATGAGGGAAACTAGCACAAGATGTAGCAGAACAGTACATTGGAAAGGCAAAGGATCCGGTACTAGTTGTGCTTCCATCTGATCCAAGAGAACTGCTCTCACAATATGACATACGCCCTGAGTAAACAATATCAGGTCCTAATGCAGAAAAACTTGCCTCCCCGTCAGCAAACTGACCATGACTATCAAGTAGAAGACCGCCCAATGATTTATCCTCAAGATTCGCCACGTATTGGGATTCAAGGTATTGTCCATGAACATTGTTACTGTTATAAATATGCACTTGACTGGCATCTGAGAGACTATTACAGGTACCATCCTTGTGACCGGTACTGGCCTCTAATCTGAGGGACGGTTCAGGAAAGTTTTTGACACCTTGGTCCACCATGTTGCTAGTTGATGCTGGCTTAGTTGAGTTGAAGTCGAAAATAATTGCTTCAGTTCCCAACTTGCTGTTGTAGAATAAGTCGGTAGCTGGCACACTGTTCTCTGCTTCATTATTGACTGCTGATACTGCATTTTGGCTTTCTAGGGCTGCTTCCTCATTAGGAATCTGGAGTTCAAGCAAAATTAAAGATCACTACATGAAGGTGCCTAATATATATATGAACATATTCTTAGGGTAAGGCTCAATAGACTCTTGTGGTCCGTCCCTTTCCTGGACCCCATGTATAGCGGGAGCTTAGTGCATCGGGCTGCCATTTTTATTATTCTTATGATCACTTTTCATGGGAAAACAAGGGAATTTTCACAATAGCACTATTTATGCCCCTAATAACAAATAATGGCGATATTATTGATTTTTAAAACATAGCAGCAGGTTTTTTTCACATACATACATACAGTAAAAATCTGCTATAAAATGAAATTCTAGCTATTTATTGTAGTAGTTTAGAAGTATTGCTAAAACAGGTAACTAGTGGGCTTAAGTCGTTATATCACGTGAAAATCCATCAGATAAAAGAAACTAACCAGATCAGGCTGCTGGGCAGTTTGATCACTATCAAAATTAGATTGTTGAGAATTCTCAATGCCAGACTCTTCCGCAGATGAATCAATTTCAGATAGATTAGTATATTTCCACCTTCTTGTAGATTTTGGTCCAAAAATCAGTATCAAATCCTCCAGATAAGTATCCCTGTCAGCATCTTCGTTTCCATTATCTTCTGAGGTGGGATTCAAACCATTTGGAACGGGTGACTCAGTATACTCTTCTTCATTGTTTTCATATTCTACAGATGATTTAGATCCACCTGGAGAGCACGATTCAATATCAGCACTTTCCGATGTGTTACTGTGCTGGTCTTCATCAGCTGGTATAGAAACATATGTGCCTGGTTGAGCATTGTTCCAACTTTCAGTTAGAATTGTATCCGCCACAGGTATGCTCATGTCCACGCATATGTCTTTAACAATGTTATAGTTACTTTCTTTATAGCAAACAATCAATTCAGGCAACTCATATTCCTTAATACGCTTCTCGGTATATAACTCTGTGTCTGTCTCAATAAATGGAGCATCAGAGAAAATAGATCCCTTTTCTTTCTCATCAAGGAAATCACAAATCACTGAGCACTCAAATTCCGGGGTGTTCCATTGTTGATCTCTATCTTTTGTATCATATGCAAACGGATTTCCGTATCTCCTGGAAGTGATTATGTTGGGCAAGGCTTCATTCAGATCATTCTCCACAGTTGAAGCTCTAATTTTATCGTTGTTGCTTCTGGAAATATCGTCGAAAAATACAGATTCATAAAGTTCTGAAACCTTCCATAAGTTATCCCTATCTTTTGTGTCACATGCCAATGTTTCTTTACGACTGCCATATCCATTTGAATCAAGAAAGTCTTCTGTTGGAAAGGCTAAAGAATTTGCTTCCTTGTAGCGATTCGAGCGACTTAAGCCCCCGTTCTGATTGTCCTTCATGATAGCCTTTTCGTAAGGTGTGTCAAGGATGCTGATAGTTGCATTCAAATGTTTTAGTACTATGCACAGAGGCCACGGTTGAATGATGAAGGCAATTTCACTTCTCAAAGGATGAAGTAGTTTCAAAAGTTAACAAGTTTTATCGGATCATGTTTAGATGCATTCATCAATAAACTTGAAAACATACAGAACTTTGAAAATAAATGAGTACAAGAACAATGTATGATATTTCAACATTTAATTAGACATCTAAGAGTTGCCAAATGAGTAAAGTCAGCGATATTCAGAAAACATGCATCAGATTGATATTAATTAGAAATAAAATGGGGACATACAGTCAAACCTCCTCTCTATAATTGTGTCGTTTGCCGGATAATTTTTGGCTGCTATTGAGAAATGTTGTTATCTCAACATATAATGTAACATAACATAAAAAATCGGTTCCAAGGAAAACTTGGTCATCATAGTGAAAAGTTATTATAGAGGATGATTGTTATAGAGAGGTATTAAAACTCACCAGCCTCCGTGGTCTGCATCAGTTGGTAGAGTCTGAAGTATTCTCAAAAGCTGTGAAGCAAACATCTACTTGTGTCTGGTAGATATGACTTGGGAAATCTGTCAACAGAAAGTACATATTCTATATAGGTAAGTGAAATTGGATGCAAATTCTTGCGAATGCGTTAAAAAGGATAATTGTAGCACAAATTCAAATAAAGTAGATTGAAGGAAATGCTACAGTCAACAGGCCAAATGATACTAATCATTTAATAAATTCTTAGTAGTCATATCCAGAAAACAGTTGCAAAGAATGCAGTAGGAAGCAAAGAAAGCACTCTGTAAGTTTCCGCATCCGCCTGTGGCTAATCCAAATCATGTTATAAAGTTAGTGCCTTGCTTATAATGTACATACTCAGACAAGACCAATCTGAAGATAATTGAGATTACTCAAAACTGGATTCAAGAGAACATGCTCAAACTCATGAATCATTAGAACTAAAATATGTGAGGCTAACCAGATTTGGATTGCAATAATTTTGAAGCTATTTTATTCTTGAAAGTACAAATCAACTGATATTTTATTACTAGGACTTGCTAAACCAGACTTGTAGTGACACTTCAATGTTTAAATTTCCATCCACATGGAATCTGAACCTGGTCCATAGAAGAGGAAAATGACAAGAAATATGGAAATTTTGTACAAAGCTATAATGACTAAATAAGATCTCCTAAGACAATGGCAATTGCTACCATTTTCAAGAAAATTTCCAATCTCATAAGCCATATAGTAAGTTGGCTAACTTTTTACCTGGCAAAAGGTGAATCAGAAAGCCTAATTGCTGCAGCAATAGATAGGACTAAGAAAATGCAATTCCAACTAGAAATTTGATACTATCTCAAAAAGAGAAACCATAAAATAAGACTAAGAAAATGCAATTCTAACTACAAAAAGTCTAACCGCTGCAGCAAAGTCAATTTAGCAGATTGATCCCAAGATTTTAGCTCCCTCTTTATAACACAAATGTAAATAAAGATACATGTACTCACACATTAATGCATACAGAGGTTCAAACACTAAATGTGTGTAAATAATATTTTTCTATATCAAAAACTGTCCATATTTGGAATAGTTACGGAATGTCCATGGATAGGATCAAACATGTAAATTCAGAAGACGCCTAGGTTGAAAACAATACGAAATAAATATCAATTTACAACAGAAAATAGAAACTCAAAATCACCACATTCCAGATAAAACTGACCTAGTAACCGAATTATGCCAACATAAGTTCTAATACTGCATGCGCAAAATTCTGCATACGACTGTAATAAATGCTTAAGCACGTGCGTATGTATGAGATAAAAAAATAGACACCTTAGCTCGGCGCAGTAGAAAGAGAGATACAACAGAGAGAAAATATGAAGTTTGGCTGATACAATTTAGCACTGAACGTGAAAGAATTAGACTATCCCTGTTGAAGAAGAAAAAAAAAACCATAACAAAAGGCAAAGTGGGAAGCCAGCAACATTCGAACAGTCAACCAAAAACAAGTCAACTGTCTTTCATAATATAATAAAATTAACTTGTTTTCTATGAACAATGTAATACTACTATATACATGTGTGACATGCAGGTAGAAGCATATACATATATCAAGTGCAGGGCACGAAGGGAAAAACTCTAGAAGGTACGCCTTGTTAGCTATTGTTTTACCGAGACAAAACAATATTTTCAATTTGATTCTTTTAAGTTGGAGTATAAAGTATGCATTTACTGTCTGTCTAAAGAGTATTACACTTGTATTTGCACACACAAGATTATTATACAGTAATTACATACAATTTTTTTATGATAACATCATATGGTACTCCTAATAGATAAGCATATTACAGTGTTAAATTACTCTATAAAAGATGGCAGAAGGCAGATTGGTACATGAAATATTCCGTGTTCACCAAGATTCAGGGAAGGGCCTCACCTTTGAGCAGAAGTGGATCCAAGATTTAAACTTAATGAGTTCAACCTAATCAAAAAATTTAGTATTGAACTCATTTTATCGATAAAATTATGGGTTCAGATCTAATCTTTGTTGAAATTTAGTACTCCCTCCGTCCATTTTACGTGTTCACTACACTAAAAATAGATATCCACTTCCACTTGTCCAGTTTAAAAAACCAAGACATAATTTACTATGTTATACCTATTTTACCCTTATTATTATTATGTAGTAAATAATTATTTTCAATTCACTTCCCAATGAGTAATATGACTTTTAAAAATTAGGGGTGTGCCAAGTTAAACATGACCGGAGGGAGTAAGTCTTTACATATATATCTATACTCCCTAAAGTTTTGGGTTATGAAATTAAACCATAACCAAATCCACTTACAGTAGAGAGGTATAATATAGACAACCTACCAGTTTACCCTGACGCAAGCACAAATATATTCACGACTCAAATTCATGACCTCACATGAAAGACAACTTTACACTGATTAATTAAAATTTACACTTTAAACGTATATAACTTTGAACCTTCTTCATATTTCAAAGTGTATATGTAACTTAAATTCTTTTTCATTTTCATAGAAAAGGGAAAAGAATAAATGAGGGCCGGCATATCAGAAAAAAAATGATAACTACCGCTCTCCACCTCGCCTTAGTATCCGACAATCGTTTCGTTTAATTCAACCTAACTAAGATCCATAATTAACAAATACTCCAGATAAAGTCCCCAATTAATAAAATGAATATAAAATGGATAGCAAAATAGATGGCACTCATGTAGAGTGAGGGCCAAAAAAAAAAAAAAAAAGAAAGGGTCAGTTTGACAATGGAATAAAAGAGTTGACCTTTGCAATATAATAGTACTCCCTCTCTGTCCCAACTTATATGATATTTTTCATTTTTCAAGAGTCAATTTGACTAAATTAGGTTCAAGGGAAAATTATACTCTATTCTATTTTTGAGAATATTTACGTCACGTAGCCCATCCTTTGTGTATAAACACCCGATTTTCAACATATTTGTGTGTAAACACATTTTATACACTATTATACACTTTATCAAGATTGACACATTATGTATAATGCTTTCTCCCAGATATAATGTTGTATAATATTGTATATTAGGCTACGTGGCGTAAATATTTTCAAAAGCTGTATATTTTTGAAAATATACCGAATATTAACTCAATATTTTAAGATTAAAATTTATATACTTGAAAACTACATTAAAAGTACAATAAGTTACAACTTTTCTCATATCAATATGGTAAAAGAAAATCTTAAAATGTTGGTCGAAATTCATGCAGTTTGAATCTCAGAAATCAAAAAATATCACGTAAATTGAAATAGAGAAACTAGTAATTAGTATGTATCAATGTATTGAGAAAAGGGACAACAGAGAGTAGTCAAAAGTAAATCAGTACCTGTGACACGTTGTTAGGCCTCCATAGAAGACAATTGAAGCAGATGACTAAGGGAAAAAAGGCTTGGATCTAAACAATTTATTTAACTCTTACCTATTGAGAGAGAGCAAAATTGTGATCTCAAAAAAGATGGCAAGTAAATTATTAGTATAACTAATTACCTTATATTATATGTGTAAAAATCTTTCTATATTTGTACATTTTAATCCATATTTTTTGCTGTCAACCTAATAAAACAGTAGCCAATAATTCAGTAGGAACCAAAGAAACTTCATGACATTATTACTAAGTTAGTAAGTAAACATAATTTAACTTAAGGTGTCTATCTATTATCACAATTCGTCCTATAAGTAGTTTGAATCTGATACCATAATAATTTCAAAAGTTTTGCTCCTTGTCCCTGATTAATGTTTAGTGTTGACTTTGTATTTTAGTAAAATTATGTCAGTATATACTATATATATCCATATTATTTTCCAACAACTATATATGAGAAGGAGACACTTATTGATTTTCCGATATCTATAAATGTACTGTGAGACCAACATGGTGCTTGTAAAATCTTTGTTGCACGACATGGATCTTTTATTGTGTATTTATGTCACATTGACTGTTGATACCTTATAACAGTTTAATGAAGATAGTATTCTGATAATGATACAAATTTTTTCGTCTTTTTGTGATACATTATAACAATATATATAATAATGTTGATGATACAAAAAGGATTCCTTAATTCTTTTTTCTTTTTTTTTCAATTTATGTGGTTCAGGTGTTGGATCGATGACCAAATGAAGTTTAATCATATACACACCTGCCCCGAAGCTTCTTGTTTATACATTTGCAGTAACAAATGAAGACTCTTGGCTTGTCAAATCAAGGGGTGGATCTAGCTTTAAATTTACGGGTTCAAGTGAACCCAATAACTTTTACTCAATTCTTGTATTTTTATTAAGAAAATTACTAAATATAGATATATAAATATTTGATTATGAACTCAATTATTATTGTATATTAACTTGATATTGCTGTAGGAGCTCATAAACATTAAATTCTAAATGCGCCTCTGATCAAATCTTCATGAGATTGATATTTCAGAGCTAATGTCATTGAAATATACCCAAGCACATAGCTATAAACTTGACTAGAACTCTACTTTAGGTTAGATACATAACAAGAAGAAATCTAAATTAAATAATTTGTACAAAAGAAATAGCAAATCTAAATGGAAAAAAGAGGTTTTGGATATAGTTTACTTTAATAAATAAGTGATTAGTGGATATATAGTTTAGTTGATCATAACTAAAAATTAATTATTTAATCTCATATTTGGGCAGCACTTACTTTAATCTCATATTTGAGCAGCACTTACTCTACTTGAGTCCACCCAGTATATATTAATTCATTGACTTTTTCAACTGATTTTGAAAAGAAAAAAATAAAAAGGACGCTCGAGAAGCACATCTTTGGCTGAGAAAAATAAAGAAAAGGCATATATCAGCTTAAATCATAAAATTAGGAACTTGACAAATTCAAAATGTTTAATTGCATAAAATAAATAAAATAAAAATTAAAGCCAGTATTTGTGACGCAAACAAACAAACGAAAGAATGGAACTCTTACACTTTGATTCAGACTAACAAAATGTGGAAAGTAAACTACATGTTTATTTGAGGTTTTATGTCTTTAAAGAATACTACTAAAAACTATAAGTATGAAGAAAAAAAAAAAGGCAACACTAATTTATTTATTTTTTGTATTGTGTATGTTAATTAACACCCTGGATTTTTATCTTATTGTACAATAAAAGAGCATTGGACCAATCTTAAACACTACAAGGAGAATGGATAAACCTTCTCGAAGCAATATTAGGATAATCATTCAAAGCAGCAGTGACAACTTGTTCGCCATATATATGATGTCCCAATCCTTATAGATACAGCCACCGCCCACCTCTCGCTTTTGGGTGTCAACCCAAATTCCAATTTTGGGTTGACACCGGTATAGATACAGCTGTGCTGGACTTCATCAGCCGGTATAGAAACATATCTGCCTGGTTGAGAATTGTTCCAACTTTCAGTTAGAATTTTATCCGCCACAGGTACGCTCATGTCCACGCATATGTCTTTAACAATGTTATAGTTACTTTCTTTATAGCAAACAATCAATTCAGGCAACTCATATTCCTTAATACGCTTCTCGCTATATAACTTTGTGTCTGTCTCAATAAATGGAGCATCAGAGACAACAGATCCATTTTCTTTCTCATCAAGGAAATCACAAATCGCTGAGCACTCAAATTCTGGAGTGTTCCATTGTCGATCTCTATCTTTTGTATCATATGCAAACGGATTTCCGTATCTCCTGGAAGTGATTGTGTTGGGCAAGGCTTCATTCAAATCATTCTCCACAGTTGAAGCTCTAGTTTTATCGTTGTTGCTTCTGGAAATATCGTCGAAAAATACAGATTCATAAAGTTCTGAAACCTTCCATAAGTTATCCCTATCTTTTGTGTCACATGCCAATGTTTCTTTACGACTGCCATATCCATTTGAATCAAGAAAGTCTTCTGTTGGAAAGGCTAAAGAATTTGCTTCCTTGTAGAGATTTGAGCGACTTAAGCCCCCGTTCTGGTTGTCCTTCATGATAGCCTTTTCATCAGGTGTGTCAAGGATGCTGTAGTTGCATTCAAATGTTTTAGTACTATGCACAGAGGCCATGGTTGAATGATGAAGGCAATTTCCCTTCTCAAAGAATGAACTAGTTTCAAAAGTTAACAAGTTTTATCGGATCATGTTTAGAAGCATTCGTCAATAAACTTGAAAACATAAAGAAATTCGAAAATAAATGAGTACAAGAACAATGTATGATATTTCAACATTTAATTAGACATCTAAGAGTTGCCAAATGAGTAAAGGCAGCGATATTCAGAAAACATGTATCAGATTGATATTAATTAGAAATAAAATGGGGACATACTGTCAAACCTTTCTATAATTGTGTCGTTTGCCAGATACTTTTTGGCTGCTATAGCGAAATGCTGTTATATCTCAACATATAATGTAACATAACATAAAAAATCGGTTCTAAGGAAAACTTGGTCATCATAGTGAAAAGTTATTATAGAGGATGATTGTTATAGAGAGGTATTAAAACTCACCAGCCTCCGTGGTCTGCATCAGTTGGTAGAGTCTGAAGTATTCTCAAAAGCTGTGAAGCAAACATCTACTTCTGTCTGGTAGATATGACTTGGGAAATCTGTCAACAGAAAGTACATATTCTATATATGCAAGTGAAATTGGATGCAAATTCTTGCGAACGCGTTAAAAAAGATAATTGTAGCACAAATTCAAATAAAGTAGATTGAAGGAAATGATACAGTCAACAGGCCAAATGATACTAATCATTTAATAAATTCTTAGTAGTCATATCCAGAAAACAGTTGCAAAGAATGCAGTAGGAAGCAAAGAAAGCACTCTGTAACTTTCCGCCTCCGCCTCTAGCTAATCCAAATCATGTTATAAAGTTAGTGCCTTGTTTATAATGTACATACTCAGACAAGAACAATCTGAAGATAACTGAGATTATTTAAAACTGGATTCAAGAGAAAATGGTCAAACACATGAATCATTAGAACTACAATATGTGAGACTAACCAGATTTGGAGTGCAATCATTTTGAAGCTCCTTTATTCATGAAAGTACAAATCAACTGATAATTTATTACTAGGACTTGCTAAACCAGACTTGTATTGACACTTTAATGTTTAAATTTCCATCCATATGGAATCTGCACCTGGTCCATAGAAGAGGAAAATGACAAGAAATATGGAAATTTTGTACAAAGCTATAATGACTAAATAAGATCTCCTAAGACAATGACAATTGCTACCATTTTCAAGAAAATTCCCAATCTCATAAGCCATATAGTAAGTTGGCTAACTTTTTACCTGGCAAAAGGTGAATCAGAAAGCCTAACTGCTGCAGCAATAGATAGGACCAAGAAAATGCAATTCTAACTAGAAATTTGATACTATCTCAAAAAGAGAAACCATAAAATAAGACTAAGAAAATGCAATTCTAACTACAAAAGTCTAACTGCTGCAGCAAAGTCAATTTAGCAGATTGATCCCAAGATTTTAGCTCCCTCTTTATAACACAAATGTAAATAAAGATACATGTACTCACACATTAATGCATACAGAGGTTCAAACACTAAATGTGTGTAAATAATATTTTTCTATATCAAAAACTGTCCATATTTGGAATAGTTACGGAATGTCCCTGAATAGGATCAAACATGTAAATTCAGAAGATGCTTAGGTTGAAAACAATACGAAATAAATATCAATTTACAACAGAAAATAGAAACTCAAAATCACCACATTCCAGATAAAACTGACCTAGTAACCGAATTATGGCAACATAAGTTCTAATACTGCTTGCGCAAAATTTTGCATACGACTGTAATAAATGCTTAAGCACGTGCGTATGTATGAGGTAAAAAAATAGACACCTTAGCTCGGCGCAGTAGAAAGAGAGACACAACAGAGAGAAAATATGAAGTTTGGTTGATACAATTTAGCACTGAATGTGAAAGAATTAGACTATCCCTGTTGAAGAAGAAGAAAAAAAAAAAACCATAACAAAAGGCAAAGTGGGAAGCCAGCAACATTCGAACAGTCAACCAAAAACAAGTCAACTGTCTTTCATAATATAATAAAATTAACTTGTTTTCTATGAACAATGTAATACTACTATATACATGTGTGACATGCAGGTAGAAGCATATACATATATCAAGTGCAGGGCACGAAGGGAAAAACTCTAGAAGGTACGCCTTGTTAGCTATTGCTTTACCGAGACAAAACAATATTTTCAATTTGATTCTTTTAAGTTGGAGTATAAAGTATGCATTTACTGTCTGTCTAAAGAGTATTACACTTGTATTTGCACACACAAGATTATTATAAAGTAATTACAAATAATTTTTTTATGATAACATCATACGGTACTCCTAATAGATAAGCATATTACAGTGTTAAATTACTCTATAAAAGATGGCAGAAGGCAGAAGGCAGATTGGTACATGAAATATTCCGTGTTCACCAAGATTCAAGGAAGGGCCTCACCTTTGAGCAGAAGCGGATCCAAGATTTAAACTTAATGAGTTCAACCTAATCAAAAAATTTAGTATTGAACTCATTTTATCGATAAAATTATGGGTTCAGATCTAATCTTTGTTGAAATTTAGTACTCCCTCCGTCCATTTTACGTGTTTACTATACTAAAAATAGATGTCCACTTCCACTTGTCCAGTTTAAAAAACCAAGACATAATTTACTATGTTATACCTATTTTACCCTTATTATTATTATGTAGTAAATAATTATTTTCAATTCACTTCCCAATGAGTAATATGACTTTTAAAAATTAGGTGTGCACACACACACACACACACACACACACACAGTTAAACATGACCGGAGGGAGTAAGTCTTTACATATATATCTATACTCCCTAAAGTTTTGGGTTATGAAATTAAACCATAACCAAATCCACTTCTACAGAGAGGTATAATATAGACAACCTACCAGTTTACCCTGACGCAAGCACAAACATATTCACGACTCAAATTCATGACCTCACATGAAAGACAACTTTACACTGATTAATTAAAATTTACACTTTAAACGTATATAACTTTGAACCTTCTTCATATTTCAAAGTGTATATGTAACTTAAATTCTTTTTCATTTTCATAGAAAAGGGAAAAGAATAAATGAGGGCCCGCTTATCAGAAAAAAAATGATAACTACCGCTCTCCACCTCGCCTTAGTATCCGACAATCGTTTCGTTTAATTCAACCTAACTAAGATCCATAATTAACAAATACTCCAGATAAAGTCCCCAATTAATAAAATGAATATAAAATGGATAGCAAAATAGATGGCACTCATGTAGCGTGAGGGCCAAAAAAAAAAAAAAAAAAAGAAGAAGAAAGGGTCAGTTTGACAATGGAATAAAAGAGTTGACCTTTGCTGTATAATAGTACTCCCTATCTGTCCCAACTTATATGATATTCTTCATTTTTCAAGAGTCAATTTGACTAAATTAGGTTCAAGGGAAAATTACACTCTATTCTATTTTTGAGAATATTTACGTCACGTAGCTCATCCTTTGTGTATAAACACCCGATTTTCAACATATTTGTGTGTAAACACATTTTATACACTATTATACACTTTATCAAGATTGACACATTATGTATAATGCTTTCCCCCCAGATATAATGTTGTATAATATTGTATATTAGGCTACGTGGCGTAAATATTTTCAAAAGCTGTATATTTTTGAAAATATACCGAATATTAACTCAATATTTTAAGATTAAAATTTATATACTTGAAAACTACATTAAAAGTACAATAAGTTACAACTTTTCTCATATCAATATGGTAAAAGAAAATCTTAAAATGTTGGTCGAAATTCATGCAGTTTGAATCTCAGAAATCGAAAAATATCACGTAAATTGAAATAGAGAAACTAGTAATTAGTATGTATCAATGTATTGAGAAAAGGGGCAACAGAGAGTAGTCAAAAGTAAATCAGTACCTGTGACACTTTGTTAGGTCTCCATAGAAGACAATTGAAGCAGATGACTAAGGGAAAAAAGGCTTGGATCTAAACAATTTATTTAACTCTTACCTATTGAGAGAGAGCAAAATTGTGATCTCAAAAAAGATGGCAAGTAAATTATTAGTATAACTAATTACCTTATATTATATGTGTAAAAATCTTTCTATATTTGTACATTTTAATCCATACTTTTTGTTGTCAACCTAATAAAACAGTAGCCAATAATTCAGTAGGAACCAAAGAAACTTCATGACATTATTACTATGTTAGTAAGTAAACATAATTTAACTTAAGGTGTCTATCTATTATCACAATTCGTCCTATAAGTAGTTTGAATCTGATACCATAATAATTTCAAAAGTTTTGCTCCTTGTCCCTGATTAATGTTTAATGTTGACTTTGTATTTTAGTAAAATTATGTCAGTATATACTATATATATCCATATTATTTTCCAACATCTATATATGAGAAGGAGACACTTATTGATTTTCCGACATCTATAAATGTACTGTGAGACCAACATGGTGCTTGTAAAATCTTTGTTGCACGACATGGATCTTTTATTGTGTATTTATGTCACATTGACTGTTGATACCTTATAACAGTTTAATGAAGATAGTATTCTGATAATGATACAAATTTTTTCGTCTTTTTGTGATACATTATAACAAGGGAAAAGGGTCAAAAATACCCCTCTACTTTGGAAAAAGGGCTAAAAATATCTTCCGAACTTATTTTGGGTCAAAAATACCCCTCCCATCCTTAAAGTTTTCAAATATACTGCCTGTCTTGACGGAAATTATCCCGCAAAATAACCCGAAATCGGTTTTTAAACCCGCTCCATCATTTAAACCGACCCAACTAAATAATAACCCATAAGATTCCCTTATTCCCCCAATATGTAGATTTGAAGTTTGAGGGAATTGAGGGAATAAGGGGATCTTATGGGTTATTATTTACTGTGGGTTCATGATGGAGTGGGTTTAAAAAATAATTTTGGGTCATTTTGGGAGATAATTTCCGTCAAGACAGGGGTACATTTGAAAACTTTAAGGATGAGAGGGGTATTTTTGACCCAAAATAAGTTCGGAGGATATTTTTAGCCCTTTTTCCAAAGTAGAGGGATATTTTTGACCCTTTTCCCTTATAACAATATATATAATAATGTTGATGATACAAAAAGGATTCCTTAATTCTTTTTTTTTTTTTTCAGTTTCTGTGGTTCAGGTGTTGGATCGATGACCAAATGAAGTTTAATCATATACACACCTGCCCTGAAGCTTCTTGTTTATACATTTGCAGTAACAAATGAAGACTCTTGGCTTGTCAAATCAAGGGGCGGATCTAGCTTTAAATTTACGGGTTCAAGTGAACCCAATAACTTTTACTCAATTCTTGTATTTTTATTAAGAAAATTACTAAATATAGATATATAAATATTTGATTATGAACTCAGTTATTATTGTATATTAACTTGATATTGTTGTACGAGCCCATAAACATTAAATCCTAAATGCGCCTCTGATCAAATCTTCATGAGATT
Organism: Lycium ferocissimum; assembly: GCF_029784015.1. Taxonomy (NCBI): domain Eukaryota; kingdom Viridiplantae; phylum Streptophyta; class Magnoliopsida; order Solanales; family Solanaceae; genus Lycium; species Lycium ferocissimum. The sequence goes on from NC_081351.1 coordinate 17,383,877, forward strand.
GATATTTCATAGCTAATGTCATTGAAATATACCCAAGCACATAGCTATAAAATTGACTAGAACTCCACTTTAGGTTAGATACATAACAAGAAGAAATCTAAATTAAATAATTTGTACAAAAGAAATAGCAAATCTAAATGGAAAAAAGAGGTTTTTGATATAGTTTACTTTGCTAAATAAGTGATTAGTGGATATATAGTTTAGTTGATCATAATTAAAAATTAATTATTTAATCTCATATTTGAGCAGCACTTACGCTACTTGAGTCCACCCAGGATATATTAATTCGTTGACTTTTTCAACTGATTTTGAAAAGAAAAAAAAAAAAAAAAAAAAAAAAAAAAAAAGGACGCTCGAGAAGCACTTCTTTGGCTGAGGTTTTATGTCTTTAAAGAATACTACTAAAAACGATAAGTATGAAGAAAAAAAAAGGCAACACTAATTTATTTATTTTTTGTATTGTGTATGTTACTTAACACCTTGGATTTTTATCTTATTGTACAATAAAAGAGCATGGGACCAATCTTAAACACTACAAGGAGAATGGATAAACCTTCATCGAAGAAATATTAGGATAATCATTCAAAGCAGCAGTGACAGCTTGTTCGCCATATATATGATGTCCCAATCCTTATAGATACAGCCACCGCCGACCTCTCGCTTTTGGGTGTCAACCCAAATTCCAATTTTTTGGTGCTCCTATAACTGAACAAACTTGTAATCGTCCTGGTACCTACTGATATACGGATATACATCATCCTTGTGCAATTCATTAGCCAAAACATATGCACTTTATGGTGCTTCTGACACTCTTTGTACAGGATCAACTTTCCTCACCTTCATCTCCGCCAAAAAAAACCAACCTCGAGAGAGAGATATACAAACTGCTAGACGTGAGGAGGAAATTACAAAACGTGAAATGGAGATAGCAAGACGTGAGATGGAGAGCAATATACAAATTGCTAGACGTGAGGAGGAAGTTGCAAAACATGCTATGGAGACGGGCGGATTTACTTGGCCAGGGTGTTCACCCGAACACTCTTGGCAAAAAATTACAGTGTATATATAGGGTAAATTTCCTGTATTTATGTGCATATATTAACTTTTGAACACCCTCGGTAAAAAATGACAGTGTATATTTAATTTTTTTTTCTTTTTTCCGAACACCCTGAGTGAAAATTCTGGATCCGCTACTGTATGGAGATAGTCGCAGCCGCATGGAAACAGGCAAGAGAAAACGAAGAAGGTATAATTTCCGTTACTGGTTCGGAATTTTTATGTCTATCTCTTCTAGATATTCTGTTGAGTATGCTGATTATTGGAGATCTCTTTGGAAATATGCTGCCGATTGTGCTTTTTCATATTCATTGTAGTTCATTGTAATGCTTTAATGCATCTATTTGAAGTTATTGTGTTGTAAAATTATGTGAATCTTCTTCTAATCTACTATGTGATTTTCCTTTTTTATTTATCTGCTTTTTCATAGTATTACTTATAGTTCGTTGATACTTCAATGATTTTTCTAAGCTATTGCGTTGTATTATTACCTGAAACTTTTTCTGATCCACTGTAATTCACTCTTAACTATCATTTCATTTTCTATCTCATTTGGGTCCAGCACTGTACTTCTTGTCAAGGTTACTATCTAAGATAGTCAGCTGCCACTAGCCGTTCAACTTGTCACTATCATTTTATAACTTAAACATTAGTTATAATAATTAGCGAATAAAATAAAAAACTCCAGCGCCAAGCTTAACCTTGTTTTCTCCATCTATATCATTCACGACTTCTTCTTAATTCAATGTAAAAAAACCCCACTAAAATCAGTAGAGATCGATAAATAAAACACAAAATCACTCCTCGAGTTCAGTATCAAAAACAAAAAATAAATTGAAATCAGATGAACCCATACCATTCCCATATGTTTCACTTTCAGAAGTTTTAAAAAAGAGGGGGAAGCAATATATAAATAGCATATATCAGGTCATGATACATTATTATTATACGATGTTCATACACCTATTGTTCATTGTTATACACATCTGCCCACTCCTCCCAATAACCATTTAATCCCGACATCATTATACAATGTATAAGCAGTGTGTGTACACCTGCTATATACATTTACGTTACAAAATATTGTCCGGCTACCATTACACTTCCACTTTAATACCAAATTACCAAAAATAATTGAAGAAGAAAATGTCCAAAATTCACTAGATCGCTGTTGAAAACTTTCAAATTTCGATTTCAGATTTAAAAGTCTTTTCTCTCTCTTCTGATAGACTCCTCCAAATTATTCGAATTACCTCGAATATTAGGAAAAGAATGATCAACTTGTCATAAGCCATTAACAGTTCTCTAAGCTTGACGCAATATGATCTCTATCACACAACAATTGTTGTTTGTCTTAGATATTCAATAGTATATTTAAAAAATGTATGTCACATACATTTTCTATTCAAAAACAGTCTCTATTTGCCAAGGCAGGGGTAAGACTTGCTGTTGTATAGTAGAGAGTTCCAAAATCGTATTGTATCTTATCTTAGAATAGATTGGAATGGTCATAGAGGATTGTTGATTGAGAGTCTTACAATTTGAGTTGATATAGTATAAATGGAGACCTCTACATATCAATATTAATATAGTATAATTAGCAAGTTCCTCATATAAGATTTTGGCATGATGTCTTTTTTGTAAAACAAAATAAATGCATACATATGTATTTGCTGTAATTTATTTGATGGATCAATAAACTAGGTGCCTATTTGAAAAGGTAGAATTTGGGCTTCTAAATGGACTTTGACACAAGATCAAGGTCTCTCTAGTTGGGCCAAATGAACATCAAAACCAAAGGAAGATTTGATTGTCTAGATACAAGTACAAATACATCCAAATGCAAACCTGCTTTTACCCCTCAAAGTATTGAACATTTTGCACTTTGATTTTTTTCTTAGAGAAATAGAAAGTGAAGAGTTCACTACACAAAGACTGAACCAGTTAATTTGTAGACAAAAGCATATAGATGGTTCACTATCTCTTCATTCGGAAAATTCTTTTCAATTTTCCGTATTTAACACAAAATTTGTTACCTGAAATTATTTTTCCATTGCATTCGCGATCACGAATCATTCTAATTTTTATATTCAAAAGATGATCGAGAAATTTTTTATTTTTATATTCACGAATCAATTTTTCGTATTTAACACAAAATTCTTTACCTGAAATTGTTTTTTCCATTTCATTCGCGATCACGAATCATTCGAATTTTTATATTCAGTATCGAGAAGATTTGCCTTGCCAAATCCAGCTTTTTCTCATGTAGAACAATGACTACGATATTAATTAATTAGTCCATAGAGTTAAAAGAGAGGAAACCGAAAACAAAAGAAAAAAGAGAAACGTTACAAAGAGAAAAAATAAAGAACAAAGCCCCTGTTGCTGCCCAGGATCGAACTGGGGACCTTCAGTGTGTAAGACTGACGTGATAACCACTACACCACAGCAACTTTGATGCTTAGGGTATCACGATTATTTTAATGATCAGCATTACCAGTATTGGCGAAACTAACATTCAAAGGACTAACAGTTGAAAGTAGATTGATAGAAGAACAACTTTAATTAGTATAGTTTTGCATAATTGCATTTAGAAGTTCTTTAGTCTTAACATTTTAATGTAGTCTTTATTGACAAGCTTTTATAATAATTGACATGATTTGCAGAAGTGGAAGACTGCTGTATATTATGGATCATTATATATATATATATATATAATCTTAATTTATGTGTTAAAAGTCTATATTTTCTCGTGCACTTCTAATTATCTAGCACGAACATTTATAAGGAAACACAGGTAGGAACACAAATATATATTTAAAAGTCTGTTTATTATTCTATGTCCAATCAAACATTGTCATATATATATTTTGTGTTCAATTAAACATTACCGTATAAATCGGGACGAAAAATGTATATGTTTATATCAGGAAAAAGAAAGAAAAAATATTACCTCCGCACCTCAATGTCTATGAAGAATGACCGACATTTCTAAAGTCCCAATCCTTCAGAACTTTAGAATTTCAGATTGTGCAAATTTATAATATAAAAAGAGATAATAGTAAAACAAAAGCATACTCTTCATTAAATTTTCTCTTCCTTAAGAGTACTAGATAAATAACATCAATTCTGAACCGACTGATTTTGAGTTCCAGATGTCAAGGATTATAGGAGTTTTAATGTTCTGCTCATCATAATAATAATACCAAAATGCTAGTTAAACAGTAAAAAGGGACAGAGAATTCCAAGTGGTCAAGAGCCCTAAATTTGGCTGCACGAACATCAATACAAGGACAAAGTTTTTATTAAGATGAGCTGTATATGTTAAAGAAGAGTACCACAGTAAATCATTTTAAGGCTTTCCAACTAAGTCAGAGTTGTAAAATACATTAACGGGACCAATATATGGATAAATTTGAAAATATAAAAAACGTGTGTTTTTGGTGGAGTGGACCATTAATAACAGCACAAAAACTGAAATTTCATACAAAATATATCAATTATTAAAGCAATATATCTAACATGGAGAACTCAAAGCCAAGGACACAACCAGCTGGAGTTGGCTTTTGGAACACTGTATGAGATGTGTACTATTTTGGGTACCACGTACCAAAAACGACTTCTTGTCACTATAATTATTAAAATATGACCCCTTTTTTTCTTCTATTAAATAGCTGGAAATTCTATTTTACGCGATAAAAATAGGATAATTTCAATAATATACAACCCAGCATAAAATATGACATCCACGTAGTCATATTTTTAATTTACGTCCGCATACCCAAATTTTTTCTGCAACAGTGTTAATACACACGATATACAACATTAAACACTTACTGTAGACAACGTATTAACCTTGTATAAAAGTGTATAATAATGTATAAATGTGCCATTACGGGTAATATTAGAATATGAGTCATTTCGGATAAATATTGTAAATATTTTCTCCAAATAGACATAGAGTGTTGTTCTCCCAATATTTTACTGTGCATAAAATATAAGAAAGATTTGATTTTTTTAAGGAAACCTAGTAAATTCAAATAGAAGATATGGATCAGAGTCGTCCAAACCAACTACATTGCATTAACAACCAAGCAAAGACATCATTATGACTCTCCTATAACGAAAAGTGAGATTTGGATAACATCATTAGTTAGATACCTCCTAGTTAGCTAGTTTTAGATGAAATTAATGGTTTATGGATCATTTGACTTGCAAAACTTGTACTATTATATTTTTTATCTCTAAAACATTGGATATATAGGTTATTTGCCAAATTGTCCTCGTCAGCTAATTGTCATGTTACTTACCTTATCGTTAATGTGGTTGTGGAACCATGCGTAGACGTGGTGGCAAAACTACCTCATCATGATTAATGAGGCAAATAAAGCTACTACTCAGTCCATTTTATGTAATGTATAATACTTTTTTTTTTTTGCAATCTTTATTTTTTAAAAGAAATGATATCTTACTATAGTTTCAACGGATTTAGAACGGGTTTTGAGTTTTTTCCTTTTGAGACTATTTAAATTTACGTGGACAGATATAAATAACAAATAAGGAATTGGTTAATGAAAAATTCAGGAAAAAGGCTAGAATGATTTTTGGTGGGAAATGGCTATAGAAAGTGACTTTATTATGACAAAATTATACAAATAATATTATCACATAATTTTCAATAGTTAAATAATCATGTGAGCAATTAATGACTCATTATAACTAAGCAACTTAATCAATACATAATGATTTGTATCTTCTAGATGATTTAGGGCTGTGATGGACAAAAAGATTCACCCACTTCGTGAAAATTCGCGACGACCTATAATATGAGTTGTGATTCTACAAATTCACTTCTACTTAAAAAAATATATAAGTCTTTTAACTAGTATTTTCTATTAAATCTTACTAATTCAAAATCTGAATCCGACTCTGTTATCGACACGAAGAAACAAGAAAAGGAGAATTTATGGGGTGTAAAGGTGAGAAAAAAAGATAGATGATCATATCATGTATTGGAAAGTTATTTTGGTGTTAAGATCAAGAAAGTGGGAGTAGAGCAGGAGTATCAGATTCGAGCCATATTAGTTGGAGGTGCTGTGGCAGATTCTGGGAATCCAATTTGCCTAACCAAAAGATACAGCAAAGTAAGAAAATGATATCTTTCGAAGAAAAAAAAAATGATTTTTTTTTGACAGTTTATAAGTACTTGGTACGGCTTACTGAATACTTCTCCGACCATAATATTCTGTAATTAGGAGATGCAACAGCATTTACGATTTTACTTTTGCAAGTTCTAATATTGATATTATACACGGACATAAATGACGAAATTATTTATACAGTAATACACCTTTATTGATTAGGTTTTTCTTATTTTTTGTTTAGAAAATCCACTTACTTAGGATTTTTTTTGTTTGTATATTAATCGTTACTTTCGGATCAGTGTCCGTGGTCCAATATGTGGATTTCTGCAGATTGCACTAATGGACGATTTGCCATTACTTATTTTGGTCATTTACGATCTATATTCATCTTGTTAGTAATAAGCTATTATATCTTAAGTTGCTTCAGATCCATTGTTCTGATTGATACTTGTTGAAAACAAATCAAGAAAAACGACAAAGATAATTAAAAAAGAGGACAGACCTGAAGTTAGAAAAGAAAAGATTTGGTTAAAAGGACAAAATTTATAAATAGTTTGACATCATTACAAAATATTGAGTCAGTGTATGAACGATACTAAAAATGAGAACTTTTTTTACCGAGTGAGAAAGACGAGACTAAAAATGAGTAGATGACAGTAGAAGATCTGGTGTTACTGATAAGAATCTTAAGACTTTGTGGGGACTAAAAATGAAAAAAGGAGAAGGGGCTGGGAACGTGGCCTAGTGGCTGCCTCCCTCACTCCAAAATACTTTGAAAAAACATTCGAGTTTTAATTAAATTAAAAAGGGCATTCGAAAGTGGCGAAGCCAGAATTTTAACAAAAAGGGTTCAAAAATATAAACAAACAGACAAATGAAGAAGTCAAGGGAGTTAAACGTCTACTATATATACATCAAAAATAATTTTCATCTTATATATACAGTATAATTTTTTGCCGAAGAAGATTCGGATGAACCCCCTTGGCCCTTCCTGGCTCTGTCCCTTACTTTGGTGCACAAAGTATTCTATGTTAGCAGGTCTAAGAAATAGCCACACTTCAAGGAATATGATGTAGAAAGTCTATATTAATACAAGGATTTGTAGTTGTTTTCATGGATCGAACATGTGACCAGGAGAAATAACTCTCTTAGTTCAAAGCTTCCCTTCAGTTGGGTTTTTACTAGTTGATATCAGTCAGTGGCGGAGCCAGAAAATTTGGCAAGGGTGTTCAAACTTTGAATGGGTGAATATTTTTTTAATGAAGGGTGCACCGAAAATCTTAATATTAAACTACACAATTTTAATAAGATTTGTTTATTTAGAAAATTTAATATGAAAAAAAAAAAAAGTTAAAGACACACCAATTGTGAATTGAATAACATTCACGCTGCCAAAAAATGAGAATCAAAATATAAAATGGCAAAAATATAATGACTCCATCCATAATCGAACCTGAGCGGAGCATAGTAAGGCTTTCTGAATAACCTTCATCGTTGAGCTAACCCACTCACTTGTATTAAGGGTGTTCAAAATATATTATATCATAATATAAGATAGAAATTAATCTATATTTGTTGTGTAATTTTTCGGCGAAAGGTGTTCACCTGACCACTCTTGGATTGTTGTAGCTCCGCCACTGATATCAGTTAATATGAAATTTTTACTTCTATTCTCAGTTTACATCAATTCGCGATATTGCAGATCTTGCAAGAATACCTTTTTATTATATAGAAGTACTGAAATCAGAATATAAACTCTATGAATTCTAGCTTCTAAGATGTTTGTATAACTAGGTTTTGGATTTAATACAATAAGAACAACATATTCAGTGTAATTTTATTTGTGGGGTCTAGAGAAGATAGGATGTAAACAGATCTTATCCCTACCTTTGTGGTGAGAGAGTGTTTCCGAAAGACCTCGACTCAAAAGAATGGATTTTGAATTTAATCTTTATACATATTAATACTGACATTTTTAGAATTTTGAACTAAAGTTAATCCGCTCCTATCTTTTCATGTAATTTTTTACCTACCACATCGTCATTTAACGTCTTCAACCATTACAGTGTCACCCCTACTTAGTTATGCATCTCAAAATTCACATAACATGATCAAATTATTTAATTTCTCGAGACCTTCCCTCATATATTATTAAATAGTACTTCCTCCGTCTCGAAAAGATTGTTTTAGTTTGACTTGACATAGAGTTTAAGAAATAAAGGAATATGAAATGTGTGGTCCAAAACAAGCCTTAGATATTTATATGGCCGTAAATCATCTCATAAAGTTAAATTGTTTCAAAAAATAGAAATGTATCAATCTTTTTGGGACAAACTAATATGGAAAGTAAGACAATCTTTGTGGGACGGATGGAGTATTAAATTTGTGCAAAATAATTTTAGTAGAATTTTGGGAAAAGTAGGCACTATAAAAATAAAAAATAAAAATAGCTATGAACTTCATTATCGCTAAATCGCTCGTAACTAACATTTAATTATCTATCACTAATTTATTTTATTAGTTAAATAGAATTAGCGATAATTTTACTTTTTAACTATAAAATTTATCCGTTGTTAATTTTTTTTTTTTTTTTTTTTTTTTTTGGGACGGTGAAGGGTGGGGGAGGTGTGGTTTCGTGGTCTCCCGTGCTGTCGAAACGTGTCTTGTATAGAGGGCATAATGCCTGATACTTTTCTTCTATGTCACTCTCATAAATGGAGGGGAATTTTATTTTATTTTTAGATGGGACCATATTGGATTTCGCTTTTTCTAGGGTTGTCTCTCAAAGTTGATATTTTTACTGACCTACTCTCCGTCCCCTTTCCTCTTGAAGTTTGCCTCAAAACAAATTCTATTTTCTATTTATGGTTGCGTCGGCACCAAAAGAAAGAAATACGGATATACTACTATTTACTATGGAGCCGTTTGGACATGATTTCATCTCATGAGATGAAATCATGTTTGAATATGTGAATTTGGATTTTTGAAGTTGTAATTTTTTTATAAACATAAAAACCCCACAAGTTGTAAAAACCAGAGGCAGATGGAGCACTATAATTTGGGGTTCAATTGAACCCCAAAGTTTCGATGCGGGGTATAAATTTATGTGTAAAAATTTACTAAAATTATAATAAATAGTAGTTATGAACCCATAACTTTAGAAATATAATGGTTTAGTGCAAAAAATTTAAGATGTTGAACCCCTAAAATTTAAATCATAGCTAGATCTGCCTTCGGTAAAAACCATCAAAAAAATTTCAATTCTTATACAATCTTACCAAATAAGTAAATCATAGTTCATAATAAAATTAATAGTACGCTACAAGAAGGCCTTTCTAAAAAATACAACATCAATTGATCAAACTTTAGTTCAATAAAAAGGAAAATTTAACATGAATAGTAATGTAACTACTCTTTAATATAATCCTCCCACATGGTACGAACAATATATCTACCAACTTATGGTTGGTAAACATGATTAGTAAATATATCTACCAACTTATGGGTCTTTTTTTATAAAATATAAACGTATGGCTCAAATTTTACATTTATATTTTTTTAAATCATGATTTCAAATCCCAAATCATGCGTTTTTGGATGATTTGGGATTTCATCTCATGAGATAATATCGCATGTCCAAACGCTGATTTCATCTCATGAGATGAAATCGCATGTCCAAACGCCTACTGTGTATACATTTCTGTGCACTCTTAGATCTTAATATAATAAAACAACAACATACCAAGTATAATCCGATCAGTGGGATTTGGGGAGAATAGAGTGTACGCAGACCTTACCCCTACCTTTTGACTGGTAGGGAGACTGTTTTCAATAGACTCCCAGCTCAAGGAGGAATGAAAAACATCAGTAACAATAAACAGTAATAATAAGCAGTAATAGCAGCAAGATAATAGGACAAAGTATTAAAAGAGATAATTAAATAGTGCTAGAGGTAAGAACAAGCAATACAAAGCAGTATAGAAAGACATGGCAAGTACTATCGAAAGACATGGACTTGGATCGTAATATAGGTATGTTAAATTGGTAATAACAGGATTTGGTTTCTACTCTAAATTTTTAAAATGCTTTTTAAAAGGTTGGTCTCTACTCTATTTTTAAATGACTACTAAAACTCTTAACTTAATAATGGGTCAAATAATGGATTTTACTGGTTAATCATGTTAATAACCTCAGTTAAATCAATTGCCATTTCTACAGGGGACAGATTCTGGTCAGCAGCAATTTAAAATGGCAACACATTGTAACCTCTAGTTGACCATTGCGTTTGAAATATCATGTTCTTACCTATAAGGGTTGTTGTATAGAGTGGTAAGTACTCATTCATCCTTAATTAGAAGTGTCGAGTTCAAACCCTGAGTACATATGAAATTGCCTTTCTTAGAGAACATTTTAAACCCCCAATATGAGATTTTCATACGTAAATCCGGATTCATAGGCGCCAACATCAGTACTGGATGAGAAACCATAAAAAGTATCATTTCACTTTAATCTTTTAAACTGAAAAAAAAAAAAAATTCTTGGAGTTTGCTGATTAAGTAGTACAATATAATGTCACAGGCTCAAGTGAACATCAACAAGTACAAATTGCTTTATGTGGGGCTTTTTGACGCATCGTCTGTGTCAATCACCCTAGCTCATGTAACGTACGTAAAAATTATACAGTAATCTTTATACCAACTATGCTGAATTAAAAGTATAAAATGATAAACAACCGTTCCTTTGAATTTTTACTGGTTGATTCAATGTGTACAAAATTAGAAAGAAGAAAAACAAAACAATAATGAAACTTGTTGTCGTACTGATATTAGTAGCAAGCTAATTTCTTCAAGGTAATAATGAACTCTAAAAAGAGGACGAAAATAATTAACATACTCGAGAACGCAATAATTTGGATATCATCGTTTTTTGGGAAACTTCGATTACTTGATTACCCCTCGAGGGCCCTAATGTTTGAAACATTTGTTGTGAATCATTTAATTTTGATGTAAAATGTGCATGCAACATGACTACATTTGTTGTGACTTGAAAACAGTTTTGTTTAAATAATCATCTAGTCCACATTGGAACTAGATGATATTTTAAAATAAATGGTTGTATTTAGTGTTTGCTTTATTTTGTTTAACTTTTTATAAGTGTTTATTAAGTATTACTATTTTTTTGGTTATTGCATTCATGTGAATTTTAACGATTAACAAATAGTAACATATACTTAGCTTGTACTGAGTTAAAAAATTGATCGAGTGCAAATAACATATACTTGTAAGAGATACAAATGTTCATGGGGGGAGTATGTTAGAAAGTTAGTCGGTTAATGAGTAGCTTAATTAAGAGGTTAGTTAGAGTTTGCTATCTGATAGTTAATGCTGTGCATAAAAAATATTTTCAACATTTTATATTTTCTCTCTTAACAAATTAAAAATGAAGGGCTAGCTTGCACAAGGTACGTAATGTCAGTCTTGAATAGAATAAAAAATGAAGCTACATATCTAATCTTCTTTCAGAATCAAAACTGAAAAATATTCGTAGAATCTACAATTAAAAATTCAAATATAAAAATAATTAAGAAAAAGACACACTAAAACCACAAGAGCATGCACGGATCATAATATCTTCTTTGAATTGAAAATATTATCTTACTAAACCAAGACAACTTCACTGATCCAGACAAAAAGAATTGTTAATATATACTTGGATTTGCTCTAAATTTAAATATTTGATCTTTGCACATTATATATGTTACCCAGATCTTAGTCTGCTTAAAAATAAAACAAGACTATATGCATAAAAAAAAAAAGTTATTTCACATGTGACTTCATCGGCAAATCTATTTGGGCCTTATATGTAATTGTATTTTTGTGTGTGAGTGTGTATCTTGACTATACATAGAACTAGAAGCAATGTGCGTTTATAAATTTAAAACGACCAGTTAATCATTTATGTTGGTTAGTAATGAAAGTAGAAATATCGTGGTATTAACTGAAACCTGTAAAACAGAGAAAGATTAGTAGTGGGAAAAAAAAAAGTTTGATGATCTTAAATTGATAAAGTTCAGTTTAGTACTCCCTCCGGATCAAAAAGAGTGTTCACTTAGCCTTTTTTTTTCTTGGATAAAAAAGAGTGTCCACTTACCAAATCAAGAGAGAATTAACTTTATCTTTTCAAATTTGTTCATATTAAGTGCTATGTGATCAAATCTCAATACCTATTTAATTAAGGACAGTTTAGTCAAATTACCTATTTTTTCTAGGAGTTAGTATTTTTTTAAGGGGTGTTCAAATAACTAAATGAATACTCTTTTTGATCCGAAGAGTAATATTTACAAGAAAACTATAGCAAGTTAAATAATCATTTGAAGAATTAACTCTAAAAACAAAAACAAATAAAAGAAGAAGAGAAAACTACCGGCAGAGGGAGGCATGTGTTAGGTGGAGAGTCTGGAGACACGAGGGTAGGCTAGTATGTACCATAAAGACAAGTTTGCATATATTTGTGCAAGGAAAATGTAATATAGGTTTAATGGGATTCAACATAAAATATAGGTAGATGCGTAAAAGCAAAAGTATTATCAAAATTTAATATTGAATTCCGAACTCATTATTCTGAAAAAAAACTTAACATAATGGATTTAACAAAAATAAAGATTGAAAACATTAAATTAATTCTTGAGTTCACTTCCATGTGTGCGCGACAGGGAGGGAATCAGTTCCGTTATGTACATTCATTCATAGGCCAGACTAATCGATAGACACTTGTGGTCGTCCGGTTTTTTTTACTTGAATACCTCAATTAAACTTTGTTTCATTTAAACACCTGAGGTAGAGTCCGACCATGCCATTTAGATATTTTCGCTGACTTGGTAACTTGCATGATTTCCATACCAAACGGTGCGTGAAGAGCCCAAAAAACAAAAAAAAAATTCTAATTCTTTTTTAGTTCCTTCTTCTTCTTTATTTTTTTTCTCTTTCTTTTCCATTTAACAAACCTTCCACCATTAACATATCTTTCATCATTGCTCTCTTGTTTACCGGAAAAAATCAAGACTGCCACCACCCTCTCTCTCCCTAAGCGTTTACAGGAAAAGAAAGATGATTTTCTTTGGATAAATCTATTTAATAAACAAAAGAAAAATAAAATTTTCAAAAAGATTTTTTAAAAAAAGACTTGCCATTAATGGAGTCTCTAGAAAGCTTGAAGGTTTAAAATGGGTTAATTGATTTGATGAAAAAAATGAGAAATTAATGTTGAATTCTCTTTGGGTCTTTGTGGGGAATCTTTAGTTGAAGTTATAACAAATTTGGAAGAGTTTCTCTTGAACATTTGGATTAAAATCGTGGTTGTAACAAGAACAATATGAAGATGGTGAAGAACACCAAGAACAACTATTCATTTTAGAATTTTCAACGTGTCATTTTTTTCTTTTTCTTTTTGTTAATAATGTGTCTTTTTCTGATTTGGTGTAAATCAAGTTTTTTCTTTTCTTTTTGAGAGTATTACTTTTAATTTGTTATTAAATATTTTTAAAAAGTTTTTTAAAATTAAAAAAGACACATGTCCTCATTTTATTCATCATTTGCCACGACAGCAGCGAGTGTATTGCACAAACTTTGTAAATTTGGCTGATTCAGCGAAAAAAGGTCTAAATGGCACAGTCAGACCTACCTCAGGTGTCTAAATAAAACAAGATTTATTTGAGATGTTCGAGTGAAAGAACCGATGGCCACAAAGTGTCTATCGATGAGCCTATATATATATATATATATATATATATATATATATATATATATATATATATATATATATATATATATATACACATAGACACATCCATCATTGCGACATTCACTGCCTTTAACTCGTATTTATACTTATTTTTGCGCAAAATGTAGTTAAATTAGCACACAACACACAAAGCAAATAGAGGAGATGAAATTACACAAGGATTTAACGAGAATATGTAACTACACTTATGTCCTCGGAGCAGAAGTAAAGAAAGTTTTCCAATGTGAAGAAGAAGAACAATACAAAAAATGGCCAATTACACCCCTTTTTACATATTCCAAGTATTTTCTATAGGTCAACGGGCCTCCAAAAACAGCGAAACTTAACTGATTTAGATTTACACTCACGGCATCACACAACCATAGCATTAGAATAGCGACAGCCTTAGGACTGCTGTCTCTTTCTCATCCCTAGATCGCTGGGATAGTGCCATAGTGGTTATGTTGCTCGGACTCTCCAAAAATGATGCCGCACCGATGTCGGATCCTTCAAAAATGCACTACTTTCAGAGGATCCGACACGCACCCGTGTCCATTTTTGAAGAGTCCGAGTAACATAGGTGGTAGTCATAGAACTTCCTTAGGGAAATTTTCAAAAATATACAACCCAACATAAAATATTACACCCCGTAATCATATTTTCAGTTTATACAATATTATACAGCATTACGCCTGGGAGAAAGTTTATAAATAATATATCAACCTCGTATAAAAGTGTATAATAGTGTATAAAAGGTGTTTATACACAAATATGGGCTAAACCAGATAACAAACTCAAAATATGGGCTACGTGGCGTAAATATTTTCTCCCAGTAGACATAGAGCGTAATTTTCCCCTTCCTTTTGTGTCGTGTCGCAAGTTGAATTTAAAGAACTCAAGAAAACAAACAATAAATCTTCCCTTGATCAATGGCGGAGTCAGAATTTTCACTAAGTGGGTTCAAAATATAAAAAAAGTAAACATTTCAAAAATAAAAAAATACATAAAAAATAATTTTAACCATGAATAAATAGTGTTTTTTTTCCGCCGAGGGGGGTTCGGATCCCCCTCGACCCTATGTGGCTCCGCCCCTGCCCTTGGCTTAATTATCTTCATCGACAGCCTTGGCGTCGCTTCTCGCAGGGGCTACTATTTACTACACATACAAATCATGTTTAGGCAATGCTTAAACATTTTGGCTGAGACTATCTTGGTCATCATATCAATTGGATTATCACGTGCATGCATTTTCTTCACATCAACAACCCATTTTGATATAGATCCCCTCCAAATTCGAATCAACATAGCAAACTACGAATTCACTAAGCTTTTCTCTGTTAAAAAAT
The DNA here is from genome assembly GCF_029784015.1 of Lycium ferocissimum. NCBI lineage: Eukaryota > Viridiplantae > Streptophyta > Magnoliopsida > Solanales > Solanaceae > Lycium > Lycium ferocissimum. The sequence goes on from NC_081351.1 coordinate 17,399,202, forward strand.
CAATCCCACATTTACAATACTCTTCGGAGATCTCACAATCCACTTCATTATTCACAAAAAGACCAAAGTCATACTTTAACTCTCCGAACTGTCCCGATTTTCCATCTAGATCTCCCAACTGAAATATCGACTCATCTAAACCCCCGAACATAAGATAAAATGTGCCATTTGAACCCCTCGTGCCCTGGCACACGCGTGAAGCTCACTTGTTGTGACATGAAAAAATAGACCAGTGACATGTAGCCATGTCATGTTACCTGTTTTTTTAAAAATAAGTCATGTCAACAAAAACAATTAATTTTAACAAAAACTCTATTTTAAAATCTATTTAAACAATTAAAAAAATTGAAAAACCCAACCCATCCTCTCCGATAGCCCACCTTGTCGCCGCCACTGCCTCCGCTGCCTCCTCCGCCGCCGCCACAGCTTTCTTTTTTTTAATTTTTAATCATTAAAAATTAATTTTAACAAAAACTCTATTTTAAAATCTATTTAAATAATTAAAAAAAATTGAAAAACCCAACCCATCCTCTCCGATAGCCCACCTCATCGCCGCCACTTCCACCCCTGCCTCCGCCACCGCCACCGCCGCTTTCTTTTTTAAAATTTTTAATCATTAAAAATTAATTTTAACAAAAACTCTATATTAAAATCTATTTAAATAATTAAAAAAAATTGAAAAACCCAAATCATCCTCTCCGATAGCCCACTTCACCACCGCCACCACCACCACTGCTAACATGCCCCCCCCGCCCGTCGCTCGCTTCAAAATCTATTTAAATAGCGTTTTTGTTAAAATTAATTTTTAATGATTAAAAATTTTAAAAATGAAAGCGGCGACGGCGGAGGAGGAGGAGGAGGCGGCAGAGGAGGCAGTGGCGGCAGTGGCGGAGGTGAAGTGGGCTATCGGAGAGGATGGACTGGGTTTTTCAATTTTTTAAATAGATTTTAAAATAGAGTTTTTATTAAAATTAATTTTTAATGATTAAAAATTCAAAAAAAGAAAAAAATTGGTCTCTCACGCTCTGTTTAAAGCAAAGGAGTCTTCGCGCGTGCCACCTGCGGAGGGGGTTCAAATGGCACAGCTTTATCTTATGTTCGGGGGTTCAGATGGTCAACGTTTCAGTTGAGGGGTCTAGATGGAAAATCAGGACAAGTTCAGGAGTCCATCTATGACTTTGGCCTTCACAAAAATAAGACCATGTGAAGTATTATTCAAGTTCAAATCATATCATACATAATGCCAATGGCGAATTTAGAGGGTAAAAAAGGGTCACGTGAACACATGGTCACCCGATTAAATTCGGTATATTATGTGTATAATTCTTAAAATATATCTAATATTACCTTTTTGAATACAAGCTACAATAGGCTTGGTGATGCACTTGGTTGAAAGCGAAGTTATTTATCAAGAGGTTCAAGGATCAATTCCCACTTGAAGCATTTTTTTCCCCTCATTTCTTTAGTGAACTCATCTTTTAAAAATCTTAGATTCGCCTCTCCATAATGCTATCCATAACACTACAATTTCAAAAACTACACATATGCTATGTCTCTTCATCTGTTTCCGGAGACATGTTTGAAAAATATGTGAAATTGATAGCAGAGCGAATTGGCACAAGTTTAGCACATCTCGTGTTAAATCTCTTGAGGACCTGATAATGCATTTGACATTTCGCCTAGGCCATCTAGGCCTTTCAAACATAGTCAAGTCAAAGGTTTCAAATGGAGTCCACAACTTTTTTAACCCAAAAAGTGTTTAAAGTTACCAAAATACCCCCTAAAAAAAGAACCAAATTACTTTTTGGACACTAATTTAGTGCGCAAAGGCCTTCAATAAATTCCGCCCAGTTCTTTTTCCAAGCTACTCTTCTTCACCTCCTTCATTTTCACTCTCTCAACATACTTTAGCCGCACCCCCCCGCCCCCCACCCCCCAACCCCCGAATCATGTTTCAAAGCTCTGAAACATCAAACTTTACTGTAGAACCCGATGTTTGTGAATGTGGTCGTTATTGTAAGCTAAAAACATCAAGGACCGAAGATAATCTGAGGCGTCATTTTTGGCATTGTAAAGTACCCGAAGTAAGTGTTTTTACATTTTTTTAGGATTTAAATTATTTTCACATTATCTACATATTATACGTTTAAAAATTGATTTTCTTGTAATATTTATAGGATATGGGCGGTTGCAAATATTTTCGTTGGGAAGATAGCATTCCCGTGGATAAAACGGTGGCGGCGAAGATTAAAAAGCCTCCTGTTGATAGAGATACCGCAACTTCATGTATCTCAAGAGATACCGTGAAGTTTGACTTGCAATTTAAGCTTATGGAAGCTAAAGAAAAGATTGACCTTTTGGAGGTGTTGCTAAAAGAATCCAAAGAAAAATAAAGTTTTCTCAAGGCCAACCTTAGAGAAACTCAACACGAGAAAAATGCTTTGAAATAAAAACTGAAATTTTGGAAGACTATGTGTGCTATGTTGTTGTTGTTTATTATTTTTATGTATTTTTTTAATTAAGTTTAATATTTCTATGTAATTTGTTTTTCTATGTATTTTCTATTTATTTTGTTATTTTTAAGTACTTTGTTTCTATTGTTTATTATTTTTATGTACTTTGTTTTAAGAAGATTATTTAAATTAATAATAGATTATAACAATCAACGCAAATTAAAAACATACTAAAAATATTCAAATTGGTGACTTCATCATAAACTAAAAATACAAATTAACCGCACGAGTCCGAAACTTAAATAATCTAATAGAGTGAACCAAAATAACCCCTAATCATCATCAGAATAGAAGTCCTCAATATCGTCCTCAGAACAATATTTTGGGTTTCTTAAGACATATCTTTTTTCTGTAGATGTTAATGCTCTACTTGTTGATGATGCTTGTTCTTCGGCCAACTTTAGCATGTAAAATCTACAACGTCTTGCTAGCATTTTGTTGTTTTCTTTTCCAATCCTTTGTATGGCAAGCTCGCAAGTTTCTGGACCTACTCGAGGCATGGTTATTGAGTACCTTGTTGGGATTTGAGCGTTGAGATTTTCCAAATCACGAACAAGACGTTCTGATTCGACAAGCCGATGTGCCCATTCTCCGCGTAACCCGCAATAATATTCTCGTGTATCTGAATATTTCATGCTGCAAAAATCATCATTACGCTCTATAAGAAGGTGGGGTTTCATATAGTCTAGTTGGAAATCATTGTTATTAAGAAAATTTGATTCACTGGATTCCACTTGGATCTGAATCTTGCGTAACCATGTTGACCATATTCTACCCTGTGCAACGTATTTTCATCTGATTGTTCTCTTCGCGAAAACGGTTAAGAGCAAAATTCAACTCTTGTGGAGTGTCACGAGGCATTGACATAGCACGTTTTTTCTTGGGCATTTAAGCCTTAGTGACCTCAAGTTTTGTTCAAGCGCTGCAGCTTCCCTTATTGGGATTTGAACGTTGAGATTTTCCAAGTCACGAATAAGATGTTCTGATTCGACAAGCCGATGTGCCCATTCTCCGCGTAAACCGCAATAATATTCTCGTGGATCTGAATATTTCACACTGCAAAAATCATCATTACGCTCTATAAGAAGGCGGGGTTTCATATAGTCTAGTTGGAAATCATTTTTATTAAGAAAACTTGATTCACCGGAATAGCTGCTATGATTTGAACTATCATCACCACTGCTATTTGAATCCTTTGGAAGGAATAAAGACCAATCTACATTTCTACTACTCGACATTGAAAATGTTGTAGTCTAATAACAAATGAAAAGCTAATTATATAGATGGAAACCCCCAAGTACCCTCGAGGGGTAGTCATTATGACCCTACCTACTTACTTTGTTTTAAAAAAATATTAATCTTCATTGAACATCTTACAGTCCGAGTCCCACTTGGATCTAAATCTTGCGTAACCATGTCGACCATATTCTACCCTTAGGCAACGTATTTTCATCCGATTGTTCTTTTCGCGAAAACGGTTCTGAGCAAAATTCAACTCTTGTGGAGTGTCACCAGGCATTGACATAACACCTTTTTTTTTGGTGTTTAAGCCCTAATGACCTCAAGTTTTGCTCAAGCGCTGAAACCTCCCTGACACGCCAATGCCACTCCTCTCTCATTGTGTTATTGTATTGTCGATTAAATCTATTGTTCGAGTTATTTGAGTATTTAAAATCATCATCTAGTTCCCATGTCCTACCCATTGCTTCAAATATGTCTTGTGGGGTAAAACATGTAATAGAACCAATATCAGCAAATTGGGTATCGAATGACATGATAACTCGTTTTAATGTGACTGCTAGTTTTTCATCAATCATGTTATCTACTACTCTTTATGACACTAACTTGTATTGCCCAACATTTAAATGTGCAATATAGTATCCGCTTTTTATGACACACTATGCTTGATGTGACAACACAATGCTCCATTATTTGACCAATTTTTATGACACTAACTTGTATTGCGCAACATTTAAATGCGCAATATATCAGTCATAGATGACATACTATGCTTGTCCGCTTTTTATGACACACATTGCTTGATTTAACAACACAATGCTCTATTATTTGTCCGTTTTTATGACACACTATGTTTGATTTGATAACACTATGCTCCATTATTTGACCGCTTTTTATGACACTAACTTGTATTGCGCAACATTTAAATGCGTAATATATCAGCCATAGATGACACACTATGCTTGTCCGCTTTTTATGACACACTATGCATGATTTGACAACACAATGCTCCATTATTTGTCAGTTTTTTATGACACACTATGCTTGATTTGACAACACAATGCTCCATTATTTGATCGCTTTTTATGACACTAACTTGTATTGCGCAACATTTAAATGCGCAATATATCAACCATAGATGACACACTATGCTTGCCCGCTTTTTATGATACATTATGTTTGATGTGACAACACAATGCTGCATTATTTGTCCACTTTTTATGACACACTATGCTTGATTTGACAATACCATGCTGCATTATTTCAAAAATCTTATCCTATTGCGCAACATTTTCATGCGTAAAAGTATTGCGCAGTATTTTCATACGCAACAGGGTTTTCATGTTTTTTAAATGTTCACTTTTGCGCACATATTTTGCCTATTTAATATGAATGTTGGATGAGGTAAAAACTCATCCATTTCATAAGTTTAAGTCTTTTAAGTTCTTGAAAAAACTCAATCTTCAAAGAAAAAATGTCTTTTTCTTCTTCAACCGTTAGAGTTTCTCTATTTTGGGATGGAGTTATACTTGATGACAACAATGCCGTTCGTTATAGTATCAAACCAAAAGCTCATGTTAAGTTTCCAACAACCTTAAACTACGAAACATTAGTCACTTATCTACATAAAAAAAATGAAAACTGATCCCACAGAGTATGGATTATCTGTAACTGGCAAATATCCAAACACCATTTCACAAGGCTTAGTGCTTTATGGTGCGTAGAATATCAATGATGATGACTCTTTGAGGGAGTATTTGAGGGCGCCTGAAGACTATAGGGATGTAGTCGCCATTTATGTTCTTGAAATGTATATAGAAAAGATACTTGAAGAAGTCCCTCAAGTCCAGCCCACTCATGATAACACTTATGGGGACTTTAGTTCTTATACACACATTTTGAGTGGTCAAGTCCCGTTGGAAACTCTAAGACAAAGAATTTAATCAAACAAACATGCGAAAATTGGTAAATATTCATTTTTAAATTATTATATTTTGTGTAGTAGCAAGTGTTTATTTTATTTATTAGTAAATATCCTTTTTAGGTATCTTTGTAGGGGTTACACACCTGATATGAGTAATATTGAGTTAGTTTGGTGGAGTTGAATATTATTCACAAAACTCACCAGTGATAGCAAATGATGATTTTGGGCAATCCACTAAGTTCAATGGAGATGATCTTTCGCCAAACCATGTCAATATAGATCAATTTCGGTAGGCTCATCACCTTGATATTAAATAATCTATATATATATATATATATATATATATATATTTGATGTTGGTATTTAAAATATGTTACTTTTCGTGTAGGAAGAGGCCTTTCTTAGATGGTGATGATTGTCCAAATTATTGCGAGACATCATCAAGTGATAGCGAACCGAATAATGCAGAACAAACCGATGATGATGATGAAGACGAAGAGGTCAATGTTCAATCTTGTGGGCAGCAAGCAAATTTAATAGCATTGATGCAAAGTTCGCTACCAAAAAACCAAACTCCAAAAAGCCCTCCCGAAATCCCAATGCAGTGGCATTCTGAAAATATTCCATATCTAGACAATCTTCAAGGTCGGGCTGATGTCTTTGTCTTCACCAGAGAAGATGATCAATCTCGTCAAAAAATGTGGAAAGAACCGATCGATCTTATAAAAGAGATTGCTACCTTAAAAAAGGGATGGTGTTCGGATCAAAAAAAGCATTGCAAAGGGCAGTAAAAATTTATTGTTACAAGGATATGAGGGAGTATAGGGTTGATGATTCAATCAGAAAAATATGGAGACTAGTTTGTAGACAATAGTATCAAGACTGTCCATGGATGCTTCGGGGAATTGAAAAGCCCGATGGCATGTGGGTTATCACAAAATTCAACAATCGTCACATTTGTGATATGGGACAGAATCGAGCAGATCATTTTAATTTAGATATAAATATGATTGTTCAAGTGCTACTTAAAGACGTTGCTGAAACCCCAAGGTAACCTATTCAACCTAGTTTATTATAAATCTTACATCAATTAAATAGTCATTGCTAAGTGTTGTTTGTTTAAACTTGTGCAGCATCTCCATCAAAGATTGCATTAGAAACATTAAACAGGTATATTCAAAAAACAATAAGCAAGAGAAAGGGATTTCTTGGGCATAGGCGTGCGTTTGAGATGATGTATAGTAATTGGGAGGGCTCTTTCAAGACGTTGCCGAGGTATAAGGCAGCTCTACAAAAATTCAATGCAGGAACTGTTGTAGAGTTGAGGCTTCAGGGCGCTACAATTTTCAATTATGTGTTTTGGGCATTCAAACCATCTATTGATGGTTTTGGTCACTGCCGGCCAGTCATATCCAGATGGCACGTATGTATATGGTGCATCCGACATCAAACTACTCATTGCAGTAGGAATGGATGTCAGTGGGTTGATATTCCCTCTTGCTTTTGCAATTGCCGCTAACGAGAGCAACGACACAAGGGAGATGTTGTTGACACATTTGAGGCGGCATATTATTAAGGATCATATGGGCATATATGTGATATCTGATAAACATCAAGGCATAATGCACCGCATGGCTACTTTGGAGGGATGGCAGCCTCCCTTTGCTTACCATCGCTATTGTTTAAGGCACATTACGACAAATTTTCAAACGAAGTTTGGAAACGGCACACTCAACAAATTAATGTGGGCGGCTGCGATGGAGCATCAACAAAAAAAAAATGGCCTGCGAGGATGGAGACGATCAAGGAAGTGAGTCCAGAAGCATATACTTGGTTGAAGAAAATTAAAGTTGAAAAATGGACATTACACGCTGATAAGGGCAGGAGATGGGGGATGCTCATAACAAACAGCTCGGAGTCATTCAATGGTTTGCTAAAATCTGGTCGGGCACTAACCGTTACTGCAATGGTAAGAATGACTTTCATGCAAGTTGTGGAGCGGTTTGTGACAAGAACCAAGCAAGCCAGAGCCATGTTAGCAAAGGGTGGGAGATGGATGCCAAAACCTTTCAAAATGATGGAGCATCACAGGAAAAAAAGTCAGCTGCACAAGATGACCGAGTATGGCCTGATTGAACATGTGTATGACATCACAATAGGTTATTACCATGGTAAGAGAGGAAACATACATACCGTTTATGAGGGCACGAGAACGTGCAGTTGTGGTAAGTGGCAAACATACCATATGCCGTGTTCTCATGCCGTCAAGTGTTTCGAGGCAATGGAAAATATGATAACAAGTTATGTGGCATCGGAATACAACGCCAACAGTTATGATAAAGCATATGAAGGTCGCTTCTACCCACTTGGTGATCAAGCTTATTGGCCAGACGAGCCATTTTCAATGGTTGCTAACAAGGAGTATATCCGTAAAATTCGGGTTAACGCACGAACTCGAATTCCCAATCAAATGGATGTTCTGGATAGGACATACTCTCGAAAGTGCTCGATCTGTAAGCAGTTTGGCCATGATAAGCGTTTGTGTAGCCTACGAGGCCGTGGTGGTGCAACTACGTCTCGTAATACAAGAGCCTCCCGTACTTGACGTATTGTTTTAAATATTTGTTATTGTAAATAATGATGTATTATTTGGTTATTACAATGAATTATTTTGAACCTCTTGTATTGGATGAATTATTTTGAACCTCTGGAAAAAAAAAAAGTAATGCCTTGACTAGAAAATAAAACACTTGAAACAAAACCTTATAAAATAAAAGACTTAAACCTAAACATAACAAGATTCAAACAAACAAAACTCACTTCGGGGCACTTTACAATCCCTAAAACGACGATCCAAACGTTTAGGTAAATTTGATGTAATGAGCCGACATTATTGTCTGCAAAAAAAGATATCAAGTTCTATATAAAATATTAATATTTCGGAGTTTTGAAACATGACTAATCTTGCGTCAAAGTATGAGAAAAACGTGAATTTGAGAGCTTTAAAATTGTGTGGGAAAAAAAAACCTACCTTTTGCGCACTAAATTAGTGTGCAATAGGGCAAAATTGCAAAATTGCAGTTTGGTCCTATTGCACACTAAATTTGTGCGCAAAAGGTAGTTTGGTTCTTTTTTTTAGCTGGGTATTTTGGTAACTTTAGACACTTTTTGGGTTAAAAAATTTGCGGACTCTTTCAAACGCTTGAAATTATGATCGTGGCTTTGGAAGATTACAAGGATCACATGGAGAATTCTCTAGCATGTTATACAATCTTGAAATGAAAGGTGACGAAGATTTGGGACTCGGAGCTGAAACAAGTCCCTTGGAAATGTAGAGAAATATAGCAGAAGAAAAGTAAATCGGGGATACCTTGTGCTAGCCCAAGATCGTTGACTAAGATCGAAATATTCAACTAAAGAAGAGGAAGCTATGGAAAGGAAGTGTTTACTTGAATTGGCTTGTATTGGTAGTATTAGCTTACATTTAGGGTTGGTTACAAATGACTAAGATCACCCCTATTTATAGTTGTGTAGGGATGATTCTAGACATAATCCTATATAAAAAGATCTAGATAATTGTATCCTCTTCTACAAATATCTAAGGCTCTAGAGCATCTAGATTTTCTCAAGTAAACTAAATATCTAAGATATTCCAATATAACCTTCTAGATAATCTTCTAAATATCTATGATACTAGATGGCGTATGCCCGTGCGCACACTTTGGATTATAGTGTATCTATGTGTATGTAGTTGTGTTTGGGTAGTGATAATTTATATATTTTATAGGCCAAAGTCATAGATGGACCCCTGAACTTGTCCTGATTTTCCATCTAGACCCCTCAACTGAAATGTTGACCATCTGGACCCCCGAACATAAGATAAAATGTGTCATTTGAACCCCTCGTGCCAGCTGGGCACACACGTGAAGCTCACTTGCTGTGACATGGAAAAATAGACCAGTGACATGGAGCCATGTCATGTTACATGTTTTTTTTTAAAGAAAAATAAGTCATGTCAACAAAAGCAATTAATTTTAACAAAAACTCTATTTTAAAATCTATTTAAATAATTAAAAAAAGTTGAAAAACCCAACCCATCCTCTCCGATAGCCCACCTCGCCGCCTCCACTGCCGCCGCTTCCTCCTCCGCCGCTTTCTTTTTTTAAATTTTTAATCATTAAAAGTTAATTTTAACAAAAACTCTATTTTAAAATCTATTTAAATAATTAAAAAAAATTGAAAAACCCCAACCCATCCTCTCCGATAGCCCACCTTGCCGCCGCCACTGCCGCCGCTGCCTCCTCCACTGCTGCCGCCGCCGCCGCTTTCTTTTTAAAAATTTTTAATCATTAAAAATTAATTTTAATAAAAACTCTATTTTAAAATCTATTTAAATAATTAAAAAAATTGAAAAACCCCACCCATCCTCTCCGATAGCCCACCTCGCCGCCGCCACTGCCTCCGCTGCCTCCTCGCCACCGCTTTCCTTTTTTTAATTTTTAATCATTAAAAATTAATTTTAACAAAAACTCTATTTAAATAATTAAAAAAAATTGAAAAACCCAACCCATCCTCTCCGATAGCCCACTTCACCGCCGCCACCGCCGCCGCTTCAAAATCTATTTAAATAGCGTTTTTGTTAAAATTAATTTTTAATGATTAAAAATTTAAAAAAAAGAAAGCGGCGACGGCGGCGAAGGAGGAGGCGGCGGCGAAGGCGGCAGCAACGGAGGCGGCGGCGATAGTGGCAGCGGTGAAGTGGGCTATCGGAGAGGATGGGTTGGGTTTTTCAATTTTTTTTTAATTATTTAAATAAATTTTAAAATAGAGTTTTTGTTAAAATTAATTTTTAATGATTAAAAATTCAAAAAAAAAAAAAAATGATCTCTCACGCTCCGTTTAAAGCGTTGAGGCTTCACGCGTGTGCCCGGCACGAGGGGTTCAAATGGCACGGTTATCTTATGTTCGTGGGTTCGGATAATTGACGTTTCGGTTAGAGTCTAGATGGAAAATCGGGGCAAGTTCGAGTGTCCATCTATGACTTTGGCCTATTTTATATTGCTAATAAACATACATACATACATACATACATACATACATACATATATATATATATATATATATATATATATATATAAACATACATACATACATACATACATACATACATACATACATATATATATATATATATTCAAAACACAATTAATATAATAGTGTAGTTTGTGCTCCGCATTCAAAACTTCATTATATTAGTGTTTGCTATGAATACAGAGTTGACAAAAATTTATTAATATTTTTTAAAAGAGAAGACTTGTTTAAAAGGAAACTATTTTCCTCTCTTTGAGATAAAACAATACAATATTTAAGCATCAATTGATACTTTGAATTTTAATTCGATTAATTTAAAGGTGTAAAATATTCTATTGTTAATGTATGTAGATTGGACCTAAACAATACTTACTATTTTTTTTTATCAAATTTTGATTTGGATAATTCTAATTCAAATTATTAAATTAATTTTACATATTTAAAACGAAATAAAGTAGAAATTTGATTATATATTTAAACGAAGAACCACTATTTTTTAATTTTTGGTAAATATTCTTGGTTTAGCTCAGTTTACATTTGATTTTCTATTTAAACGAAGAACTACTACTATTTTTTAATTTTTGGTAAATATTCTTAGTTTAGCTCATTTTACTTGTCATGTTGTCTTTTGCACAGGTTTTTAAGGAAACGTCAATTAGAATTAGAATTTGACAATTTACCTTATTAATTATTTGATCTCCATTTAATATTATTTTTTCTTTTATGACATTAATCTCTTTTCACATTTATTAGAGTAAGAATAGAAATGAAAAAGTAATTAAATTTTATCTTATTTTAGAAATATAAATATTTTAAGTATATTTATTTAATAACCATAACAAATAAATGAGATGGCGGAATAGCAAATACAACAGTTAAATATCTAGATTAGATCTCAGGCTAATATAAGAAAAGAAAGGAAATTGTATGGTTTGGCTACTTAACCTTTTGAAGAAAAGCAATAATATGGAGTCCATGTTTTTTGCTTACAATAGTTTCATTTGCTCCCACTAATGGATTGATATGCATGTGGCAATGAATCCACCATTATTAACTTAATGGGGATACTTTGGGAATTACATGAATATTGTTTGATTTTTTAATATGGGGTGCACGTTTCTTTTTGACATTGCTTGTTTTTTTTATTATGGGGTCCAATTTCTTTTTTTTAGTATTGCTTGATTTTTTTTAATATGAGGTCCATTTTATTTTTTATTTTTACATGAGTTTGGATATGGTGGGGTCCACTTTTTTCCCTCTTTTTTTAATATTGCTTGGTGTTTGGAGACGGTGGGGTCCATTTTTTTTCCTTTTTTTTTTTTTTTAAAGTGGACTGATGACGAAGCCTGGGGAAACCCATGCTTCTATATAGTAGTAATATTTTCTTCCAAAAAATTAACATTAATTTTTCACAGGAACTATTGGACAGCATGCTGATTATGCTGTTTCTGGGACTATAGAATAGGTACGTAATTGCGGACACATCATAATTGCAGAAATTGAGGAACTAGCATCCTCACAGGTACGAAGAAGAACCCAGCATTTGCGAGCCATCGCAATGCTATCACCTTGGCACAGTTAATATTGGTGGGAGACGGTAACGGTAGTTGATAATGATGGGAAATGGCAATACAGGTGAATGGATGAAATTAGTAGAATGTCATTTGCATAAATTCTTGAATAGCCATTGTTGGCGTCATTTGTTTGCAGTTAATGAAGATCTAAACTTAGACCATTAAGGCCTTATTTGTTTTCATTAAAATTAAGATATCTGAATATGAATGAAATTCGAATGATTAATTTGTTGTATCTATATCTGGACACTAAATGATTAAGACCGATTGTTTTTCAACATCTGAATGTGCATCATTTATTTATTGTAAACGTAATATAAATACATAATTCAATGGAAAAGTAATTAAATATTTAAAAAATAAAATTATTATTTAATAAAAAATGAAACATTTATGTTCACTAGTGATGGCGCAGATGGTTTATAGTGGTGGTGTTAATGACTAGTGATGATAGTGGTGTTAGTTGATGGTTTGGTATTGTTGTGACTGGCGCGATGGCGGCGATTGGTTGTGGTGGAGGTGGTTGTGATGGTGGAGTTAGTTGATATTTGTAATTGTCTGTGTCAGTGGCTAAAGAATGTATGGTGATTGACGATGTGTTTGTGGTAGTTGTTGGTGGTGCTAGTTGTGATGGTGAAGGTGGTCGATAGGAGGGATTGGCCGAAGCGGTGGTAGTGGCTGATAGTGGCGGCGCCAGAGGTCTTGGTAGCAGTAGATATAAGTATAATGATAAAGGTGGTAGGTGTGGTAGCAACTTGCACTCATGGTTGGCAGCTGTAGTGGTTGTGACGACGGAGATGGTTTATGGTGGCAGTTGGTAATAGTGGATAGAGTGGTGTTGAAAATTATTCAAACAAAATACTTCTTAATGATTTTAAAACCCTATTCAAGATCTTAATGATTAAGACTTATTCAGACTAAATAAGTGCTTAAATCTTAATGTAAACAAATACACTTGATGGCCTAATGGTTTAGACCTTCAATATGCAAACACATGTCGCTTAAGTGAATTTGGCTACATTAAAATTTAAGCACTTATTTCGTATTTAGGTTTTAGTCATTAAAAGCTTGAACAAAAATTTACTATCATTACGAGGTATTTTGTGTGAATAATTTTCAACACCACTCTATCCACCATTACTAGCAGCCACCACAAACCATATTTGTCATCATAACCACTATAGCTGCCAACCATGAGAGTCAGTCGCTATCACACCTACCGCCTCTATTATTATATTTATAATGTCTATTGCTACCAATACCTCTACCACTGCCACTACCACCGCTTCGACCAATCCCTACTATTAACCACCTTTACCATCACAACTAGCACCGCCGACAACTACCACAAACACATCATCAATCACCACACATTCTTCAGTCACCAACACATACAATTACAAATATCAACCAACTCCACCACCACCGCCACTACCAACCGCCACCATCATGCAGTCACCACAATACCAACCACCTCCACCATTAACTAACACCACCATCATCACTAGCCACTAATCATTACAAGCTTGAACAAATATTTAATATCATTACGAGGTATTTTTGTGTGGATCGTTTTCACCACCACTCTGTCCACAAACACCAGCCACCACCACTAATTATCTCTTCCATCACAACGACCACCACCGTTGTTAACAACCACTACTATCTCTAGCCACCACTCACCACTAACAATTACCTCTGTAATCACAATCACCACTACTACAGTGAGTCTCTACCACATCTGCCACCTTCATCATTATAATTACATTCAACACCATCACTACCTCCACCACTACTATCAGCCACAACAATCATTACGATCAATCCCTACAACCAATCATCTCCACCATCACAACTAGCACAACCCAACTACCACCAACACCATCGTCAATCGCCACACATTTTTCAACCACCACTACCAATATCGTCAACTACTAACATCAATCTGCTCGACCATTACAACAACTACCACAACTATCAACCGTCACTATCGCGTCAATCACTACAGCACCAACTGCCTTCATCATTATTATTTTTTAGGAAACCCATAGTCACTACCCTTCGGCCGCGCATTGATAATCTGCTCATTGTGCAATAACTTGCAGACCACACAAGGGATGTAAACTGCACTAGGAAAGTTGTGTGCGATGAGCTTGACCAAGAAGACTGCTGGGGTATCGATCCCAGATCTCTCATGTGGAAAATCAACCAACTCAACCAACCCTAACCAACTCAGTCAACCCTTGTAGGCCACCACCACCATTACTAGCCATTAGTATCAACCATCATCACCATCACCACTACATACCATCTCTACCATCACTAGCAAACATGAATGTTTCATTTTTAATCAAAAAATGATTTTATTTTATTAAATTTATATTTCTTAAAATATTTAGTTACTTTTTTATTTGAATTATATATTTAGTATGTTTAAAAATAAATAAATTATACACATAAAGATTTTGAAAAACAAACCGTCTTAATCATTTAGTGTTTAGATCTATAGACATCATCTTAATCATTCAGATGTGCATTCAGATATCTTAATCTTAATTCAAACAAATGGGGTCTTTATGATATTAAGACTTTGTTACAAATTTTAATCATTTAGAAGCATTCAGACCCATTAAATGATTGCAACATAAAAAACAAATGTCTTTAATGGCTAAGATTCAAACCTAAAAAAAAAAAAAAAAAAAAAGACTTAACTACTATTCCCTTCGTTCACTTTTAAACATCCATAATGGACTTTGTACAACCCTTAAGAAATAATAAACGAAATGCATATTTTACCATGATACCCATATTAATTGGTGTATAGTTTTGATAGAATTGAAAAATGATTTGTAATGAGTAATTAATGCTAAGGATAAAATAGGAAAAATAAATTATTTTTCTCTTGATATGCTAAATTTGACAAGTACTCCCTCTGTTCACTTTTACTTGTCCACTATTGACTTTGTACAACCCTTAAGAAATAATAAATGATGTTCATAATTTACCATGACACCCACATTAATTGGTGCATATTTTAATGAATTTGAAAATTGATTTGAAATGAGTAATTAATACAATGGGTAAAACTGAAAGAAAAAAAATTGTCTTCTCTTTGATATGTTAAAGTGACAAGTAAAAGTGAAAGTCTATTTTTAAGATAGTAGACAAGTAAAGGTGAACAGAGAGAATACTACTCCATCCGGATAAAAAAGAGTATCCATTTAGCCATTTGCACACCCTTTATAAAAATACTAACTGACTCCTAGAAAAAATAGGTAATTTGACTAAATTGCCCCTAATTAAATAGGTATTGGAATTTGATCACATAACAATTAATAGGGGCAAATATAAAAAAATAATGTTAATTCTTTCTTAATTTAATAAGCGGACACTCTTTTTGATTCAAGAAAAAAAAGGTTTTGATCCGGAGAAAGCAATTAATGGTGGCAAATCTGAAAAAATAAGATTAATTTTTTCTTGATTTGATAAGTGGATACTCTTTTTGACTAAAAAAAAAAAAAAGTTAAATGAACATTTTTTTTGACCGGAAAGAAATAATAAAATCTTCTTTAAATGCAAACAAATGAGAGCTAATGAACGCTTAAAATAGTATTTGTCATTTAGGTCATCAGAGACAACCGTTATATAGGGAAACTGATTTACTGACCCTTTTCTCCGCCCCTTCTGTTTCCACAAACTTTGGTGACATTTAATTCTACGTTAGGTCAACACGTGGTTGAAAATTGACCCAAGTTGTATAACATTACTCTTGTTGTATACTCCCTCCGGAAGAGTGTTCACTTGCTAAATTAAAAAAATTAAATTTATTTCTATTAAGTGCTATGTGATCAAATTCAAAAATCTACTTAATTATGGGTAGTTTAGTCAAATTACATTATTTTTTTTAGGAGTTACTATTTTCTTAAAGGATGTGCAAATGATTAAGTGGACATTCTTTTGATCCGGAGGGAGTATTGATTTGACATACACCTCAAGGAGCCATAAATAGAATAACAATATTTTTATATCCACTCATTAATTATTACTAAGTTATCTAATTATTGAAATTAATCAAACATGCTTTAAAAGTTGCGTAAGCCACTAACAATTAGTTGAAGTTTCTAACTTAATAAACAATAATAAGGATAAACTAGGTATGAAATGATAAATTATTTTTTGATTTTCCAAACTAGACAAGTAAAAGTGAACATTTATTTTTTGTATACATGACAAGTAAAAATAGACGGAGGGAGTACTTTGTATCTCTTTTTTTTTTTAAAGGCTTATATCGAGTTTAGGATGTAAAAAATTCAATATTGCTGGTTTTAGTGCAATATATTAAAGAAAGACTTCATTTTTAGTGCTCGAAATTAAGATTTCTAATTAAAATTTTAAAAAAAATTTACCTATTCTACCACACACTTAGGTAGTTTACACCTTTATCTCTATTTATTTATTTGACACCAATTTTTCTCGTCTGAAAAGACTACATATAATATAGAAACTCTAATTATTTATATTTTAATTTTTATCATTTGTAAGATGCTTTTTAGTGATTGAGAGATTTTTGTGCATCCCAGTCTAAATGTACTTTTTTATTCTATATATGTTAAAGTTATTTTTTAAAAATTTTGTCCAATCATATAAAGCAAATTCAGGGAAAGAGTACAATATTACTGCCAGCCAACGCCTTTACCTCATGCGCTAACTCACCTAACTTCCCCAACCAATCGCTAAAATACGCCGGCTGATGCCATACGTCATATTTCCCCCCCCCCCCCCCCCCCCCTTTTTTTTTTTTGGTGGTTTCCAGTTCCTTGTGTCGGGTCTCCTCATTGGAGCTCGGCTATATTCAACTTCGCGTCGTATAGGGCACATTCAGGGAAAACACTCTTTATTAAGGATTTTTTCATACCCAAGACTCTAATCCGAGGCTTCTGGTTAAGGGAAGAGCAACCTCATTCGCTGCACCACATCTCTAGTGGTGTCCTATTCCCTTCTTTTTGTTTTTTTGATTTCCCAGTCTTGGTATCCGGTATCAGCATTGAAGTCCGACTATATACCGATTTGCACCGCTTAGGACACATTCGGGGAAAGCTCTCCCTATTAAGGATTTTTCCATACCAAATCTCGAATCCGAGGTCTCTGGTTAAGGGAGAATAAGCCCTATCCGCTGCACCACATCCTTTGGTGGTGTCCTATTCCCTTCCCCCTCTTGGTTCCTCTTATTCTAGAAATTGAGATTAACGTACCTGGATCGAGTGTTTACATCCAATTAATAAATGCAACACATGTATCTTTGGTATAACTGTTTATTACTTACAACAATAACATACCCAAATGTAATCCCACAAGTATAAATGCTTATCACTTAATCATTATTAATTGACCTGATTTCTTACCTTATTTTTTTAGTTAACTTAGATTAAAATTATTAATTAGGTGTAAACGCCTAATGCAGATAAGTATTACCAATTAGCATGGCATGAGGGTGAGAATCTCTTAATACACAGATCTTTATTTAGGAAAAGTTACACAATTGATACTCGGCCAAAATAATTACAGTCGCTAGCAAAATTTACAAAAATTATACACTAGTTATTCGATTAGTATTATTTTGGTATGTAACTATATAGTTAAAAATCCCCTTTATTTATGTGCAACATACAATATGTGGTCAGGGTGGGGTTAGTGGCAAAATCAATAATTTCGCTAAGAGAGTTCAAACTTTCTAAATATATTTAAAAAATAATTTTTAATCTATATATGCAGTATTATATATTTTCTATAAACAAAGTATTCCCTCCGTCCCAAAAAATTATCTTACTTTTCTTACTAGTTTGTTAAAAAAGGTTGGTACATTTCTATATTTAGAAATATTTTAATTTTATAAGATGATTTACAATCATACAAATATTTAAAGCTTGTTTTGGACCATACATTTCAAAAATTATCCTTTATTGCTTAAATTTCGTGTCAAATTAAATTAAGAAAATCTTTTTGAGACGGAGGAAGTATAACTTTTTCGACCAAATGGAGAAGCATATAACATATTAGACAGAAAAAAGTAGGTAGGAAAAGGTCTGGAGATAATAGTCAAAATACCCCCCAACGTTTGACCAAAATGCCAACTACACACCTAACCTTTGCGTTGGTCCTATTACCCCCCTGGACAAATTTTTTCAGTATTAAAATGCCCCTTTTTTGTCGATGTGGACGAAAGAAATCAAGACACTTTCTTTACATGGCGTTAAATTTTTTTAAAAAACAAAGATCTAACGTGTTTTGGAGAGCCAAATGGTGCCACGTAGATGCCACATAGATGCCACATAGATAAATTTAAATTCCCTCCATTTTTAGGCTACTTCATCTTCTTCTTCACCCAATTTAATACCCATCTCCATTCTTTTTGCCAAATAATACCCATTATAAATTTAGAGCTAGGATAGTGATTATTTTTATAATCACTGTTTTCCCAAATCAAATTCAAAAAAAAAAAAAAAAATCTGAAGAAAAAAAAACGAAAATCTGAAAAAAAAAAAAAAAAGTTGAAAATCTAATCTTGTTAAAGAAAATCTGATTGAAAGTTGCTTGTTTGGAGTTGCTACTTGTTGCTTGGTTGGAGTTGTTTAAGCACTAATTCTTTGAGTTGATTTGGGGAGAAAATTAGGAGAAAATTAAACTCCATTGCTAGAAATTTAGAGAAAGTTATGAAGAACACCAAGTGGGTTTCTTTAAATTCTTGATTGTTTGATCAAATTAATGGATGAACTTTGTTCTACTTGGTGTTAAGAAGCTTCCTTTCACATTTGGGTTTTTTCCCAAATCAAATTCAAAAAAAAAAATCTGAAGAAAAAAAAAACGAAAATCTGGAAAAAAAAAAAAAAGTTGAAAATCTAATCTTGTTAAAAAAAATCTGATTGAAAGTTGCTTGTTTGGAAATGCTACTTGTTGCTTGGTTGGAGTTGTTTAAGCACTAATTATTTGAGTTGATTTGGGGGAAAAATTAAACTCCATTGCTAGGAATTTGGAGAAAGCTATGAAGAACACCAAGTGGGTTTCTTTAAATTCTTGATTGTTTGATCAAATTAATGGATGAATTTTGTTCTATTTGGTGTTAGGAAGCTTCCTTTCACATTTGGGTTTTTTTGGATCAAATTTGAGGAAGTTGGTGTGATTTTTTTTTTTCAACTCCTAATGATGATGATGATGATGTTGATGAAGAAGAAGGAGAATGGGGTATGGGTTTTTGGATCGTCAAACTGAAAATGGAGTGTGAAAAATTGAGAGTTTTTTTTTTTTTTTTTTTTTTTTTGAAGAAGAGTAGATAGATGGAGGAAGGGGAAATTAATAAAAAATGAGGAGAAATTAAAGATGTAGACGCGGGCGGGCGCGTGTATAAAGACCTGTTAATAATTGGGGGTTGTTATATTTGATCGCCACATCAAAGAAAAAAGCATTTTAATGCGAAAAAATTTGTCCAGGGGTAATGACCAACGCAAAGGTTAGATGTGTAGTTGGCATTTTGGTCAAACGTTGGGGGGTATTTTGACTATTATCTCAAAAGGTCTGCTTGTATGTTTTTTGGTACTTCTTTTTTTGGTCCCTGTTGCATATAAGGCAAATACATAAATTTCTAATTTATTTTTGGTAAATACATAAATTTTTAATACTACTCCACTACTATAGTAAGTATTTTTATATATAGTGGGGCTGGTCAAGATTCAGTTACCATATAGTTGTGTAAAGTCCTGTCATAAGGCCACCATAAGCCTGTTGTCTTTCTTTGTGTGTTGTGTTTAGAGAATCAAGAAAATCTTGGTGACCCAATTCAAGAATCCTCAAGATAGTTAATTGGTACTTTCCATTTTGCTCCTTCTTCTTGTTTTCTGTTCTTTCTTGGTGTTGGGGGGGGGGGGGGGGTGAGGGTGAGGGTGAAAGTTGTCACCTTAAGTGTTTTTTGTTAATTGCAAAAGATTTGTTTTTTTGGTTTAAAGTTTATTTTTTGGTGGTTAATGGAGTATGTACTTGTTTTTTTTTTTTTTTGCTGAGTTTTATGGTTGTGGGATTTGGTAGATTTATTAGTTGTCTGTTGTGGGCTATGTTTCTTCTGTTACATTATTGAATGTTTGGTGTGTCCAACTGTTGATTTTGAATGGTCGTTTTGCTGTTCTTTTACACAACTCTGATTTTAAGTGTTTGTTTGAGCTGTTAACATTATTGACTGTTGCTGTAAAAGCTTTGATGGCTATGGTTCATACACACACACATATAGCCCAACCAAACAAGTCCCATCCCCCAAATATAGGTACAGTGTACAAGCACCTCTAGGGGTCGTTTAGTAGTTGGTTAGGAGTAAGTTATTCATGTATTAAAATCCTGGATAAGTAATACCGTGTTTGGTAGTTAGATATGAGGTGAGTTATTCATGTACAATATTAGTACAGTGTTTGATTTGCAATTTAGAAACCCGCATAACTAATACATGTATAAGTGATGAGGGAATCTGTGTATTATTTTATGCAGGGCAAAAGGTGGAATTGCTAATACGTGAAAAGCTAAACCTTGCATAACTAATACCTGCATAAAATAATACAAAGATTCCTCATAACTAATCCATGTATTACTAATAACTGCATAATTCTAACCAACTACCAAACGACCCCTTAGGGGGTTAGTTTAGGCTTCTTAATTGGCTTTCTTTGGTAACTTGTTATTCTTACTCTTTCCAGTCTTTCATGATTGGTCAACTTTCTTTTTTTTCTTTATACTTGCTTTACACTCTTGTGTTTCAAGTGTCTCTTCTCTGGGATTGGTAATGCTGATTCTCTCTATTTTTGTTTTCCCTTTTGCTCTCTTGTTCTTTTGTCTGAGATATTTTTACATTTGTTTCCTAGAAGCTACAGTTTGCTATTCTCAGAACATCATGGATGATGAATATGAAAAATTTATCAGAAGAATGAATCCACCAAGGTACTATTTCTATTGTTACTTTCAACTTTAATACATTACCATTAAGTCTTGGCATTTACTCTCATGCTCACTGTCTTTCTGTCAGAGTGGTAATTGACAATGAATCTTGCAAAAATGCTACTACTATACAGGTATTTCTGAGTTTAGGTTATTTGTTTTTAGGCTCTAAATTGTTGATGATATAAAGGGAATATTTCCAATATTGTGAATCTTTTGTTTCCTGATGCAGGTGGATAGTGCTAATAAACATGGAATACTTCTAGAGGTGGTACAAGTTCTAACTGATCTTAATCTTGTTATCACGAAGGCTTATATTTCCTCTGATGGTGGATGGTTCATGGACGGTAATCATCTTTGTTTTTCCTTTCCGTTCCGTCTAATTCATTGTTAATCCATCGTTAAATTACTCGTAGTAAACAAAACTTTGATAATCCGTCGCTAATCTGTAGCTAAATAGAATTTGTGATGGATTTTGTTGTTTAGCTATAGAAGAATTTGTCCGTCGCTAATTCCTATTCTTTTTAAGTAGTGCGTTCACTTTGAAAAAGGAATTTATCACATCGTTTAGGGGTAATTTGAAAGTTGATACTCTTTTGGCAGTTTTCAATGTGACTAATCAAGAAGGGAACAAGATTACAGATGAAGCAATGTTGGATTATATCATGAAGGTGGGCTAGCTGTATCCAGTGTGTGGTACTTATTCTTTTGCATTATAATGTGGAAAAGCAACTGACTTTTTTGTTGTTTTTATTGCCAGTCTCTTGGTCCAGATTCTTGTTTCGCGTCATCGATGAGAAGATCAGTTGGGGTTACTACGGGAATGGACCACACTTCAATCGAATTAATTGGAAGTGATAGACCAGGCTTATTGTCTGAGGTCAGCGCCGTCCTCACCAATCTCAAGTGCAATGTGTTAAATGCCGAGGTGTGGACCCATAACACCCGAGCAGCAGCTATAATGCAAGTTACCGATGAGGAAAACGG
This sequence comes from Lycium ferocissimum, assembly GCF_029784015.1. Lineage (NCBI taxonomy): Eukaryota > Viridiplantae > Streptophyta > Magnoliopsida > Solanales > Solanaceae > Lycium > Lycium ferocissimum. The sequence goes on from NC_081351.1 coordinate 17,421,500, forward strand.
AGGTGCAATTACTGACCCGGAAAAGTTGTCTATGATGAAGAAACTCTTGTGCAATGTACTTAGGGGTAGCAATAAATTAAGGGATGCTAAGACGATAGTATCCGATGGGGTCTCTCATACCGAGAGAAGGCTTCACCAGCTGATGTTTGCGGACCGAGATTATGAACGTATGGCTGATGAAGGATTGGATGATAAAGATAGGCCTAATGTGAATGTTGTTAATTGGCAAGATAAGGACTACTCCGTTGTGACAATCCGGTGCAAGGATAGACCAAAGCTTCTCTTTGATACTATTTGTACATTGACAGATATGCAGTATGTGGTTTTCCATGGCAATGTTGATGCTGGAGGACCAGTAGCCCACCAGGTTCTACAATTTCCTATTGATCTCCGGATTACATTTTTGGATCTCTCAAAAGAATAATATCCATCAAATGTATAGCTTTTGTATGTTAAGTATAAATATACATATTGTATACATATAGGTTTTGTAAATTTTGGCTAGAGCCCATAATTAATTTCGACTGGCCAAGAATGAAAAAAACCCTTATTATTACTATGCTCAACAAGGATGTATTTTTTTGAAAATTTGTGAACTAATATGATAAACTCTGTTCTCATTGAAGGAGTACTGCATAAGACATATAGATGGATCCCCGGTGAAATCAGACGCAGAACGGCAAAGAGTGATTCAATGTCTCGAAGCAGCAATAGAAAGACGAGTATCTGAGGTTAGCACTAATGATTTACTTTTAAAGACGAGTATCTGAGGTTAGCACTAATGATTTACTTTCTAAAATCAGTTTAGGTCCATTTTTCGACATTTTATTCAGCTCTAGCCTAGCTTAACTAGTATGATAAAATTTGTTCTCTTAATTCATTGATTAAGAATTAAGAGACTTAGTGAGCTTTTCTTTCTATTTTGCCTTCGAAATGGTGATACCTTTTTTTTGAACTTTCTAGTCCAATGTGGGGTGGACAAGACAAACTTTGAAGTGTATTTTATTTATTAGGGTAAAGGTGTCTCTCTTAGCTTGTCTAGTGCATGCTTCTGGCAATCTATGTGTCTATTAGTTGTCTGATGATGTCTTACCCCCATTGTCTGTTCTACAATTTAATATATTGCCTCAGTTATGTCAGATAGGTTTGGATATATCCTCTTGGAAAAAAAAATTGTAGTTCTATAATGTCATTTTCTTGTCTTGTAGGCTTTGGATTCCATTTTCACCGAATACAGTCAACTCTATCTACAATAACATCATTTATCTCGATATTTTTTTGGTTGCTATAGCGAAATGCTATTATAGACAACATATAATATAGCATAACATGAAAGATCGATTCCACAAAAAACATGACAATTATAGTGAAATGTTGTTATAAAGGATGATTGTTATAGAGAGGTCTCACTATATATGGTTTTCTTGTGTTTGTCCAGGGGTTGAAGCTAGAACTATGTACCACGGACAGAGTAGGACTATTGTCCAATGTTACTAGGATCTTCCGCGAGAACAGCCTCACCGTCACCAGAGCAGAAGTGACAACTAGAGCAGGCAAAGCTCTAAATGTATTTTACGTTCGCGATTCATCAGGATATCCTGTTGATGCCAAGATCATAGAATCTGTTCGTCAAACAATTGGACAGACAATACTTAGAGTGAAAGGCAACATTGAAGGGTTAAATCCCGTTCCGCAAGAATCTCCAACTAGGTTCCTTTTTGGTGGTCTATTCAAGTCCAGATCTTTTTGTAATTTCGGGTTGGTTAGGTCATATTCTTGAAAAAAAAACAGAATCTAGTCCTCATTCGGTGTACATTCGATCCCCTCTGCATCAACCTACATTGGTTCATCCTAGGTTTTAGATCTAGTTTACCAAAAGTTGATTAATATATGAAGCAATATCTTTGAGGTTTAAAGGCAAAGATGATGTCAATTGTGTTATTATGTTTTTTCAATCGTTCTGCCTTGTTCATTGGTTATGATTCAACACCAAATTGGTCCAGAGATGAGCTATATAAAGTGCTTCTAAGCCAATTTGATCAGTTTATAAGTTTAGTCAAACACCCTCTTACTCGTATTTCAGCTAATTAGAGAACAATGATGAACCTTAATTGTTTGGAAGGGTTAAATATCGAGAAAATGACAAAAAATGGTCCCTTATATTTGATGGTAGGTTCAAAATAGTTCCTTTAAGCATATATTGAACAGTTTTGGTCCTTTAAGTTTGTCAAAAGTTGACACTTTTAGTTTCTGTTAAATATTTAACAATTTATATTTGTTAGCTTTGATGGGAATAGTGGAAAAATATTTAAACCATAAACACCAAGAAAGTTCAATCAAATACTAAAACATGCAACACAAAAACTTGCACTAGACACTAAAAAGAGATAAAACAATTAACTTTTGATAAATTTTAAGTATCAAAATTGTCCACGGCATACTTAAAAGTCTATTTTAAACCTATCCTCAAACATAATGGATTTAATTTTGTCATTTTCTCGGTTAAACATCATAGGTGTTAGATTTTTTTTTTTTTTTAATTAAAGACAAGGTCATCAAGCACATTATTTTTTCTTAATATGTGGAGCCATCCACCTTTGACTAGATAATCCTATTGGTTTAACTGTCCAAGAGATCGCGGCGGTTTGTCACTTTTGATTTTGGTGATTATTAATGATGAGCTTAGCATAAAAAACCGATTAGTTTATTTGGATTGTCGTGGATTAATTGGATTACTTCTACTTTTATGATTGGAGCATTCTAGCTTCATTTTTTCCTCTTTCAATAATGTTTTTGGTACTTTCAAAACTTTTAACTAAATCCCATTTTTGGTATCTTGGTAGGGGAGTTTAGACCAAAGGTGTTTGTCCTTTTGTATATTTAGGCCCTTATTGGTATTCAGTTCGGAGTGAAGATTTTTAATTTAAGAATTATGGGGACGGCAACTATTTTTGCTTACTGAGGTTTTAATAGGTTATTTATAATTATAAATAATTTTTTAACACAAATATACTATTTGAGCCGAAGTTATTGAATTTTACAAAATTTGTTGCCAGCATTAGGGCTCCACCCTGACTTTGAAGGTCGAACTAGTCGCTTCGCTTGATAATAATAAAAAGTACGGTAACAAATACACGGAAACATATACATGGACTACTTACTTTTATTATTTTAAAAAAATATTATACGGGATTAAATATGAAACTTTTAATTCATTTGAATTGTCACCAAGTTTACTCTATAATTGTTCACATGCTACTCTTTTTGTTCCAATTTATATGTCATATTTTCTTTTTAATTTATCCCAAAAAGAATTAAAACTTTTTATTTATAAATAATTTAATATTAAACTTTTTATTTTATCCTTAATGAGATAATTTATGGCCACATAAATATTCATGACTTGTTTTAGGCTATAAATTTAAAAATGATTTCTAACTTTTCAAAAATTTCGTGTCTAGACAAATAAAGCCACATAAATTGAAACCGCAGAAATTATTTCTAGAGCTTTTGTGGATGAAACACTGCCATGTATGTTTTGGCGGTCGAAATGTTTTTCCATAATCGAAAGATATAGAAAGGACTAGATGTAGATGTAGACAAATTAATCATAAAAAGATTAATTTTCACTTAGCTTTTTCCTCTTTCAAACATTTGAGAGACTAAAATTAGCTTTAAAAAGAAATATATGGATAGAGTTGGAGCCACTCTTTGTGACATCATTATTCTTTTTCTCCCTTCCCTTGCTCTAGGGAGTGGGTCACTTTTGCAAATTTTAAAAAGTCCAATCCTAGAAGTAGTAGTGGAAAGAAGGCACAAAATGAGAAAGTGATCCAATTGATTTTCCTTTTGACCAAATAATGCAAAAGGAAAGGAAAATGGTGCTATTTGAATATCCAATGTACACAACTAAGAAAAGACATTCAAAAATGGTGAAAGAAGTGGAAGGAAAGGAAATGAGTCCTCTTTTGTAGAGTGGCATTGCTATCCAACCAAGTAAAGGAAATTCAATCCCCTCTTCAACCTGTGCATGATTGGTCCCATTCAGTGGCGGATTCAGGATTTTCACTCAGGGGATTCGAAAAAAATAATAAAAGCTAAATATAAAAAATAATGTTGTTGATGGGAATCGAACCTAGAATGCTAGAGATTATTTTGAACACCCTAGACCACTTAAGCCAAGCATTTGCATTTATTCAGGGTGTTCAAAAGTTAATATATGTACATAAACACAAAAAATCTACCCTACATATACACTGTAATTTTTTGCCGAGGGTGTTCGGGTGAACACCCTCGGATACCTCTAAATCCGCCCCTGGTCCCATTATGAAAGAAATTACCTATATATTATAGTATTAAAATTAAACTAATGAATATGTGATCTTTGCTTTTTATATATACATTTATCATTAATCGTGGTTAATTAATATAGATTAAGAAAAAAGTATAAATTTGTCATTGTATTATTCAAAATTGAGTAGTTTTATCCTCTGTTAAACTTTTGGTCCATTCATGCTCCTGCCATTATCAAAATCATCTTATATTTGCTCCTGCTATTAAAGGAGCTCCAACATAAATTGTCTTCAAGAAAAAAAGTTCGAATTTACCCTTCAACTTTTGATTATGAATTAAAATTACCCTTACGCTGAATATTCAATAGCGGGTCAACAGTGGCGGAGCTAAGATTCATATTAAGGGGTGTCAAAAAATATTGATATGTCACAACCCAAGTTCGAACACGCAACCTTAGTGAGAATTGCAATCCCTTAGCCGCTGTGCCAAACCTTCAGCTTGTATCAAGAGGTGTCAGTACAGGTGTACTTACTTATAAAATCAAATTTTCACATATCTATACAATGTAACTTTCCAGCGAAAGAGTGTCGCTCGACACCCCTCGGGAAAGGGTAGCTCCCCCGGGGGTCAAGTGTAAAAAGTAGATTTCCCCCAAAGGTAGGTGTGCTATTAAAAAAAGTTTAACTTATGGTAAAGTTATTCAATTTTAAATTTAGCCCCATTCTCTATATTTTATTACCTTAATTTATCACTCAATCATAGTAAATTAATGGAATCCGTGTAACTATCGAGTATGAGTAAGAAAAAATTTATGTAGAAAAAATTTATGTCCGTCATTATAGCTTTGGTGCTCTAACCTAAGATGATAGATGTTGGGTTTGCCACTTGGCTTGTTTTTCTTGTGTTAAGTGGAGTCCTTGATTCTATCAACAAGGTTTTTTGGATGGAAATTTGAGACCACTTTTTGTACTCCCTCCGTTTCAAATTATTTATCGTGATTACTAAAAATAGTCATCATTTAGAAGTTCAAGACGCAATTAATTTTTTTTTTCTCATTTTATCTTTAGCAGAATTTTGTCTTAGTGGAGACGGCACATACATAAAGTAAATATTTAATGAATAAATATTATAACTTAGACATAAATAAGAATAAAGATAATTAAATATCCCTCATAATTAATATTTATTAAGGAAGATGTGAAACAAAAAAAGACAAATAATTTGAGACGGAGGGAGTAACTGATAATTTTGTGTTTGACTCCTGAAACGCCAGCACTAACTTTTGTATGCGTTTCAATTTTTTTTCCGACATGGAGGAATTTGGCCAGCTTTGTTACTAGTTTGGATGACACAAATTAAGTTGTTGTTATGTAAAACGACTAAGAATACATGCCGTCATGTCGTCATGATTATGATTGTCTTGCGGATGGTTAGAATACTAGTCATCGAATTTTCCTTTTGTTTTATTCATCTTGAGTATTACTCCCCTCGGTTCAAAAAAAGAGTTCATTTAGTATTTATTTTTTTATTTAAAAAGAATGTTCACTTACCAAATCAAGAAAGAATTAATCTTACTTTTTTAGATTTTCCCTTATTAAGTGCTAAGTGACCAAATATCAATACCCATTTAATTAGGGACATTTTAATCAAATTACCTACTTTTGTCTAGGAATTAGTATTCTCTTAAGAGGTGCGCAAATGACTAAGTGGACACTCTTTTCTAGAGCGAGTAATAAGATGTAATTTTAAAGTATCATTTTTTTAATGTATGACTTACATTCTACAATGATGTAAACAGAATTTTCAAAAGCAGTGCCAAGATTTAAAAAAGTCAAAAAATAAAAAGATCGATCACTATAATAACAAGCGGTATTATTGATTAAAGTGTAATAAAATGTCTTAAACTTGAACATTATTCGCGAAATATCTAGGTTATAGGTAATCTCCCGTTCCCACCATCGAGAGACTTTAATAATTATAGCATGCCTGAGACGGAGAGTTGAGGTAATTAGACCTATACCCAAAATGTTCTCGATAGGAGCCTATTGTTATTCTTATGATTGTTGGAGGTGGAATGATATGCGAAATAAATACTCAGCCCGCAACGTCAGATAACTATGTGCAATATGTGGCCCACACCTCCTACTTGTTCAGGAGGGCAGCATGAACTCTGATTGATTCGGGTATGCAATCCCCTCTAGACTAGGGGATTATCCCTTCCTCGTCTCTTCCATACTTTCTTGGATGCACAGTTGATCTCGTTGCCAAAGACCTTTATAGGGTGCGACCCTTATTGGAACAAAACAAATTACCCTTACGAGATGTGGGCTCAATTCCTGTTATCCCTCATCCTAGTAGAAGTTTACGCAATTGGGCTTAGATAAACTTACTCTGGTCTACTATGCGTCCATTCCTATTCGGGTTTACACTTACATCCAATATTTTAGTTTTATTTAATATCTATATATACATATCTAATAAAACAATTCGACGAAGTTGTGTTCCTTAACCACTTGGGCAAGTTATATCCGCTCCTGACATTATACAAGTGATGTACTTCAACAAAAAAAAAAAAAAGTCATGTACTTCACATTAATTTCGTCGTGAACATTTAATTACTCCCTCTGTTTTAATTTATTTTTCTTACTTAACTTTTTAATCTGTTTAAAAGTGAATGCTTCTTTCATTTTTCAGTAATTCTTTAATTTCAACTTTCCACATGATATGTTAAAAACCATTTTGGTACATTCTACATATCTTTAATTTAAGAACACAACATTCAAAAATCTTCTTTACTTTCTTAAACTCCATGTCAAGTCAAAACCACACAAACAAATTGAAATGGAGGGAGTAGCTACATCGAGAATACATATGTACGACTCTTTTATAAAAGGATCGTTTGGTTGGAGAATAAGCTATCCCGGATTATAATACAATAATTAAACAATAACAGGATTATTTACCGAATATACTTTCATTGATTGATACTTAATTCATTGGATTAAAAATGAATATACGAGGTATGACATAAAATATATGCTTAATTTAAACCGGATAAGTTGAGTAAATTTTTATTTTCCACTTTAATCTTGTCTTTCTAAAAATATTTTGAGAGAAAGCTTTGGAGAATGTCTAATGTGTCATACTTTTTTTTATTTTTTATTCGTGGATCAGTAATCTCGTGATTATTATCTCACAAAGAGTGTGAGCGAAAACACTAGTATCATAATTATGGTATAAACAATCAACTATCAGACAGATTATTCACTAGTTAATCTGATACTTGTTCGATTCATTTTTGCTCTCAATTTTTTATTTATTTATTATTATTATTATTATTATTATTATTATTATTATTTTAATAATTAATATTAGTTGCTCGTATAATTGCCAAGGTAATAATTCCCCTGAATGTGCTGTCACCTTTCCTTGGATCAGATGGTTGAATATATCAGTTTACAGAGAAGAGAAATAGGTGAAAGTTACTGCCAAGTCCAGCTGCATTAATAAAATCTCATTTTCATTCAAAAAGAATTAATGTCATCTTTAAGAATATTTATTCTATATGTTTTAATGATAACAATTTTACGTGTTATGTGTAGGAAATTTAAAAAGGAAGATGATGGTAGCAAATAGAGATCCTCGAAATCAAAGGAGGCGAGCAACCTCTACAAGGAAACTATTTGACTGTTGGCCCTACATATTAATGAAAGACAGCCATGAGATGTTCTCTCCAAGGAGGAAGACCAATCAAGCAATCACGAAGTAAATCAAGCAATCTACACAAGGAAAGCATACAAATCAATCTCAGTACCAGTACATGGCAACTCATCAGAGCCTTCACAAGGAAAGAAGACATAGCCCAGAAGATTCTTACAGCTGTCTCCAGAAAGGAAAAAAGACGTTGAATCATCCACGAGGAAGCAAGAATCAGAATCAAGATCATTCAGTGGATATCCTCAAGATCCCTGATTGATACAAATTCCCTTGGGTTACCTAGAGCAAACAAATACGAATCAATCAAATGGAATGATTGATTCTTCATCAGCTGTTGAAGATCACAATACAAGAGAGCACACCAATAAAAACACAGCCCTCGAGAATCAAAGACACTTACTTCACTTGAGCAACATAGCTGTTTACTCTTCATCTTGTAAAAAGCATTATAGTCTCAGGAGCATTATTGTGTTAATAAAAGAAATGAGAGAATAGTTAGCTATACAGGTCGAGGCTGTCATTAGGAGAAAGTCAAAATTAGACTCACGGTTCACTCCGAACCAGATCTGTAATCAAGTTACTTGAAGAGCTCTAAGGAAACCCTTGTAACCCAAGGGGACTGGATTAGGCACCACACCGGTGATCCGAACCAGTATAAAACTCTCTTGTGTTGATTTACTTTCTGCACTACATTTACTTGCGATTAATTATTTGCTAACTTGGCTTTTGAGAATTGCAGGGGAGTCGACCAAGTACACTAATAGTTGACTCATAAGTTTAAACTTACAATTCACGCTCCCCCCACCTCTCGTGTTTCAATTGGTATCAGAGTAGGTCTCACAGAAAGTCGCCTAACATCACGTGAGTAAAGATCAAAATGTCTAGTTATCACATTCCTGGTGCAATTTTGCAAGATGATCACTCTCCGTTGAAACCACCATACTTCAATGGACTGCATTACTACCATTGAAGGAAAGGTTCAAAATCTTTGTGCTCTCAACTGATTACCAACCATGGGTGGTAATAAAAAATGGACCCAAGCCAATATCGAATGTTGATGCTAAGGATCCAAAGACCAAAATTGACACTGAATCATTCGAATGCTCATAAGAGAAGCAAGAGGTACTATCAACTAACGCTATAGCTATTAGTTTGCTTTATTGTGCAGTTAGTAGTGAAGAATTTGGAAAGATCTCAAACTGCAAAACAGCTAAAGAAATATGGGACAAACTGCAAGTCACTTATGAGGGCACATCAGAAGTCAGAAAATACAGAGTTGATGCTCTCCAAAAGGAATATGAAATGTTCACGATGAAAGATGATGAGGACATTAAATCCATGTTTACTCGTTTCAGTAAGATCTTAGGTGAACTGAAATCACTTGGAACTGTCTATACGAGTGGGCAACAGGTAAGAAAACTGGTAAGAAGTTTGCCTAAGGCATGGCAGGCAAAAGCTATAATTCTTGAGAGTTCAAAACTGGATGATATGACATATGATGAACTCAGAGGAGATCTTATGGCCTTTGAGACAAATCATATCAAAAGATATGCTCAAGAAGAAAAGAAAAAGATTGTTGCATTCAAAGCTACCACTAAAGAAAGTGAAGATGATGACGATAGCAATGAGGCCCTTGCTATGATCAACCGAGGAGTCAAAAGCATCCTAAGGAAAAGGAGACGAAAACCACAAAGTGGTTACAGAAACAATGATGAACAAAAGAATGATGACAAATGTTATTAATGTGGAAAGCCATGACATATTAAAGATGAGTGTCCAAAACTAAAAAAGAAAAATGACAGAAAACAGCACACCTCCAAATCATATGGATCCTGGAGTGGTGAAGATGAATCAGAATATGAAAATGTAGCAAACATATGTTTCTTGGCGAAATCAGACACTAGTGAGGTAAGAACTCCTAGTTGCTCTAAATGCGTTGATGTTCAAGCATCTCTTGACTTGGTTGCTGATGACCTTCAAAAGATGATTGATGAACACAATAAGTTGGCAAAGGAAAGAAGGGCTGGCGAATTCTTTTAGAAGCAAGTCAAATTGAAGTAGACCTGCTCCAAGAAGAACTAGGTGAAATCAAAATGCAATTGAATAGCATTAAGAAGTCACCTAGCCACAGTTCTGTCAGATCAAACAAGATCACCATTAATATAGATAGAAAGCTCAGTTTTAATAAAGGCTAGTCGATTAGTGACAAATCATCAACTGAATTCTATTCTATATCAAATGATTTTCCTAAAAATTTCTCATGTTATTCTTATGGTAAAAAAGGTCATAAATCTTTCAACAACAAATACAAGAATACAAATTCTGGAAAATGGATTTGAAGGCCCAAAGTCAAAGGTGTTGGGCAAGATACCACTAACCTTCCAGGACCCCAAGACAACTTGGGTACCTAAAAGAAACTGATTTTTCTGTCTTACAGGAACAACCCAAGAAGAGCTTTAAAAAGGACATATGGGTAATTGATAGTGGGTGTTCCACACACATCACCGAAAAAAGGGAAAATTTTAAATCAGTGAAAAAGATAGACGGAGGACAAATCAAATTTGGAGATAATGCAAAAGGAGATGTTGTTGGGGTTGGATGCATCACTCTGAGCCCCTCCTGCGATTTAGTTGAAGTATACTTGGTAAATGGACTCAAGTATAACCTCCTAAGCATAGTCAACTATGTGATGCAGGTTTCAAAGTACTGTTCGATGCCATCAAGTGCACTCAAAATCACGCTGAAAGAAATCTCATCATCTTTGGTGAAAGAGTATATAATATCTATGTGCTGAGTAATGTTGATCTTCCTATTCTTATGTGTCTTGCATCAATAGCTAATGATCCTTGGCTTGGCATAGAAAACTAGGTCATACTAGCATGCACATTCTTGAAAAACTTTCCAAACTTGACTTAGTTCTTAGCCTTCCTAAACTGAATTTTTCAAAAGATCATATTTGTGTTGCATGTCAAGTAGGAAAACAAACTCGCACCTCGTTTAAATCAAAGGACATTATTAGTACTACCAACCCTCTTCAACTCTTTCACATAAACCTGTTTGGACCTACTAGAACTGCTAACATAGGTGGTAAAAAATATGAATTTGTTGTTGTAGATGATTTTTCCAGTTTACATGGGTCATGTTTTTGACTCATAAGGATGAAGCTTTCGGACAATTCGAGACATTCTGCAAAAGAGTTCAACGAGAAAGAGGACATTTCATATCTACTAATCACAACGATCGGGGAAAGGAATTTGAGAACAAATCTTTTGAAGAATTCTGTGCAAAACAAGGATACACTCAGACATTCTCATCTCCAAGGTCTCCCCAACAAAATAAAGTTGCAGCAAGGAAAAATCAATCGCTTCAAGATATTGCAAGAACAATGCTTCTGGAACAAGGATTGCCAAATCATTTTTGGGCATAAGCAATCAGCACTACGTGTTATATATTGAATAGATGGCTAATAAGACCAGTGTTAAAGAAGATACCATATGAGTTATGGAAAGCTAAACATCCCAACATAAGCTACTTTCATCCTTTTGGATGCAAGTGCTTTATTCATTATAATGGTAAGGACAGTCTCGGAAAATTTGACCCACGCATCGATGAAGGTGTTTTCATGGGTTATGCACCTATGAGTAGATCTTTAGAGTTTACAATAAACAAACTCTTTCCATTGAAGAATCTGGTCATGTTGTTTTCATTGATACTGACCCTAGTGATCAAGGTACTAGTTCTACTAATGACAATGCAGGAGAAGAACTGTGTTGAGCCAGTCAACTACTACTCTTGAACTGAGCCTGCAGCAGTAGAAAATGAATCAATAGATAAAACTGATACAAATCAATCGACTATAGAGGAAGTAAAGGCTCCAGAAGCTCAAGCTGCCATCATTCCAAGAGAATGGTGAGCCGAAACAAGCTTTCCAAATGATTTTATCCTTGGAGACCCGAAAGCAAAAAATGCAGACTAGATCGTCTTTGAAACAAACATAAGCATTCGCACTTGTGTCAAAAGTTGAACCCAAAAAGGTTGAGGAAGCTCTAAATGACGAATCTTGGACCAAGGCAATGCAGGAAGAACTTGATCAAGTTGGAAGAAATCAGGTATGGAAACTTGTTCCTAGACCCACAAATGCTTCCGTGATCGAAACAAAATGGGTATTTCGGAACAAAATAAATGAATCAGGGCAAGTTATTAAGCAAGACTAGTAGCCCAAGGCTACTCCCAACAGGAAGGTATTGATTATGAGATGAGACATTCGCTCTTGTAGCAAGGTTAGAGTCCATTCGTATTTTACTAGCATATGTATCCTTCAAACGCTTTGAAGTATTTCAAATGGATATAAAAAGTGCTTTCCTGAACGGTTTCATAAAAGAAGAAGTTTATGTAACAAGCCCCAGGCTTTGAAAATTCCTCATGCCCATATCATATTTTTAAGTTGACTAAAGCCTTATACGGTCTAAAACAGTCTCCTAAAACCTGGTATGAATGTCTAAGCTCTTTTCTCCTTAAAAATAACTTTCTCAGAGGAAAAATCGACACAACTCTTTTCATTAAGAAATCCTCATCAAGTATTTTAATCGCTCAAATATATGTTGATGGTATCATTTTTGGAAGTTTTGAGCCTTTTCTTTGCGAGAATTTGAGCTCATCAAGAAATTTAGCTTGGAAACGGCAAAGGCTTTTGGCATTCCAATGAGTCCATCCACATGCCTAGAAACAAATGTGCCTAACAAGGATGTCGATGAAAGATCTACAGAGGAATGATTAGATCACTGCTGTATCTCATTGCCAGTCGACCAGACATAATGTTTAGCGTGTGTCAATGTGCACGATTCTAGTCGGCTTCTAAGGAATCTCACTTAATAGCAGTCAAGAGGATCATCAGATATCTTATAGGAACTCAAGAAATTGGGTTATGGTATCCAAACTCTAATATTTTTGATCTAATTGGTTTTTCAGATGCAGATTTTACAGGTGATAAAACTGACAGAATAAGTACCGGTGGTAGGGTGAATCGCTCATTTCATGGCATAGTATAAAATAGACTTCAGCCGCCTTGTCTACAACTGAAGCTGAGTATTTGGCTCTCAGCAGTTGTGGAACTCAGTTGTTATGGATGATGCACCAGTTAATTGATTATGAACTTGCTTATGAATCTGTCCCTATTATGTGTGATAATACTAGTGCCATTAGGTTGTCAAAATATACTGTGCATCACTCTAGGGAAAAGCATATAGACATTAAGCATCATTTTATTCGTGATCATGTTGACAACGGTGATTTTGTGCGTGAATTTTTCGATTCTGAAAATCAGTTGGCTGACATTTTTACAAAACCTCTTCTAGAGGAATGTTTTTGTACACTTCGTAACAACCTTGGCATAATTGTCTGTCCTAAAGATTTTTAGACTCACATAGTATTTTAGGAAAAATTTCTAAAATAAAAAAAAAGATTTTTTTTTATTATTATGTTGTCCTTAATTAGTTTTACATGCTTTTTCTTACTTGCTTTTATTTTTTTATACTCTATTGCTCGCCTCTTCCCCATACATCGTTTCCCTCACACCATCATTACCCCTAGTCCCTATGACTGAAGAGACATAACTCTTTAAGTCACGCCTCTTCATCTCTTTTCAAACTTTTCCTCTTCTCACCCTTTTCTATTTAACTTCTCTTCTCTCTCACTCTTCTTGTCAAACCATCTCAGAAACCCCTTTCTCTTCTCCTTCTCTCCACCCCTCTCTCAAAGTGGTTACATACAAAGGTGAGAGCTCAAACTGTCGAAGGTCGAGTCGGCTCCTACAGTCTTTCTTTGAAGAACCTGTTGATCTCACTGAGTCCTCCTCCGATGATTTTATCAGCCATTAGTCTGACAAAAAGAGAAGAAACTCTGCAAGTATAAAAGAATCTGCCTCCAAGAAGACGAAAACAGAGAACTCTAAAAATTTTGGGCATGAGGATATGCAACTCTTTTGGGGATCTGCTGAGAAAGCCCGCTACTATCTGTTCAAGAAGCGCCATATTGTAACTGGTAGAGTCGTCAATCTTGACCAAATGAGAGACATGTATTGCAATGTAAGTGCATATTCAAAACCCGAAAGTTACCCCTTTCTTTTTGCTTTGTGATAATGAGGTTTCTGAAGAACCTATTAGGATGTTTTATGCAAATCTTCGTCTGTCCAAAGATCGTGGTGAACTGGAAACCCTTGTTATGGGTACTCAGTCGGTGATAAATGGATTTCTGTTTGAAAAAGTAGTTGGTGTTTTTTTTTTTTTGGTAAGATTGAGTATATGAAAAATGGTTGGCTCAAGAATTTTGAAGTCTCCCTTGAAGAAGCCCGTGCCTTTATCTCTGAAACTGGGTCGGACCTGTCGGATTTTGGTCCTTCCAACTCGTGCTTCATTAATCGCATTCTTGCTCATATCACTACTACAACCCTTTTATCTCGAATTGGCTCCTTGAGCAACATTACAAACAGGGATGTATATGTGGTCTATTGTCTGCTCAAGAAATAAAAAATTAATTGGCTGTGGTTCAAAGAATATATGTTTGAAAGTGTTGAGGACCCCTCCCCTTCTGCTAGCCTCCCATACAGTATGCTTATATTTGCCATTCTTAAGGATCAGTTTGTTGATCTTATTTATTATCCTGCACAAGAGGTACACTCTACCTATGACAATGATGCCTTTGCTAGTATGAAGCTTGTATTTTCTAACAATGAGTGGATAAAAAAGAATGCTACCAAGGTCAAGGTCGAACCAGGTTATGCTCCACTTCTTCCTACTGTGACACAGGACATTGTTAAGGTGAAGTAGTGTTTGGGTGTTATAGAAAAGAGTATCCAGCAGGCTAAGGACTCTCTTGCGAAGATTATGAGCAGCACAAAAGAAAAAGGTAGTGACATCAGCAACCTACGGATTGAAATAGAAGGGTTGAAAAAGGAAGGCATCGGGACCATGAACAAGGTGATCGAGCGAGTCGACTCTCTTTCTAGAAATGCCACAACCTCCAACAATGATCTCGCTGTAGTTGTCCAAAACTCCTACTCTACTCTGTCCCAGAATATTGAAACCTCGTACAACCCCTTTTCTGAGCGCATCATCAACACCTTAAAATACTTTTGAAAGCGCTCCTCTTAAGACTGTTTATATGTTTTGGCTGGACAACTTTTGTTTTTTTTGCTGAGGACTTGGTTTGTCCTTATTAACAATGTTTGTTCTGGTTTATAGGGGACCGTTTGTGTTCCCCGTTAGTTAAGATAGACTAACAAATTTTGCTGCTACCTGCTATTTGTTATGTGTGGTACCTGCTATTTGCTGTGTTTCTTGCCCTGTGTTTTTGTTTTTTTGTTTTTGTTTTGTTTTTGTGATGATGTCAAAGGGGCAGAAGAACAGCAAGGAATGCAATTGAATGCAGAATCTCCTGCACATACTCAAGGGGAGCATATTTAGTTCAACAGGACTTAGTTTAAGGATCTTCAAAGACATGCTCAGAGGGAGCTTCTTAAGTTCAACAGAGAAGTAGAATGTCACATTCCTTTTTGATTGTCATCATCAAAAAGGGGGAGATAGTTAGCTTTAAGAATATTTATTCTATATGTTTTAATGATGATAATTTTACGTGTTATGTGTAGGAAATTCAAAAAGCAAGATGATGTAAGCAAATAGAGATCCTCGAAATCAAGGGAGGCGAGCCAACTATACAAGGAAACTATTTGACCGTTGGACCTACATCTTAATGAAAGACAACCAGGGTCTTCTCTACAAGGAAGGAAAACCAATCAAGCAATCACGAAGTAAATCAAGCAATATACACAAGGAAAGCATACAAATCAATCTCAGTACCAGTATATGGCAACTCATCAGAGCCTTTACAAGGAAAGAAGACATAGCCCAGAAGATTCTTACACCTGCCTCCAGAAAGGAAAAAAAGACGTTGAATCATCCATGAGGAAGCAAGAATCAGAATCAAGATCAATCAGTGGATATCCTCAAGATCCCCGATTGATACAAATTCCATTAGGTTAGAGCAAACAAATAAGAATCAATCAAAAGGAACAATTGATTCTTCATCAGCTGTTGAAGATCACAACACAAAACAAAGACACCAATATAAATACAGCCCTCGAGAGTCAAAGACACTTACAACTTCACTTGAGCAACATAGCTATTTACTCTTCATCTTGTAAAAAGCATTATAGTCTGTGAGCATTATAGTGTTAAGAAAAGAAAAGAGAGAATAGTTAGCTATACAGGTCGAGGCTGTCATTAGGAGAAAGATTGACAAGAGTCAAAATCAGAGTCATGGTTCACTCCGAACCATATGTGTAATCAAGTTACTTGAAGAGCTCTAATAAAAGATTAGCCTTCAATTGTCAGAAATGGATTTTTGGCCTTTTATAATTTTTTTACAAGAGATCTTCACATAAGAGATCTGAAAAAAATATTTTCATCTATTCAAATTATAAGAGGCCAAGATATCTTATTTCCTCTCTAATAAGCTGATGCAAAAACGAGATTTTTGTACCTGCCCCGCACCCACATATGAGTGAACTCAGCCTGCTTCGCCTCGTTGCCATCTCTATTCTAAACAGAAAATCATAAAAAGTGACAAAGTAAAATAAATGTCAAAAGCAAGCACTACTAAAAAGCTCTATTTTCCCACTGAAAAATACTCAGTGGCTATTTCCCAATGTATGTCGGTGAGACAAATCTAAATAATAGTGTTTTCACACAGAAAATTTAGGAACTAGTTTGGTGGTAATGAAGCAGTAAAATCATGTTTTATAGCATAAATTTCTCACTGAATGTTAGTTAAAAAAAACCTCTATTTATAGTAGTGACAATGACGACTTTAATTATGTAGTAGCGAAGTGGTAGATATTACGCAAGCTAAGGTGAAGTTGTGGTAGCAACCATAATCTTTAATGAGATGAATAAAGACTGTATATTGTCAAAAAGCTAGAATTGCCGTTTACTAAGAGTAACACTGTTAAATTTCCGTCAGTTCAGGCACTAAAATCGCTCATTTATACTAATAGAAGGTCAAAATTGCTAACTTGAATAATATGGGGACTAAAATCAGAATAAGACAATAATACAGGGACCAAAAACTATTATTTTCCCAAAAAATTATACTCCCAAACAGAAGATAAAATAAATTCCACATATTTAAGGCATTATAATCCCATCCCTTATCCCAAATGACCGCTTAGTATAGTATTACTTCTTTTTCTTTCCAAGTCTCAAATAAGTTTGCATAAAATATTACTCTTCCAAGATTTGTATCTTTATATTTTATTTTCATCAGTCAATGGTCAAAAACTTCATAGAGTTTAAGCAGGATTTAGAGATTGAATATATCAAATTAAAAAGAGATGCACTGAACTTATAGCAGCGGTCGGGACTCTCCATCACATGGTATAGGAACAGCCATGAACGTGATTCAACTTCTAAAGAAAAAACATCATCCCCTGAAAACTATTCATTTGAGTCAGGCTATTCTTTTACTTAATTTTTTTAATCCTTTCATGCGTTCTTTTATATGGTATTCGTATTAGGGCCGGACTTATTCGAATTTGCATAGTAAAACGCTCATTAAAGGAGAAGCTAGTGCAACCATAATTTTTTCTACCCAATATTCCCACCGCTGCCTCTCATGGGAGTCTGGACCGTATTTCAGTCCCAGCGTGGCTGATCATCCTCTCGGATTAGTTACGGACCTTGCCTTGATAAGTTAATAAGCTCCTCACTAACTAGCTAATTAGACGCCAGCCCCTCTTGGGGTGGGTTCTTCCTTTTGCTAGCAGTCGTTTCCAACTGTTATTTTTCTCCATTGTCGAATCCGAAACCTCTGATTAAGAATGAAAAATACTACCCAGCCGACAATAACTATTCTTCCACTTTGTGGTCTTTCACAAGTTGAAGTAATACATCTTCTTTAAAAAATAAAAAAAATAAAAAAAAAAAAGATTGGCACTGAAATCATTGCATTAATTAAAAGAGGTCATGTGCTAACTCGTGGAGTTCTTCAGACTAATCTGGGTTCTTGTAAATATATGCAGACTACGCTGATTCCACGCCCCACACGTGGATAACTAAATTAGTTATCCACACTCTTGCTCCCTCCCTTTTCATTTATTTTACTCTCCTCGAGGTGAACCCAATATTTAGAATCAATATATTTCGAATGTTACTCATCTATGGTATGCTTATACTTTTTTCACATCAATAACAGCAGTTTCAAGCAACTTAGAGTATAAGTGAACATGTTGTAAGCGGTGACTAATTAATAACCATAGTATTATTGGAACTACAAGATATACAATATGAAGGTTTGCATAATAGTATTACTATTTTCATAGTAGTATATTGGATGACACATAATAACATACCGAATTTGCGCTACATTAATAATTCAGATCAAATCTGTGGTTACCGTTGAAAAAAAAAGAAAAAGAAGAAGCTAGATTTGCCCTTATGATCACAAACGATAGAGGCTTTCCAACCACGTGGACCTTTTCTAGAAAGAAAAATATTTAAATTTACCTGTAAACTATACAAAATAGTCCATATTAATTTAGGGACGAGAGACATTGAATTTGGCAAAAAACCTAATTTGATTTTAAAAAGACAAAAAACTTGATTGGTTAGTCGAAAAGGATAATAGCGAGAAAATTTGTTAATGACACGAGTAATTTTAGGACCAAATTTGATTTTAAAAAGACAAAAAACTAATTCGTATTGTTTAAGGGCATTTTTGGGCCTTTGCAATTGTTGAAATGAACCAACTCATTCTCCTTACTGATGATCGATTGAACAAATGTTTTTACAATCACACCAACTTCCATTTTCCTCCACTTCATGAATTAGCACCCTCAAATATAAAGATCCTTAGTACTCTTGCCACCTTTGTCCATCATCCATAACTTTCTCTTGTCGGGAGCGCCTTATTCCCAATATGGGATTTTCCTGCGCGAATTCATATTTAATCGTGCTTCAATGTGAATATCAAACACCGAATGGGAGGATCAGAAACCAAAAAAATAACTTCCTCTTGTAACTCCCAAGTTATTGATGTTTTTGGAGCACTACAGTCTTACAAGTTGAATAAAATGTTTACACAGGGTGCACGGCATAAATGGGGTTGAAAGTTATAAAGATAAATAGGAATGGAGTTAAAATTCTGTGAATCAGATAACTCTGCAAGTAAATGATTCATGACTTGTAAGTGTATACCAAAATGTAACACATGGACTAAAATAACATTTGATTATCAGTGAGGATCAAATAGGCAATTTAAGGTGTTTTTAGTATGGTTTTTAATTTTCTCATGTTTGGTTGATCAATTTTGGTAAACAACTCTTCCAGGACAACAAATTTCTTAGAATGAGGAAAATGACTTCCTTAAAAGAAGTAGAGAAAACATGCTAAGTTCATAAATGACATTCCACACTAATTACCTTATCCCCATCCTCTAACACACCCCACCCCACCACCCCACCACCCCAACCCCCTAGCCCCCACACATTTTTTTTGGGATAATATTCTACATATATCAAATAACAGAAAATTGGAAATTACTTATTTTCCAGAAAAAACATTTCAGTGGAAATCTCTTCCTTTATACCAAACACACCCTTTATCAATATTTAGGCCATACTAAGGTATCATGGGACCATACAGGTTGGATCATGTTCCCATTAAGATATCACAGATTCCTGCATAGAGGTATGGGAGCATACTGAAAACAAGAAAAATCCAAATATTTTTTCCGTACTAACATATCCTTATTGGTCCACGTTCATAAATTCTTGGGGACAGGCCTCCACTGGATCATTCACAGCGAAGATAATAATAATACTCAAAAAAAGACTACGAGTATCGGTCTAGCAAGAGTTCTTTAAAAAAAAAAAAAAAAACTGATGAAAATTATGGATGGAGGTGTTGTTGATGAACATGAGTTTCCTGGTTTCCAAACTTGTAGTATACCCAAAGATGAATTTGCAATAGTAAAAAGGGAACTAAGCAGGCTGCAAAGGCGCGCGCCTCGCCCTCTTCAGCTCAAGCTCAGCAACAGCAGCTCTCTTGATTACAAGGGTGCATTGTTAAAGCCAATGGATTCATCTGCATCTTCTTCGAATTCATATTCGTCTTGTTGTCACAGTAAAGATCCAATTCCACTGCTTTCTCCCCTTGTGTTGCCTTCTATGCTTGAGTCTGCTTGTATGCAAGGGGGGAAAATACAGCAAAATCTCATTGATTTGAGCTTGGCATAGTTATGTACATTGGATAGATTAATTTCTCTCATTGTTGATGTATGAATAATTTTTACCTTTTATTGTTAGTCATATACTTACAAGGCTCCTTATGTTGCATTAATGGATCTCTCTCTCTCTCTCTCTCTCTGTGACTTTATCTTGAAAAGATTGGCACCATTGGCACACCACAATGGTAAGGGAAAGTCCCTCTTATACATAATAGGAATTAGGGACAGACAAATTCTATAACAGTGATGGATTCATCAGCATCTTCTTCTACTTCATATCCATCTTGTTGTCATAGTAAAGATCCAATTCCACTGCTTTCTCCCCTTTTATTGCCTTCTTTGCTTGAATCTACATGTATACAAGGAGAAAATATAGCAAAATCTCATTGATTTGAGCTTTGCATAGTTATGTACATTGGATAGATTAATCAACTTCTCTTATTGTTGATATATGAACACTTTCTAACATTTCTTAGTCATGTAGTTATAAGACTCAGAGAAAGAAGTGAAGAATCCTCTTTTCGACTCTGACTCTCCCATTCCAGCTGTTGCTTTTCTTTCTGTTACTTCGAAAGTAGCTGCTTCAGCTTCAGCCACTAACCTGAACTAAATAATTTCTGCCTCGCCTGATTATTGGTTACTGAGAGGACCAGATCTAGAACTGTTCTCAACAGTTTTTGTAGCCATAAATCCAAATTGAACAAGTATGGTCGTCCCCTATTGGGATGTACTATTAAACCTAAATTGGGGTTATCCGCTAAAAACTACGGCAGAGCTGTTTATGAATGTCTTCGCGATGGACTTGATTTTACCAAAGTGATGAGAACGTGAACTCACAACCATATACTCTCAAAACATTGTCAGTTTTTGTTATCCAGAGGTAATCCTCATCTAATTGCTAGTTAAAATGTTCATTTTCTAAATATTGTTGATTTCATATTAAAGAAAAGGCTTAAGTAACTAAAACGCCCCTGAACTTGGCACGTTTTGCAACTTTAGTCCCCAAACTGATGGACTTGAAGACACCCTAAACTCGGCTAAATGGGTTTTATTACACCCTCGAGCTCATGACCGGAGTGAGTGTAGTCACTCGGTCCAGGTAAAATAAGGCTTATGTGGCCTCCATGTGTAAAATATTAATGCCACATGGCATTTTCATCCTATGTGTCCTCCACATAGATAAATTGTTTTGAAAAAAATGTAAAACTAATTTTTTTTAATAAAAATCTGGAACAATGAAATATTTATTTTAAATCTGGAATATTTGATTTAAAAAAAAAACTGAAAAACTACAGTTTTAATTAAAATATCTGTAAAAAATGGATTTTTTTTTTATAAAAAATGAAAACTTGATATTTTTTTAAAAGTGTCCTAAAAAATCCAGATTTTCATGATTCTTTTAAGACATTTCTTTAAAAAAGAACTGGAAAATTTGATTTTTTTTAAAAATGTAGAAAACCCATTTTTTTTAAAAAAATAATCCCTGAAAATTAGATTAGTTTTTAAATCTAGAAAAAATTATCAGTTTTCCACTTTATTCTTAAAAAAATCAGTATCCCAGATTTTAAAAAAGTCCAGGTTTTTAACCAAAAATTCAATTTTTCAGATTATTTTTTAGAAAAATGAGTTTATTTAGTTTTCCAGATTGTTAAAAAGTCCAAGTTTTTTAATTAAAAATAAATAAATTTTCCAATTTTTTTTTTTTTTTAAATAACGGGTCTCTCAGTTTTCAAGATTTAAGAAGTTCCATATTTTTTAATAAAAAATTCAGTCCATATTTATTTATTTTTAAAAAATGGGTTTTCCACATTTTAAAAAAAAAATAGTTTTTTCTGATTTTAAAAATTTATACTTTTCTTATGAATTTTCCAAAATTGATTTTTCTTTTAAAAAAAAAAAAAAAAAAACGACGTGGCACTTTGTCACGCGCACATTGGCGCGTGACTACACTTGTGCCACATGGCAGCTCGGGGATGAATTAAAACCCATTTTGCCGAGTTTAGGGGTGTCTTGAAGTGCGTGAATAGTTTGGGGGCTAAAGTTACAGAAAGTCGTCAAAAAATTCGGGCGTTTTAGTTACTTAAGCCAAAATGTGCATTGAATAGAGCTATACTTCTCTCTTTTTACATGCCACTCCTCCGAAATGTGCATTGAATACTTTTTGAGGGGTTTTCGCCAAATTACTGGTATGGCTATTAAAATCGTGATTACTAACATGTAGGTCTGGCACATTCCTCAAAAGAAATTTTCACGGGATCTCTATTTACCACTATTTTAACTTCTGAATTCTGGTGAATGAATAATTATTGAGTCCTCCTCTTTCTGGACAACACATACAAAGAGATCCACCAACTGTAAATTAGTGAACTTTAGAGACAGAGATATTTTTCAATTAGTTGGCTTCTCTTCTATTTTTCTATCTCCCTTTGTCTTTTTTCCTTTCTTTTCTTGATAAAGGTCCTAGTTTAAACAGATGGATCTAAACTTGAGAATGCTTGTTATGAAGAAGCTAATAAAGCTAAACCTTGAAAGACGATAAATCGGACAATAAAATAGAAATATACCAAAAGAGACATAAACATTTAACGTGATTCGGTTAATTGACCTACATCCACAAGCGGAGATGAAAGAATCCACTATATAACATAGAGTAGAAAATTTCGAGAGAAATAACCTCACAAAATTCACTCAAAAGAAAAAAGGTTCACACAAGCAACAGGTAACATGTGTCTCACAGCTAGTAAATATGAACATGAGAACAGAGATATATCACCATGACATTGATTTCTCTTGAATGAAATGATACGTAATACACCGTTATGAATCTATCTAGAATGGAACTCCTATTCAATTAACCCATAAATCACACGGGTATGTTCTTCTACCGTATGAATAATTCTGTAGCTTGAAATGCATATGGTGGAGGTTGGAGCTTGTAATCTCGACGTGGATATTTTGTAAAGTGAGTTATTGGAAGTTGCAACCTACTTGTGTTTCTGAAACCAGATTTATGATCATTTGCTGGCGTTTTCCTATTTTTTGTTCTAATATATAGGCATAGCTGACTTATTTCTCCATTTCAGAAATTAGTTGTATGACTTTAAAATAATAAACTGAAAGCTGGATGACCAGATGTAAAATTTAGTGTGCGTAGATATAGAGGCGGATCTAGGATTTAAATTCTAGGGGTTCAACCTTCTAGATTTTTTAGCATTGAACCATTATATTTCTAAGGTTATGGGTTCATATCTACTATTTAGTGTAAATTTTTACACATAAATTTGTACAACGCATCGAAAGTTTGGGGTTTAATTCCAAGTTATAGTGATTCATCCGCCTCTGTGTATATATGCAAACACTGATGAGGATGAGAGAGATCCACCAATTCCTTTATTTGAATGTGTCGTGTCCTCTACAGACATGTCAATCCGATCATGGACAATAGTGCTCAAGTCACCAGAAATTGTTGTATTATCTTCATCAGGAGATATCGAAGGCCTTTCTGTATTAACACCGTGCATTGTCTTGAAAGTGGTGTTGTTCCAACGAACAATTTAGTAGCCTGCCCAAAAAGCAGTAGTAGAACAATTCATTGGACTCTGCAATTTTGGATGAATCATCGGAAAGATTTTCTACTTGTCAGAAAGAAAACCTAAACAACATGGTTTTGTAGTAACAGGCCTAGCAAAAGAAAAATTGGGATAGGATTCATCTTCCCCCTTCAAAATCCAACGTGAAAGTTTCCTTTCATCCGGCTCAAGTAGTTACGCTTTCCTTTCGAGTGAAAGACTTTATTAGGCTCCTCATGATATCTAATTGTGTATATAAAAGAATTTTGATTAATGACAAATAATTTACGAAAATATGATGGGGCAGAATAGCTGTCTTACATTGTTTTCAACTTTGTTTCAGCTGATTCTGATACAGTCCGGAAAACAGACATACTCTTAGTACTATCACGTTGGGATAGCTCAAAATTTAACCTCCATGATCCATTTTTTAGCTCAGTAATATGTGAATTCCGTCATTTGATAAATGTAATCACTTGAAAAAAAAGAACAAAATACCTTTTAAATATGAAGGTCTGTTTTCCCTATATAAGAGGATTTTGCATTTAGAGAACAGGATCACTTTGTTTTCTGTGAATAGAGAGAGTAAATGCAAGATATTATCAGTAGTTTTCTTTCATACAGTTGATGAGGAGAGAAATATTAGCCTTAGATTTCTGGCATTTTTTACACTTTGTTTACTGTAATTGGAGCAACTATTTCTCAATGACATTATTAGTTATCAAGTAGGTGATGCAAGAATATTTCAGGCAAAGCCTTGTGAATGATGAAATAAGTAGCCCTATCTTGAGGATTTTGATTACTTTAGTCGAATGATGGTGTTCAAAGAGTGTCGGTTTATCCTTTTGCTTTAATGCAGTACTTCAACTCTGCATGGAGCAAATCCATTGCTGAAATTTACATGAAGACTAGTCCATACGAACTAAAAAGAAAAGGTAAAATGAAAATTATTGCAGTTATCTCGAGAGAATCATTAGTCAGGCCACTCAACAGCCCGTTGGAAGCAACAACTCAGAGAATATAACCCCTGGTGTTGCTTCCGAGTTTTGTTTGTCAACCCCAATAACTATAACATCTGCATGTCCTTGTGTATCTGCAACAATGTCTTGTTGTCATAGTGCTAGCTCCAAATTCCCTATCACAAATCCCATGAATAGTCGGTCACTGCCCTTATTTTCCAAACACTTTATTACAATCCCCGTAAATTTCCTCAAGCTTTCAGGGTCTATATTTCTTATAAAACATGAGTCTATTGTATCACATCCTCTCTCCGTGCAACCATTGGTAGCACTTCTGGCCATTGAGTAGTTGTACTTTTTTAGAGAGTTGAGAGTGATGTGGTCCTCTGGTGTATAGGGTTGCAACTCTACCAAGGAAGACACCATCGAGGGGAGAGTGCATAAGAGAAGAAGAAACATGCCTACAAAGGTAACATAGTTTTTTTTTTTTGTTTTTTGATGTGTTCTTGATATCACTATGTTAACTTTTTCTGTGTTTATGAATAGTACTTTTATGTCGTTGGTAATACTAGTACTAATTATGAATTTGAACATAATTGTATTGAAAATTCTGCAGTCTATCAGTTCAGTGAAAACTACAAAATATATTGGAGCTGTGTAGGCCACTCCAAGAGGTTGAAGTATCAGTCTTTTCTCTAGACAACAAACTTCAATTTTGGCAAGTCGTGTCCGAATTCTTCTTCTGAAAATCATAGCACAATAAAATCTTTTTCATTTCATCATGAAACTTTTCTACTTCTCTTTTTTCTCCATTCATAGTTCTAGAAAATCGGATCTATCGTCCAACTATCAAATCATTTTTGCTAGATATCTTCTTGGTTATTCATTACAGTACCGGGGTGTAAAAACAGCCCACTAAACAATATACACGTCAACTTGGTAGACCTGCTTGGTTCTGCAATTTTGGATTCTGTCCAAATGAATATAGTTCGACGAATACAATACAATAAATAGTGGGTAAAAGTTTTTTCTGCACCCGGAGCTCACATCAAACTAAGCTTTCGAACCTTAGTAGTCAAAATTAAGTGATACGTGTCTTTTACTTCAATTTTTAACTACTTACTAAAGTTATGAAGTTTTGTTTGATGTGAATGGCAGGTAGGGGTAAGTTTTTACCATAATTAGTGTGTCCGGCAGTGCTCTTGAATACGCTTATCTGACAGTTGATTTAGTAGGATTTTTATGCAGTTGCTAAACCAATAGCAACGAGAATTGTCTGTTAAAGAGGTATGCAATGAACAGGGTTACTATTTCTATCCTTATTGGTCAAAGAAAAATGTTTAACCATTGCTTCTCATATACATCTCTCTTATCAACTTAGAAGACTATGCATAATTTGGTGCACACTAGAGGTTGTGACATGTGATATACTTTCTGATCTTCGATGTAGCAAAAATTCAACTTAATTAGTACTAATTTAGATTTTCTAGATGAAACTTGATCAGAAATTTTGAGGTCAAGCTAAAGAAGAAAAAGTACCTAGAGTCCGGTATACCTAGTTTCGAAAGAACTAAAATCCAGTTGACACACTTATGAGACTGATAAGAGATTTTCTTTCAATTTAGCAAGGGTTAAAATGAGAATCCACTGAAGACTTTTCGTGAAGCTAGGTTACAAATAAACCATAGGTGATTTATTCGGACCCTAACAGAAATCAAATAAGGGCCATAGTATTTTGAAACCAACTTGTTAAAGTTATGAGCTGACATGGAAATCTTCATGTAGGATTAATGTATCTTCAGATAAACCCAGTCCCCCATCCTGGAATTTCATATAAGTTAATGTGATTATTAGCTTGTGAAACCGTTCTCTGTTAGGCTCTTCCCAAATGGTATTTGTATAATTGCAGTTCTAACTCGCTAGCAACCAAGCTTTCTGTGCACTTCCTGGAATTTTGAATCTCACCCAGGTACGGTAAATGAAAGGGAGTTGAGGAGAGCCCATGCGAGTAGTCTAGTAATTACCTGGCCTAACAATGTTTTTTGCCGAGACCTACTGGATGGCCTAGCGGGTTCATACACGAGAGCCTAGCGTTCATATGTAGTTCATTTATTGAAATTATTGTTTATAATGTTGCTTACATATCATGGTACTTAGAGATATTACTATGACATACCATATTGTTATTTTCATGCATTTATTTTGAAGACTTATTACACAAGTAAGAAGGCGAAGCGGGTCAATAATTTTACTGATTGGTATGCTCACCAAATTCATTTACTGCTTTGTGACCCTTCAGCTAGTGCCAGTACTCGATCACCAGATCTAATTTGAGGCATATTCATTTGTATTCACTTACTCTAGTTGTTCCTTGATAGTATTTTGGGATTCCAGGCTATTTTACACACTCATGTTGTTTCCTTGATGATTCTGCTATTTATTGAATTTGTAAAATTATTTAACTTGTTCAAATGCTTTACCTTTTTGTATTAATCGAATGAGTTTATAGCACACCTAAAAATGAGTAATTGCTTGTTACGGCTTAACTGAAACGGGTCATGACAAATTATGTTCTGGATTATAAACTCTTATAATACAATAAATTAAATTTTTCAATGAGTAAAAACATACACACTAATTAATCCAGCAAATTGACACATTGTAATAGAATTCTTGTATCACAATTGTATAATTTGTCTGAGAAACTAAAGTACATATAGGTTGTTCAAGGTAGATCAGCAAACTAAGTAGCCGTTTGGCCATAAAAATTATTCACTTTTTTCCGGAATTTTTTTTCACTTTTTTTACTTTTAGACGTTTGGCCATAAATATTCGGAATACAATTCCGGAGTTGTATTCCGGAATACCCAAAAAAAGAAAAACTTGTTTCTCAAAAAAATTTCACTTTTTTACACTACATTTCACCAAAAACTACAATTTCAAAAACTATGGCTAAACACAAATCCAACTCCAACTCCAACTTCAAAAATTCCAAAAAAAAAGTGAATTTGTTTTTGGTATTTATGGCCAAACGGCAATTAAATTAAGCTAAACCGACTAAAAGATTGATATTTAGCTACGTTTGGTTGGTTCGGCATTGAGCTAGAAAAAACTAAACCAAACCGATATATAAATATATTTTTAAAAATATACAACAACAACAACATACCTAGTGAAATCTCACAAAATGGGGTCTAGGGAGGGTAAAGTGTACGCAGACCTTATCCCTACCTTGGTAGAGAGGCTGTTTCCGGTAGACCCTCGGCATAATGATAAGCAATGCAAAGCATGATAAGAGGGAAATAACGAATAAACCATGGAAATAAAGTAATGCAATAGTCAAAAGACAAGAACAACAAATAGTAAAAGAAATCGAAGGCCAACCAGCTATACAAGAGTAGTACTAAAACTACTAGTATGGAAGGCTAAGCGGGACAATACTCAACTACCAACTAACCTTCTATTCTAATCTGTGACCTCCAAAACCTCCTATCTACGGTCATGTCCTCGGTAAGCTAGGACTGCACCATATCTTGTCTAATCACCTCTTCCCAACACTTCTTCGGTCTACCTCTTCCTCTTCTGAAATAGTCCATAGATAACCTCTCACACCTCCTCACTGGGGCATCCAGGCATCTCCTCTTCACATGTCCGAACCACCTCAGCCTCGCTTCTCGCATCTTGTCCTCCACCGAAGCCACCCCCACTTTGTCCCGAATATCATTATTTCTAATCTTATCTCTCCGAGTATGCCCACACGTCCATCACAACATTGTTATTTCCGCTACTTTCATCTTCTGAACATGAGAGTTCTTGACTGGCCAACTCTCTGCCCCATACAACATAGTCGGCCTAAGCACCAATTTATAGAACTCACCTTTAAGCTTCAGTGACACCTTCTTGTCACATAAAACTCCTGATGCAAGTCTCCACTTCATCCACCCTGCAACAATACGATGTGTGACATCATTGTCAATCTCCCCATTTTCTTGTATAATAGAGCCTAGATACTTGAAACTTCCTTTCTTTTAGATGGCCTGGGTACCCAGCCTCACTTCCACTCCAGCCTCAAGGCGTTACACCACTGAACTTGGACTCCAAGTACTTTGTCTTGTTTCGACTCAACCTGAACCCTTTAGACTCCAGGGTTTGTCTCTAAACCTCTAAATTAGCATTAACTCCGCTGCGAGTTTCTTCAATCAGAACTATATTGTCCACAAATGACATACACCATGGTACCTCACCCTAGATTTTCCACGTCAATCCATCTATCACCAAAGCAAATAAAAACGGGCTAAGAGCTGATCGCTAGTGCAACCCCATCAAAACTGAAAAGTGCTCCGAGTCTCCTCCCACTCTCCGAACCTTGGTCTTGGCTTCCTCATACATGTCCTTGATCGCCTGAATGTATTCCCTAGCTACACCTCTAGCCTCCAAACATCTCCAAAGAACCTCCCTTGGGATGTTGTCATATGCCCTTTCTAGGTCGACGAACACCATGTGTAAGTCCCTTTTCCACTCCCTATACTGCTCCACTAGTATCCTTACTAGCTGGATTGCTTTTGTAATAGAGTGCCCTGGCATGAATTCGAACTGATTCTCAGAAATAGACATGCCTTTCCTCACCCTGATCTCCACCACTCTCTCCCAAACTTTCATAGTGTGGCTTAGCATCTTGATCACCTATAGGTATTACTGCTCTAAATGTCACCCTTGTTCTTGTACAACGGAATCATCGTACTACACCTCCATTCTTCGGGCATTTTCAGCGTCTTAAAAATGACATTAAATAACCCAGTTAGCCACTCCAAACCTGCTCTGCCTGCGCTTTTCCATAATTCTCCCGGAATCTCGTCAGGCCCAGTCGCTCTTCTCCTGCGCATCCTACGAACCGCACCCTTAACCTCCTCAACATTTATACACCTGCAATATCCAAAATCGCAGTGGCTCTCGGAATGGTTCAACTCTCCCGACACTATATCTCCATCCCCTTTTTCATTCAAGAGTTTATGGAAGTATGAATGCTATCTATATATTTTAAAATACTTATACGGTTTTCTTTAGAAAATATGTCAAGAACAAGAGGTATTTATGATTCTCCCATGAAATGTAATACTTAATATATAATGTATATATTTTATGTGCTTTAAACATACTTGATTCTAATGTGCATGTGTGATTGACTTAGTATTTCTTCCCTAAAGACATTTTACGAGATCACATATTCGTCAATTCAATAAATTGTTACAGAACATAAATTGACTTATCAAAATCAAATCGACCAAAGCAATATTGTAGGAAAGAACATGCTACAGTGGTACTATAGAAACAGGGGTCATAGACCTGGAAAAGAATGTTAGAAGTCAGGGATTTAATAGAACATCAAATTTGGTGGCAAGTTAGGAAAGGAGACTCACAGTTCTGGTTTGACAATTGGACCGGATTGGGAGCTTTATACTTTGTAATTCCAGGGGATACTTATGATGAGAGAATTCAGAATGTAACAGATGTGGTAGTTGAGGGGAGGTGGAACAGAGAAAAATTGATGGAAGTACTCACTAAGGACATTGTTGATCATATAATAGAGAATATAACCCCACCTAGGGAGGAAAGAGATATTGATAGATCATGGTGGATACTAGACACAAGGGGGGAATTTTCAATTAAATCAACTTGGGAGTATATTAGGCTGAGGGGACCACAAGTGGACACTTACAGGTTCATGTGGATAAAGGGGCTGCCTTTTAAGATTTCTTTTTTTCTTTGGAGAAGCTGGAAATACAAAATTCCTACAGATGATGTGTTAAAAATGATGAATATCAATTTGGTGTCTAGATATTGGTGTTGTATAAATCCTAGGGAGGAGACTATGCACCATTTGTTTTTGACATCAGATACTGCTAAAAAGACATGGTCATTTTTCTACAATGCTGCAGGAATTAACGTGGAAGGAGTGCAGCTGCAACAATTGATTGTGAAGTGGTGGAAGGCACCAGTAACTGGCAGATTGAAACAGATATACGCTGCAGTGCCATCAATCATAATTTGGGAGCTCTGGAAGAGAAGAAATGGTATTAAACATGGGCACAGGAAGGTTAATAGTTCAGTTATATATCTAGTCTTACTCTCTATTCAAAGACTAGTATTATGCAGGAATCCCTCTGTTACAAATATTCCTGCTGGATGGAAGGAATTGATTCAAATGTTGGAGGGAGGCAAGGCAAGAATGAAGGTAACACAAGTTAGATGGAATTTACCTCCACTGGGGTGGTGTGCTTGCAACACAGATGGGGCTTCTAGAGGTAACCCAGGAAGGAGGGCTTATGGTTTTTGCTTGAGAGATGCTGAAGGTAATCTACTATATGCACAAGCTGGGGAGATTGGTTATGCCACAAATATAGAAGCAGAAATTGTGGCTATTTTGGAGGCCTTGAGGTACTTTGAGCAACAGGGCCGCACAATATCATTTTTCAGAGTGATTCTCAGACTATTCAGAAAATTTTGTCTGAAGAATGGAAACCTCCATGAAATATTGCAGGTTGGGTGGAAGAGGTAAAGGAATATAAAAGGGACCTGGATGTCATATTCAATCATACTCTAAGGGAAGCAAATAAGTTGGCTGATGCTTTAGCCAACTTTGCTTTAGATGAAGGTCCTTTGCAGTGCTATTTGTTTGAGGAGTTGAATGTGCAGCTGAGAAGAATTCTAAATAGTGATAAGAGTCAAATTCCATATCTAAGAATAAGGACATACTGAAGGGGATGGAGAAAGAAGGAGCGTGGACATTAGGAGATCATCTCATTCAAATCCTGGAGGAGGTGAATGAGACTGATTTTTTATCTAACTGTTTGTTTATTTTTGCAGGTTTATAGTACAGGACTAAACAGTATAGAGGAAATGGCAACTGCTGTGTAGTAGATCTTACAAACAACATGGCAGATACTGGACAACAATACAACCACAGAGGGTACATCAATGGCAGGGATCAAGTAGAGAAGGTGTGGGTCTACTTTGTGGTATTAGTACCAGATGGTACTCAATCAAAGGGATATACACTACATCTATTTGTATCAATGTCAAGGAGTACTAGTATGCATACGATTCGTTCAAGAATAACATAAAGCAAAGTAGGGGTCACATGAGCACACATAGGGCAGACCTTAGGCATCAACCAGCAGTGAAGCAGGATACACCGATCAAAGGCTACTGGGAGAAGGTACACGTCACATAGAAGACACCCAATGAAGAATATCAAGGCATTTCGTGCAAAGAAAACCACAGGACACAATAACCAGAAAGATAGTGTCATACAGATACAGCAGGTTCAACAGAGAAGAAGAGTACACAATCAAATTCTAAGCCATGACATATACCAAAGGGATTTGATGGATGCCTTATTTGTGGTATTAGCATCGTATGATGCTCATTCAAGTGGGCAGAAATTAAATCTATACAAGTATAAGTCATGGCTAGAAGGAGATTTCCAGCAGTTACAGGTACACAGGATACAAAAATGTGAGGAACACATACAGCTTACAAAATTACTGCAGATACAACAGGATCATCAGCGTGGAAAAATACACAATCGAATTCTAAGTCATAGGCTATACAAAATGGATTTGAGTAATGCTTTATTTGTATTAGCATTGCACAATGCTCTTTCAAGTAGGCAGAATTTAAATCTACACAAGTATAAATTATGGCTAGAAGGAGATGTACATCGGGTACAGATACACAGGACAAAGCTACAGGGGAATGAATAGAGGTACAAAGCTTACGGAAAAATGAAGCTCAGATCCAGCTAGGTGCGTGAGCATGGTGGAATCAGCAACACGACCGGAACACAACAACCACGCGAAATCTCATCTCGTACAAAAAGAGGCAACAGAGTAAGAGGGGGATTAAATTGTGTTCAACAACAATGGAACACAAGGGCTGAAATCGACTCCAAATACGTACCAGAAAGAAAAAGACGAGAAATCAGCTTCAGAGGGTAACAACAAGCTTCAGACAAAACGGCGTGAAAATAGGGCAACATTTTCAGATATCCCCAATTTAGAAACTGGGGTCAAATGTAATTTATTTGGGCCGGACCATTTTTGGGCCGGTCATTTGCTCTTTTATTTTCTGTGTTGGACCTTATTTCTTTAAATAAAGGAAAAGCCCAACTGGGCATAATTAAAAAAAAAAAAAAAAAGACCAAAGCGATATAACTGATTTGGTTTTAGTTTTAGTAAAAATCGAATCAAATCAAACCATAAGTTCCTTAATAAAAAAATACATAGAAGACAATACAAAATAACTCGAGAAATTATATCAAGAAATATTTTTTTTTTAAGAAAAAAAAAATCAGACCATGTTTACACAAAATTTCATTTTTAAATATTCTCACCATTCCCGATTTTCGTCCCCCAACTTTGCTCGAAAAATCAAACTCCTACCGCAACTATAAACAATAGATATTCTCCCCCATTTATCCTATGCAATGTCCAATTTACTCTTGACATTTTCAATCCTCTCTCTCACTCTCTCTCTCTCTCTCTATATATATATATATATTGTTTATTTTGTGAAGATTCTATTACATCCAATATTCGAGTTGTATTTTTGTTACATTCCCGAGATTTTTCACTAAAATTTATTATTAAATCTTTATTTATTCGTTTTGGACACGTATTTGCTAAATGTTCTATACTTCCACAAGTAAATTAAGCATTCTAATCTATTTTTATATATATATATATATATATATATATATATATATATATATATATATATATATATATATATATATTTGCTATAGTATTTCTTATTTTAACTCGTATTTATAGATATTTACTTAAGTTCATTAACGTTATAAGTAGAAAAAATCTTTTATGAATTCATCAAAAAATCTAATGCTATTTTTTATGATTGATATTCGGCTTAAGTCATCCACAGCTAGCTAAACTTATTCACAAATTTCATTTAAACACCTCAACTTAGACATATACCGATTAAACACCTATCCCTTTCTAAATATGTTCCTATTGAACACTTTTTGCTGATTTGTCATAATGTGTGTGAGACACTCCAAGCCAGCGCGTGGGAGGTGCTTGGAAGGCATTAAATTAGATTTCTTTTTCTTTAAAAAAATATATCTTCTTCTTCTTCATTTCTCTTTGCCACCGCCGTTACAACTTGGTCAGCACAACAGTTCAAATGTGTTTTCATTAAGAAGAAGCTGTAGAAAATTATCTAATTTATAATAGAAAAGGAGATTCTTCAAAAAAAAAAAAAAAAAATCTATTCACCCAAATTCTGCATTCTGGTTTCATGTTTTTCTTACTTCATATTCTTTACAACCTCTGGTTAAAAAAATTAAAAATGAAATGAACCAAAAAAAAGGAGGAGAAGACACCCATATGCAATTCTTGATATACTGAGCTTCTCAATAATAAAAAGTAGATCGTCGTTCTTTTTTTCTTCAGATTTGAAAGCGCTACCAACATTACAATTTCATTTCTTTTTCAAATCTGAATCGGCCATTCTTGTTAAATTATGAATTTTCCTTTAGAAGAGAACATTTTGGTATGATAGATAAAAAGAAGAAATGGGGGTGGCAGTGGACGGCAGTACTGTTGCATAGCGGGTGTTTGGTGCGTGGGGTCGGGAGGGTTTAGAGAATTTTTGTTTTTTTTTCTTTTAAAATAATTTTTGTTTTTCTTTCACTCATAAAATATGTTTTAATCATTAATTAGGACCCACATGCCACGTGTTCATAGTTAATTCGTCACCTTGCCACGTCATTGGCGAGTGTAGTATACGTCATTAGCTGTGTTGGCCGAGCTATGGTATTGTAATTTTGCACTTTTTGCTGGTTAAACTACCAAAAAAAATTGTTACATAGATTAAGAAAATAAAAAATATTATGATTTTAGAGAGGTAAAAAAGACAAAGGTTGATAATGTAAGGGCAAAATAGGTATTTAAAAAAGATAATTACGATAAAGGGGAGAGAATGTCTATTGTTCATAGTTGAGGGATGAATTTGATTTTTAAAATAAAGTTTGTGGATGTAAGTTATTTTCACCCTATCCTCATCCTCAATCAATACAGGACTTTGGCTGGAGATTTTTTTTTTTTTTTTTTTTAGTTAGTAATTTCTGATAATCCTACTGAGAGAGTGGGGCCTCAAGATATAGTTCACCTTTATTTGTTCAATTTTGCACTTGTCTAGTCATATTAAGTAATCAAATTTGAAATTAATGATGGTGGCATATTTGGGAACAGAACAAAAGAAACATCACAAGCAAAGAAAATTTGCAGGCCCAAACTAAAGTTTAATATTCTCCATACTTCCTAGTTTCTTTTACCCAGGAGAGCCAGTCAACTTTTTCATCCACCAACCAAATCCATTTATATATTAGAGACAAATAAGATAAGGAAAAATCTATTTGGCAAAACCAATTTTGGGCAAAATTGTCAAAAATGGGGGTATATTAGTCATTTCATAGGGAATCTTGGAGAATTTTTGCTTTTTAATATTTTATTGTGATGTGCTTTTACATCACTGCCATTCCTGATAAAATAAGACTCTTTCTCATATAGGCAAATCATGGGCTATATTTTCCATGCTCTTTTCCATTTTTTTAATGTATCTTTTTTTTATTATTATTTTTACATTAGTTGTATTGTGTATAGAGCCGTCAAAATGGACTTGGCCCTTGAAATTTCAACCCAACTTGAGATGGGGTAGGGTTGGGCTAGATTTTTTTAAGCGGGCTTATAAGCCCGGCCAAGTCGGCCGGCATTTCTTGGGCTGAACGAGGGGTGGCGGGCGGCCTGTGGGCAAAAGGCTATTCAGATTAATTAAAAATTTAAAAGAAGATTGTGAAAAAAGAAGTAAAAACTAGAAATAGTGATTACCAAATGAGTCTTAGTATCTTACACAATACTTTACTCATTTAACATTAAATCATAATCACCAAGTATAGAAGCTGTATTCTTAATTGAAATTTAAAAGAAAATTGTGAAAAAAGAAGTAAAAACATAGGAATAGTTATTATCGAATTAGTCTTAGCATCTTACATATTTTTTTCTCATTTAGCGTTAAATTCCTAGTACTAAATTCCTAATAGCCAAGTACGCCTACTAAAATTTCTAATCACCAAGCATAAAAGTTCCATCATGAAATTGTCAAAAACTTGTTGTTACTCGAAATTAGTTGCAGAGCTTTGCTAAATTCAAAATGGTAATATTTTAAGCGAATTTAAATATTAAGTATTAGTTTCTAAAATCTAGTTATTTGATAATGTTTAACTAATTAAATTTGCATATGAATGTAGACAAAGATGGAGATGTTAATTAGGGCACCTTTATCACAAACAGATTCAAATGTGCTTGGCGATGGATAGGTGTTTACTTATATAAGTTGTCGTAAAATTATGTACTTCCATATAATTTTATGTTAGAAATATATCAAATTGGTATACTTAGAGGTTCGAATTTAGATTGAAAACAAATTTTCTTATAAAAAAAATGAAGGACTGGCCCGCCCCAGCCTACGGCCCTTGTAGGGCTGGGTTGGGTTGGCCATTTAAGCCACTTCTGAGATAGGCGAGCCGACCCGTGAAGCCCGTCATCAAATTCCTTGGCCCGCGAGGCTTGGGCTTGGTGGGTTAGGCTGGCCCGTTTTGACAGCTCTAATTGTGTATACATAAGGTAGGCCTAGGGTGTATTTTTATTTTTATTTTTATTTTTATTTTTTGTTCACTTATTGTGTATGCATACGGTGGGCCCAGGGTGTATTTCCTTTTTTCTTCTTTTTCTTTTTGTTTACTTATTGTGTATGCATACGGTGGGCCTCGGGTGTACTCATTTCCTTTTTTCTTTTTCTTTTTTTCTTTTTGTTTTGGCATCCGAAAGTTTTTTTTTCTTGTAAATAAAGTGTTATTTATTGGCTATATACATACGGTATTTAGCCTAGAGTGTATTTTTTTTCTTCTTTTTCTTTTTGTTTTGGTATCTAAAAGTGTTTTTATTTTTCCGGTAAATTTATTATATATTGGCTATATACAGATGGTATTTGACCTGGAGTGTATTTTTTCTTCTTTTTTACGATTCTTTTTTATGTTTTTATTTTTGTTATGGTATATATATATATACGGTATTTGGTTCCCGTTGGACGTTATATATTGAAGAGTGGAATAATTTGAGTGAATGATTAGTTTTTGTTGTTTAATTTTTTTTTTGTTCATGTTGTTTAATTTTGTATTATTTTTTGCTGAGCTCAATATTGCTATTTCTTGTGAATGCAGTGTCAAATCATTATTTATTAATAACATAAAGAATCAAGTCACTATTAGTGTTGAAATAACTATGAACTAAAATTAGGTATGACCTTATTATGAAATGCTTCCAATTTGATTATGAAAATGCAACAAACCAATATTTTGCATTGAATTTCCTATTAAATATTGAAAAGTCATTTATTTTACCATTTTGTTCTATTAAAAAATGCAGATAGTAATTTTTCATTCCAAAAAATATCGACTGCTATTGCAGCGAAATTGGTCAAGGTCCGCGTTTAGAACCCTTAGGTCCCGAGTTCAAGTCTAGGTGTGCGCATTTAGTCTAAAACTTTTTTTTTTCATTTTTTGTTTCACTTATATGATCACCAAACTCAAGAAAATCAAGTATCAATGTACTTTAATCCTTTTGAACACCAAAACTCACTTAGTATTGCTATTTGATTGAGAAAACACTAAGCCTTTGAACGAAATGTCATATCACATACTCGTTTGTTTGAAGATAGCACATTAACATATCTAATACTTTGAATGCAGTGGCAACTCATTATCTCTTAACATAATGCATCAAGTCACTTTTGGTGTTGAAGCAATTATGAAGTAATGAGTTATAATCTTGTTATAAATGAGCTCACAATTATTGATCGGTAATGTAAAACAACGACGAGAAATCTTAACGATTGTCATGTACACAAATTCGTAACGTAAAAAACCCACACAAGACATGAATATCATTATTTACATTTCAATTTGATTATGAGAGTGCAACAAACCTTTATTTTGCATTGAATTTCCTATTAAATATTGAAAGGTCATTTATTTTACCATTTTACTCTATTAAAAAAGGCAGCTAAATAAATATTCGTTCCAAGAAATGACGAATGTTATTGCAGCAAAATTGGTCAAGGTCCGCGTTTAGAACCCTTAGGTCCCATGTTCGAGTCTAGGTGCGCGCATACAGTGAAAAGTTTTTTTTTCCAATTTTTCTTTCACTTTGATATTGGGTTGCATTTCTCCTCTTCTATTGAATGTTATTGCACCAAAATTGGTCAAGGTCCGCGTTCAGAACCCTTAGGTCCCACGTTCGAGTCTAGGTGCGCGCATACAGTGAAATTTTTTTTTTTCTTTTTTTTCCAATTTTTCTTTCACTTTGATATTGGGCTGCATTTCTCCTCTTCTGCTGAATATATGGGTTATGGTTGTTTGGGCCCAACTTCTTTGAGCAGCCCAATGCCCATGCATCGTTATGTTCACAACACACAGTCCACAAAATAAAATTTGTCCACTAAATTATAATACTCCAATTCATACGATATAAAGATGTGATAAACAATACACAAAGACCCATTCCACTGGTATTTTTACAACGTAATTTTTTGAATATATCGAAAAAATTGGTAAAATAAATAATTTTTCAATATTTAATAGGAAATTCAATGCAAAATATTGGTTCGTTTCAATCAAAGTCAACCATAGTGTTGAATACTTGTTAAATCCATTATTTTAGACAAAATGAATTTAATGGAATCAAAACTTGTTATTTTAACAAGTCTATATTTATTTCTACAATTTAACTAAGTATTATCTTTTGAATAGAGCAAAATGGTAAAAAAAAATAACTTTTCAATATTCAATAGGAAATTCAATGCAAAATATTGTTACAATAGTTACATTTATATATTTATATAAAAATTTGATCCAATTGAATCAACACTTAGCGGACCTTTTTCTTGAATCTTAACTAATACTTAGCTAAACCGATTGAATTACACGAAAGTGTTTTTATTTTTCTGTAAATAGAGTGTTATCTATTGGCTATTTACATATGATATTTGGCCTAAAGAGTTTTTTAGTTTTTTTTTTGGAATTTGATAGTGTTTTTAATTTTCTTGTAAATAGAGTATTATATATTGGCTATATACATACGGTATTTGGTTTCTATTGGATGTTATATATTGAAGAGTGGAATAATTTGAATGAATGATTAATTTCTGATATTTATATATTGGCTATATACATACGGTATTATTTATTGTTGAACTCCATATTGCTATTTCTTGTTAATGCAGTGTCAAATCATTATTTTTTAACATAACGAATTAAGTCACTTTTAGTATTGAAGTAACCATAAGCTATAATTAGTTATAACCTTGTTATAAATAAGCTCACAATTACCAATCATTAATGTAAAACAATGAGGAGAAGCGTTACCTCATAGCGTTAGGCTACATGATTGTCTCTACAATTTTTAATCCTAGGGTGTTCATATTTTGAAAATCTCAACAAAAAAAAAAAAAAAAAAAAAAACGAAAATTGGTATTGTTGTTTGATT
Source organism: Lycium ferocissimum (assembly GCF_029784015.1). Lineage (NCBI taxonomy): Eukaryota > Viridiplantae > Streptophyta > Magnoliopsida > Solanales > Solanaceae > Lycium > Lycium ferocissimum. The sequence goes on from NC_081351.1 coordinate 17,460,935, forward strand.
TGTATGAATTGGAGTGTAGATTTGAGTTCCTAGAGATCAAATCTACCTAGATCTAAAGTTTCAAGTCATTTGGAGGAGTTTTAGATAGTTTCACCATTGTTGACCTTCAAAGCTTGAAAACAAGTTGATGAGTTTCGAAGATTAGGTCAAAATTGAAGGCTCAAACCTATTGGTCTTTGTCTTTCTAGTGAAAGAGGTAAAGAATCCGAAGTTTAGAAGAATTTCAAGTTGATTTGAAGAGTTCACCGTTGTTGGGTTTGAAGAACTAGCAATTTGGGAGTTGATTGATTTCAATTTGTATTGAGTTTTGTTCTCTATGTTGAGGAAGAGCTAGATCTAAAATTTGGAGTAATTAGACTTATTTTGAAGAAATTACAAATTTTAAATTCATGGTGTTCTTGAAGATCTTCATATGTGTTCTTAGAAAAGCTTAAAAACTAACAAGTGGATTTAAGTGATTTCTTATTTGTTTGACAAGATCTTCAAAGTTGATTTCTTATTTGACTTGATTTGAAGAATTTATGACTAAAAAACTTTGAAGCAATTTTGAAGAACAATATGAAAGTGGAGAAGAAGATGATAAAAGTGCACTTTTTTGCATAAATAGCCATTGATTTGCTGTTTTCATAATTTTGCACAGAAATTACAGAAATGACCAGATTTTGTAGAAATAAGTCTACCATAGTGTTGATTACTTGTTAAATACACCATTTAAAAAAATGAATTTAATGGAATCAAAACATGTTAAATTATCGAGTTTAAATCTAATTCCTTCAATTTAGCTAAGTATTATCTTTTGAATAGAGCAAAATGGTAGAACAAATGACTTTTCAATATTTAATAGGAAATTCAATGCAAAATAGTGTTACCATAGTTACATTTACATATTTATATAAAAATTTGATGAAATTGAATCAGCACAGTGAGATCTTTTACTAAATCTTAACTAATACTTAGGTAATAGTGATTGAATTAGATCTAAACTTGCTAAAAGCGTTACTCAATACTAGTTAATACTTAATTAATTGAAGCATTAGGAGTTAAATTCACTATTTTTGTTTATATTATTTGAATTAGATTTAAACTTACTAATGGCTTCTCTATTATATCTAATTAGTGTTCACTTAGCTAAATTGAGACAATTTAATGTCTCATTTAAAGTCAACCATAAAGTTGACTACCTATTAAATACACTATTTTTGTTTAAATTGATTGAATTAGATCTAAACTTACATGTTAAAAATATACGCTTCTCCGTTTCTTAGTTTTGTTTTGAAAATATGAATATAGCCATTATAACTTTATTTTAGTTTGTTCACTATTGTTTAACATAATAAATCTGTTTTTATTAATTTACAACTCCACAAGAAAAACATAAATTGTTGTGTCGAGCTATTTGTATCACATATTTCAATTTGGGCAATTGTAACGACCCATTTGGTCGTTTAGCACTTTTAGGCATAATATTCCTAAAACACCCTTTTAGGTCAAATCTTCATTGTCCTATGGTCAAGATAACGGGTGATTCGGTTATTTAATTGACGGAGTTTTAGTCCTCATTTGACATGCGAGGACGAATGTTCTAAAGGAGGAGAATGTCACGCTCATAATAATCCGTGCTACTTGTATTAAAACAAGAAAGAATGAGTTAAGAAGGTTCAAGGAAAGTTAATCGAGTTAGTAAGAATATCGTTATAAATATGGTTGTCTTAAGTATCTCGAGGTGACCCAGGCAACCTAAAGGATTTGAAATCGCGTTATGAGTATGTATAAAGAGGTAAAGTAATGACCT